>NW_028225183.1:52048494-52373361 GCF_052327205.1 Somniosus microcephalus
CTTATATGTTTCAATAAGATCGCCTCTCATTCTTCTGAGCTCCAATGAGTAGAGTCCCAATCTACTCAACCTCTCCTCATATGACCACCTCCTCATCCCCGGGATTAACTGAGTGAACCTTCTTTGTACTGACTCGAGAGCAAGTATGTCTTTTCTTAAGTATGGACACCAAAACTGTATGCAGTATTCCAGGTGCGGTCTCACCAATACCTTGTACAAATGCAGCAATACCTCCCTGTTTTTATATTCCATCCCCCTAACAATAAAAGCCAACATTTTATTGGCCTTCTTGATCACTTGCTGCACCTGCATACTAACTTTTTTGTTTCGTGCACCAGGACCCCCAGATCCCTTTGTACTACAGTACTTTCCAGTTTCTTGCCATTAAGATAATAACTTGCTCTATGATTTTCCCTGCCAAATTGCATAACCTCACACTTTCCAGTAATGTATTCCATCTGCCAAATCTCTGCCCACTTACTTAGCCTGTCTGTCCCTTTGCAGGTTTTTTATGTCCTCCTCAGTCACTACTTTCCGTCCCATCTTTGTATCATCTGCAAACTTTGATATCTTACACTCGGTCCCCTCCTCCAAATCGTTAATATAGATTGTAAAGAGTTGGGGACCCAGCACTGACCCCTGCGGAACACCACTACTAACTGGTTGCCAATCTGAGAATGAACCATTTATCCCAATTCTCTGCTTTCTGTTAGAGAGCCAATCCTCCACCCACGCCAGAATATTACCCCCAATCCTGTGATTTTTTATCTTGAGCAATAATCTTTTGTGTGGCACCTTGTCAAATGCCTTTTGGAAGTCTAAATACACTACGTCCACTGGTTCCCCTTTATCCACCCTTTATGTTACTTCCTCAAAAAACTCAAGCAAATTTGTCAAACATGACTTCCCCTTCATGAAACCATGTTGAGTTTGTCCGATTAAATTATGTTTATCCAAATGTCCCGTTACTGTCTCCTTAATAATGGACTCTAACATTTTAACAACCACAGATGTTAGGCTAACAGGTCTATAGTTTCCAGCCTTCTGCCTACTACCCTTTTTAAATAAGGGTGTTACATTTGCACTTTTCCAATCTGTCAGGACCTTTGCTGAGTCCAGTGAGTTTTGGAAAATTATTAACAATGCATCCACAATCCCTACCGCTACTTCCCTCAAGACCCTAGCATGCAAGCCATCAGGTCCAGGGGATTTATCCGCCTTGAGTCCCTTTATTTTACCAAGTACCACTTCCTTAGTGATTTTAATCGTATTTAGCTCCTCCCCCCCTAGAGCCCCCTATTTGTCCAGTGTTGGGATATTCTTAGTGTCCTCTACTGTAAAGACTGATACAAAATAATTGTTCAGTGTTTTTGCCATCTCCATGTTTCCCACCATTAATTTCCCGGTCTCATCCTCTCAGGGACCAACATTTACTTTAACCACCCTTTTTCTTTTAATATAACTATAGAAACTTTTGCTGTCTGTTTTTATATTTTATGCTAATTTACTTTCATAATCTATCTTCCCTTTCTTAATCAATCTTTTAGTTATTTTTTGCTGTCTTTTAAAGACTTCCCAATCTTCCATCCTCCCACTAGATTTGGTTACCTTATATCCCCTTGTTTTAAGTCGGATACTATCCTTAATTACTTTACTTAGCCACGGATGGCTATATTTTCTTTTACACCCTTTTTTCCTCAGTGCAGTATATATTTTTTGGAAGTTGTAAAATAACTCCTTAAATGTACACCACTGAACATGTACCGTCTTACCCTTTAATCTATTTTCCCAGTCCACTCTAATCAATTCCGCTCTCAAAGCTTCATACTCTCCTTTATTCAAGCTCAGCACGCTTGTTTGAGATCGAACCTTCTCACCCTCTAATTGAATATGGAACTCAACCATGTTATGGTCACTCATTCCAAGGGGATCCATTACTAGGACATTTTTAATTAATCCTGTCTCATTACACAGGACCAAATCTAAGGTTGCTTGCCCCCTGGTCGGTTCAGTTACATACTGCTCAAGAAACCCATCCCTAATACAATCAATGAACTCATCCTCAAGGCTGCTCTGCCCAATTTGATTTGTCCTGTTAATATGATAATTAAGATCCCTCATAATTATAGCTGTTCCCTTATTACAAGCGTCAACTATTTCCTGATTAATACTCCGTCCAACAGAGTTGCAACTGTTCGGAGGCCTATAGACTACAACCACTAGTGTTTTTTTCCCTTATTATTCCTTATCTCCACCCAAACTGTTTCACTATCCTGCTCCTTTGACCCAATATCATTTCTCTGTATTATAGTGATTCCTTCCTTTATTAACATAGCCACCCCACCTCCTCTCCATTCCTGCCTGTCCTTCCTGATTGTTAAATAACCTGGTATGTTTAATTCCCAGTCATGGTCACCCTTCAGCCATGTTTCTGTAATGGCCACAAGATCATAACCATATGTCGTTATTTGAGCCGTTAACTCATTCATTTTGTTACGATTGCTACGTGCATTCAGATAAAGAACTTTCAAATATGTTTCGTAACACTTAGTTCCTGTTATTTCCCTTTTTAGTACTTTACTTTTTACTCCATACCTTCTGTCCCTTCCTGATACGTTCTGTATTTTAATTCCCCCACTGCTACCTAAGTCTATGACCTTCTCTGTTGTCATTTCTATTATTTGCTCTCTAGAATCCTCCCCCCCACTAATTAGTTTAAAGCCCTCTCTACAGCCCTAGTTATATGATTCGCCAGGACTCTAGACCCAGCACTGCCCAAGTGGAGTCCGTCCCAATGGAACAGCTCCCTCCTGTCCCAGTACTGGTGCCAGTGTCCCAAGAAGCAAAACCCATTTCTCCCACACCAGTCTTTGAGCCACGCATTTAACTCTTTAATTGTATTTATCCTAGCCAAATTCGCTCGTGGCTCAGGTAATATCCCAGAGATTATTACCCTTGAGGTTGTGTTTTTTAATTTGAATCCTAGCTGCTCATACTCCTTTAACAGAACCGTCTTCCTTGTCCTATCTACGTCGTTTGTACCAACATGGACCCCGACTACTGGATCCTCCCCCTCCCACTCCAAGTTTCTTTCCAGCCCAGAAGAGATGTCCTTAACCCTGGCACCGGGCAGGCAACACAGCCTTCGGGACTCCCGCTCTTGACTGCAGAGAACCCTATCTATCCCCCTAATGATACTATCCCCTACCACTACAACATTTCTTTTTACTCCCTCCACTTGAATGGCCCCCTGTACCACGGTGCTGTGGCCAGGTAGCTCATCCTCCCTGCAGTCCCCGCTCCCGCCCTCACAGGGAGCAAGAACCTCGATCCTGCTGGACAAGAACAGTGGCTGCATCTCCTTCAACACTACAAATTGGATCCCTGTACCTTCCTCACTTGTAGCCACACCGTCCTGTCCCTGACCACGGACTACATCTGCAGTAATTAACTTCACCGGTGTGACCATCTCCCGAAACATAGAGGCCAGGAACTTCTCCCCCTCCCTGATGTGTCGCAGTGTCTGAAGCTCGGTCTCAAGCTCCATAACATGGAACTTGAGTTCCTCTAGCAGCAAACACTTGTCGCAGATGTAATCGCCGTGAGCCTCAATGGGGACCACCGGCTCCCACATCTCGCAAGAGTAACACATCACCTGCTCCATTCTATATAATTAATTACATTTCTTATTATTAGTTTTAAAGACCCTGCCCGGATATAGATGATAATGTCACACCACTATTCAATCGGACTTACCAACTTAAAGGTATAAAAGAGAAGAGAAGGAAGAAAACCAACCAACCAGCTGATCACCAACCTTCTCCTTGAATACTGTCTGTGGGACCTGTTTGGCTGCCTCGTCTCGCTGCTGCACCTCCGCAGTGCTGTCTAAGCCTGGGAGTGGGGAACAAAACAGAGCAAAAAACACACCCTCACCTCCCACTTTTCCGAACTCTCCCACTTAGCAAAATTCCAGCAGCACTCAATGCACAAAGTACTCCGTGCACAGCACTAGCCCCTCCCCTTTTATACCCGGAATCTACTTCCGGTTTAAACTGCCCAAGAGTTTAAAAAACCCTTAAAAAATTAAACTTACTTCAAATAATTGACTTCTTAACATACTAAAATTCACAAAATACACTTAAATGATTTTTCTCCCACTTAGTAAAACTCCAGCAGCACTCAATGCACAAAGCATGGCGGCGATGGCTGGCCTTTTGTCGAACGTGACAGGAGGTGCCTAGCTCGGGCGTGGCTTGTCAACAGACGCCCATACATTGTGGCCTGGAAAAACGGTGAAAGGTAGGAAAATTATAGAGGTTAGACAAAAGATTTACAAATGAATTCACTTTTTTAAAAACAATTTATCTTTTAAAAGCCACTTTTTTTTGCTGGAAATGTAGATTTGAAAAGAAACACGCAGAAAGCGGGAACAAGAAATGAAAAGTTTGGAATCAAGATGGCGGCGACTCACCTCGGTTCAGAACGATAAGGCCCGCCCACACACGCACCGATTGGTCGACCGTCAGGTCACCGAAGCGTAGGATTGGTCAATCGTCCCGTCACTTGATGGTAGGAGGGCCCGCCTGCACGCGCCAGGAACCCGCCGTTCGATTGGTCGACCTCGATGTCACTCTATTGCTAATGAGCAGATAATGAGATGCTAATTAGCGGAATTTTGAACGTTTTTTGGGATACCGCGGGCGCAATTTTTGTCCGGCCGAAACGTAAATACGCTTACGACCATTTTGGAATCATAAGCTTTCTTTTGATGTAACAAACATGTTGGTACGCTCTATAACTTTAGAGTGTATAGCCTGACAGACACACACCAAAGGACAGACAGACAGACAGACAGACAGATGTATCCTTTTATATATATGGATAGATATACTAGCTTGGTGTGCCCCGCGTTGCCAGGGCTGTTTTGGTCCGGGCGTTTTAAATCGAGTCCCAAGCTTTCGGGCCTGTCTCTGTGTCCCTCTGTGAATCTGCTGCCGGGCAACATTTTAAATCGAGTCCCAGGCTTTCGGGCCTCTCTCTGTGTCCCTCTGTGAATCTGCTGCCGGGCAACATTTCTACCTTTTAATACCTTGAAAGATGAAAGTGAAAGTACTCATAATACATTTTTTGTAAATGTTATGTTATTTTTAAAAGAGATACTAACTTTTTCGAAGCTGGATTAGCAGATTTTGAGCTGGACGTAGTTGAAGCAATGCCTGCCAGATCCCTGAGATAAAAACGATTAGTCCCGCCCACACAAACACCGATTGGCCAACCATCAGGTGACTGAACTGTAGGATTGGTTAATCATGATGGCACATGATTGGTCGACCTTGACGTCAGTCAATCAATGCTAATTAGCAGATAATGAGTTTTATTTTGAAGGTTTTTGTATAACGCGTGAACAATTTTTGTCCGACCGAAAAGTAATTATGCTTACGACCGTCCTGGAATGGTAAGCTTCCTTTGGACGTAACGCACGCATAGGTACGCTCTATAACTTTCGAGTGTATAGCCAGACAGACACACCGAAGTACAGACAGACAGACAGACAGATCAATCCTTTTACATATATAGATATATTGGATCGGATAAAAATAGAGAGAACGGAGGTGGTAAATAGGTTGGAATCACTCAAAGGTACCACATCGCCTGGTCCATATAGGATGCATACTACATTGCCGAGTGAAGCTATGGTGGAGGGAACAGAAGATCTCACTACAATCTTCCAAACTTCCATGGAAATGTGAGTGGTGCCAGAGGAATGATGGAATGCAAATCTCACATGCCTGTTCAGAAAAGGGTAGAGCGGCAAACCTGGTAACTAAATGCTAACCAGTCTAATGTCGTTGATGGAAAATTACTGGTAACCACTGTCAATGAGAACTTTGATTCACATTTAGAGACGCTTAGTTTCAAAAGGGAGAGCCAGCTTGGAACTGTTCAAGTAACATCGTCTTTGATGAAGTCACAATGTGGGTTGAGAAGCTTGTGCAGTAGGTGTTGAATATCTGGAATTTCAGTAAAGGATCAGGAGTAGGCCATTTGGCACGTCGAGCCTGCTCCGCCATTTAATGAGATCATGGCTGATCATCAAATTCAGTACCCTGTCCCTGCCATCTCCCCATATCCCTTGATCCCTTTAGCCTTAAGAAATTTATCCAACCCTTCTTTAATATATTTCATGAATTGGCCTCCACTGCCTTTTGTGGTAGGGAATACCACAGGTTCAACACTCTCTGGGTGAAGAAATTCCTCCTCATCGCTGTCATAAATGGCTTACCCCGTTTCCTTAGACTGTTATCCCTGGTTCTGGAATCCCCGGCCATCGGGAACATCCTTCCTGCATCCAGTCTGTCCAGTCCTGTTAGAATTTTAAAAGTTTCAATGAGATCCCCTCTCATTCTTCTAAACTCCAGCGTGTATAAGCCCAATCGACCTAATCTCCCCTCATACGTCATTCCTGCCATCCCAGCTGTCAGTCTGGTGAATCTTCGCTGCACTCCCTCCATGGCAAGAATATCCTTCCTCAGATAAGGCGAACAAAACTGCACACAATACTCAAGGTATGGTCTCACCAAGGCCCTGCACAACTGCAGCAAGACATCCTTGCTCCTGTACTCGAATCCTCTCGCTACGAAGGCCAACAAACCATTTGACTTCTTAGCCACCTGCTGTACCTGCATGCTTACCTTCAGCGACTGGTGCACAAGGACACCCAGGTCTCATTGCACTTCCCCTTCTCCCAATCTATTGCCGTTCAGATAATAATCTGCCTTCCTGTTTTTGCCACCAAAGTGGATAACCTCCATATTATACTGCATCTGCCATGCTTCTGCCCAATCACACAACCTGCCCAAATCATTCCAGAGTTTCTCGGCATCCTCCTTACAGCACACACGCCCACCCTGCTCTGTGTCGTCCACAAACTTGGAGATATTACATGTAGTTCCCTCGTCTAGATCATTTATATATATTGTGAATAGCTGGGGTCCTAGGACCAATCCATGCGGTACCCCACTAGTCACTGCCTGCCACTCAGAAAAAGAGCCTTTTATTCCAACTCTTTGCTTCCTCTCTGCCAAACTGTTCTTTATCCAAATCAGTAACTTGCCGCCAATCTCATGTGCCTTAACTTTACACGCTAATCTCTTATGCGGGACATTATCAAAAGTCTTCTGAAACGCCAAATACACGACATCCACTGGTTCTCTCTTATCTATTCTAACAGTTACATCCTCAATAAATTCCATTAGATTAGTCAAGCGCGATTTTCCTTCTGAAATTCGATTTTGAATTGGTCCGATCCTGTCACTGTTTACCAAGTACTCTGCTATTACATATTTTATAATGGATTCTTGCATTTTCCCGACTAGCGAATTCAGGTTTACCGTTCTATAATTCCCCATGTTCTCTCTACCACCTTTTTTGAATAGTGGGGTAACATTAGCTACCCTGACCAATCCATGGGAACTGTTCCAGAGTCTATCGAATTTTGGAAGATGACCAGCAACGCATCTACTATTTCTAGGGCCGCTTCTTTAAGTACCCGAGGATGTTGATTATCAGGCCCTGGGGGAATTTATCTGCCTTCAATCCCGTCAATTTCCCTAATGTCATTTCCCTACATATATTGATTTCTTTCAAAGTATGTATTTATTTGGTCTGCCATTTCTTTGTTCCCCAATTTAAATTCCCCTGCTTCTGACTGCAAGGGACCTACGTTGACTTCACCATTATTTTACTCTTCACATATCTATAACAGCTTTACAGTCAGTTTTTATGTTCCATGCAAGCTTACTCTCATACTCTATCTTCCCCCTCTCAATTAATCCCTTTGTCCTGCTTTGCTAAATCCTAAACTGCGCCCAATCCTGAGGTCTACTGCTTTTTCTGTCCAATTTATATGTCTTCTGCTTGGATCTTATGCTATCCCTAATTTCCTTTGCTAGCCACGTTTGAGTCACCTTTTTTGATTTATTTTTATGCCAAACAGGGATGAACAAATTCTGTAGTTCATCCATGCGATCTTTGTATGTTTGCCATTGCCTATCCACCGTCAACCCATTGAGTAGCATTCTCCAATCAATTCTACACAGCTTGCGCCTCATACCATCGAAGTTTCCTTTATTTAAATTCAGGAACCTAGTCTCTGAGTCAACTACTTCACTCCATCATAATGAATAATTCTATAATATTATGAGCGCTCCAACGAAGGGGCTTCGCACGACAAGAGTGCTAATTGATAATTCCTCATTACATAATATGCAGTCTAAGACGGCCTGACCTCTGTTTGGTTCCTCGACATATTGTTCCAGGATTCCATCTCGTATACACTCCAGGAATTCCTCCTCCACAGTATTGTTACTAATTTGGATAGCCCAATCTATATGTAGATTAAAGTCACCCATGATAACTGCTGTACCTTTATTACACGTGTCTTTAATTTCCCTTTTAATGCCATCCCCAACCTCCGCAATTACAGTTTGGAGGTTTGTATACCACTCCCACTAACTTCCTCTGCCCCTGGGTATTTCTCAGTTCTGCCCATTCAGATTCCACTTCATCAGAGCTAATATCCTTCCTTGGTATTGTGTTAATCTCCCCCTTAACCAGTAATCCTTCCCCACCTCCTTTTCCTTTTTGCCTATCTTTCCTGAATATTGAATACCCCTGGATGTTGAGTTCCCAGCCTTGGTCATCCTGGAGCCATGTTTCCGTAATCCCAATCATATTATATCCATTACCTCTATCTGCGCAGCTAATTCATCCATCTTATTACGAATGCTCCTTGCATTAAGACACAAGGCCTTCAGGCTTGATTTTATAACACTCTTACACATTTTACAATTATTATTTACTGTGGCCATGTTTGATTTAAACCCTTGATTTCTCTGACTGCCACCTTTGTTTTTCTCCTTCCTTTCTTTTGCTTCTATCCTTGTTTCCCTTCCCTCTGTCTCCCTGCTCAGGTTTGCACCCCATGCCATTTTAGTTGAAACCCTCCCCAAGAGCACTAGCAAACACCCCTTTAGGACATTGGTCCCGGTCCTGCCCAGGTGCCCAGGTGAAGAAGGGTCCAACCCGAAACGTCAACTCAAATTTCTCTCCACGGATGTTGCCTGACCTGCTGAGTTTTTCCAGCATTTTCTGTTGTTATTGCAAACCGTCCAGTTTGTTCTGGTCCCACCTCCCCCAGAACCGGCTCCAATGTCGCAGGAATTTGAATCCCTCCCCCTTGCACCATTCCCCTAGCAACATATTTAGCTGAAATATCCTTCTATTTCTACTCTGACTAGCAGGTGGCACTGGTAGCAATCCTGAGATTACTACCTTTGAGATCCTTTTTAAATTTACCTCCTAACTCCCTATATTAAGCTTTTAGGACCTCATCCCGTTTTTTACATATATCGTTGGCACCTAAATGCGCCACGACAACTGGCTGTTCACACTGCCCTTCCAAAATGTTCTGCAGCAGTTCTGAGACAACCTTGACCGTTGCAACACGGAGGCAACATAACATCCTGGAGTCTCTTTTACAGCCGCAGAAATGCCTATCTAGTCCCCTTACAATAGAATTCCCTATTGCTGTAGCTCTCCTACTCCTTTTCCTCCCATCCTGTGCAATCACATTGCAGACTCACTCGAACGTACAAGCACATGTTATTAAATGGACGGTGGTAAAATGATTTATTATTATGGTAAGGGATTCGAGGCAGAGAGTAGTGGTGAAATAATGTATTTCGGACTGTTTGGAAGTATATGGTGGTATCCCGCAGGGGTTGGTATTAAGACCATTGATTTTGTCGTTCTCATTCAATTACCTAGACTTGTGTATAAAAGATAACATTTGGAATCCTTCGTTTGTTGCGAAATTTGAGACCAAACTTAGGGGTGAAGCAGACAGCGATGATAACATCAATCGACTGCAACAGGACACAGGAAGGCTAGCAGAATGGGCAGACAAGTGACAGATGGCATTTAATACAGGGAAGTATGAGGTGATGTATTTTGACAGGAGGAAAAGTTAGAGGCAATATACAATTAATGGCACAGTTTTAAAGTGTCTGCAGGAACAGAGGGGCCTGGCAGTTGACGTGCATATGTCCCTGTAGATGGCAGGACATATTGAGAGAGTAGTTAGCAAAGCATATGGATCTTGGGCTTCATAAATAGAGGTATAGAGTGCAAAAGCAGAGAAGTTATGCTGGACATTTATGAAGCACTTCTTAGGCCATAACTGGGAGTATTGCATGCTGTTCTGGACACCACACTTGAGGAAGGATGTTATGGCCCTTAGGAGGGTGCAGATGAGATTTACCAGGATGGTTCTGGGGATGGGGATCTTTGCCACAAGGACAGGTTGGCGAAGCTGGATTTGTTTTCATTAGAGCAAAGGAGGTTTAGGGGTGGTTAGATAGAGGTGTACAAAAGTATGACGGGTGTGATTTGGCTAGATCGGGAAAGGCTGTTCGCAATAGTTGAGGGTAGAAGGACTGGGGGACATAGATTTAAGATTTTGGACAAGAAATACAGGGTGGATGCGTGGAAAAACGTTTTCCGCATTGAGTTGTGATGACCTGGAGTTTGCTGCCAATGAAAGTGGTGGAAGCAGAGACACTCAATGTTGTCAAGGCGAGACTGGATAGGAATTTGAGGGAAATAAACATGCAGGGTTTAGGGGATACAGCGGAGAATGTGACTAACTGGATTGCTCTACAGAGAGCTGGCATGGGCAGGATGGGCCGAATGGCTTTCTATTGCGCCGTTATGACTCTATGACTCTATGATTGTAAATACGGAGAAGGATAGCAGCAGACTTCAGGAATATGTAGTCAGAGTGGTGAAATGGGCAGACATATAGCCAATGCAATGTACTGCGACTAACTGTGCAGCCATGCACTTTGGGAGAAACAACATGGAGAGGCAGTTTATTCCAAATGGCACTATTTTCGGCGGGGGGGAGCAGACAGAACCGGGGGTACATACTCACAAATCATTGCAGGTGGCAGGGCAACAGAATAAGGCAGTTAACACCGAGTATGGGGTATTGGCTTTGAATAAAAGAGACATTAAATACAAGAACAAGGAAGATATGCTAAATATGTGCATATCATTGGTTAGGCCCCAGCTAAAGTATGTTTTATAATTCTAAGCACCTCAATTTAGGAACTAGGTCAAGTCCATTGGGAATGTACAGAGAAGGATTCCAGGATAATACCATGGTTGAGGTATTTCAATTGAAGGAGGTGGAATTGCACTACTTACAACAGAACATGCTAAGTTGAGACCAAGTAGAGGTATTCCCAATAATATGGTGTTTTGATTGAGCAAGTATTGACAAGTTGGCTGATTTGAAATAATTGGTAAAAGTCCGAGAGGGGCAATGAAGAGAAATGATTCGACACAGAGGGTTGTTAAGATCTGGAACGCAACACCAGGAAGAATGGGGGAATCAGATTCCAATGACACTTTGAAAAGGAACTTCGAAGTGTTCTTGAAGAGGACTGATCAGCGTTGTAATGAGTAAACAGTTCTAGTGTGGGACTGATTTGATTGACACAGAAATTGCCGCATTCTGTGCTGTACATTTATATGGTTGTAACTAAAAAAGCTCGAGAGAGATGTCCGTTTGTAACTATTTCCAATAACCATGGCAATTATCAAAATATGCCCTCGGGCCTAAAGACAGAAAAACAGCGTTAACATTTTTCAAAATACAGAAGAGGTCAATTTTGAGCCTGAGTGATTCCATCACTGAAAAGCAAAGATACTCAGCAGGCTTTTGTGTTTGTGTAAGCACTGAGTTTGTTTACAGATCGCCACATGCTTCCATACCACGGAACAGAATGGTAATGCAAGCGGTGTAGCTCGATTATGAAATGTTTGGAGGCAGTAACGTTGGGAATTGAGATTGAAAACCTTTGAGTTTAAGAGATAAATTCTGAACACAAAAGGCAGCTGCAGCACTGTGTTTACAGGATATCAGTCTCCGCCCATTGTTCAGATCTGTATCTCAGTGAGAGGCTCAGCTCCAGTAGCCTCAATGAGGAAGTGGACTTAAAATAAATTCCTCGACCTGAACGCTGCCTGAGTTATTGACTGGAAACGTTTAGTTGCGCAAACAGTGCAGACATGCTCACAAATATCACAAGGCACCTTAGATTTAGATGCAAGATGCTAACGATAGTTTAAAATAAGCAAACAAACGGAAAATGGTCGATATTGCAAAGAACAGTAGCAGCAGTTTTGTGTCAAAACGGAAGGCTGCGGTTTCAACTCGAAGAAACTTTAGTTCAAAGAAAGAGGAACTTAGCTGCTCACAGAAAGAACAGTGTCTCAAAAACAACGGCTGAATTTAAAATATAGTTACTCGAATATCCACTGTCTGTTAATATTTTTTCTCCTCTTTCTCTCTCCAAACCTCCTGAATCATACAATCAGAGGAGTGTACAGCACAGGAGGACATTCTGCCCATCGTGTCTGTGCCAGCCAGAATGGATTTTTCTTTGTCTACTGGACAAATTCCTGTTCTGTTCCACAAATTACCATGTGTTACTGAAGCAACAGAAGAATTATTAGCTCAACTGAACATCTTTGTGAAACCTCAAACCACATCAGCTGATTTTGTGCATTTTCAGACAAAAACCTAACCGTTTTAGTTCAATTACACTAAACCTCCCCCTCTCCTTTATGAAGGAGGCGACTCACCCTGGAACACGGTTGGAAGGGCGGTGCTTTTCTGTTTTGCCTTTGGGTAGAGCGGACACTATCCATATCTGAGCTCAGACGCTGTGTTTCCATGAACAGCCTGATTACAGATGGTGTAAACATGGACCCTGACAGTGTCCTCAGTGGACATCCACTAATCTACACTTTACAAGAGGGCCACGATGTAACGTTCAGCAGCGGGCAATCTCGCTGCTTCTTTCTCCGCCTAAATCGCTCAACTCTCCCAAAAACTGATACCACTTGAAGTCCCTCAATGTTAACCACGGCTAATTCAGCACAAGCTTGCAACCGCTCCGAAAGCTTTCCGAACTAAAGTGGTCCACACCAATCTAGGAGTTGCTGTAATCCACCCTGCTACCGAAGAGCTGACACCGCCGGACTCAGTCCCACTCTCCAGCTTACATTCACCCACTCAGTTACCTCACAGACCCGGAACCCAGTAATTTAGGTATAAAATTGTTCACAACTCACCTAACAGCATTAACAAGGCGGCTGCGTCCATGTTTTTGTTTGAACTACTTTCAGACATGAGAGCTGTAAGGAACAGTGACTGAGTCTCTTGCTCTGCCTCGCAGAAGATCATACCCAGAACCGTTGATAAAGTGAGAGCGGAAAGAGAGGCTGGGAGGAAGTGAGGTGGCCCCCACAATTAATGCAACAGCGCTGCGTTCTGCACAATTTTGAATGAAATATAGATTGGAACATTGCCTGGTCCAACGTGACCACATTTGAATATTAGACAATAATCACTGGAAACACAAATCAGGAGGTTTGAAAAACGGCTAGCCAATTCGCAACCACCCCTTTTCCACCCGTTGGTGTGACAATTCGCTCCATACAATAAATAATTATTCTCATCTCTGAAGGACATTATTAATCCAGTTGACTTCTTACGACCTCTCGCTTGTTTCCTCAACATTTTTCTGCCGCCAGCACATCAATTATCCGAATTCAAGGTTGAGTTTCCTAACCTGTTTCATTGGGATTATGAGCTCATCAACCACGAGCAGCTGGTTGTCTGGAGACAATACAGAATAACACATGTTAACTCTAAATTCATAGAATCATAGAATCATAGACAAATTACGACACAGAAGGTTAGCATTTTGCCCATTGTGGCCGTGCTGGGCATAACAGTGCCACCCAGCCTAATCCCACTGTCCAGCATCAGCTCCGTAGCCCTGTAGGTTAAAGCTCTTCAAGTACATATCCAAATAATTTATTGAAGAATCCCACGCAGCATTTCATTAGCTCCCAATCCGGCACTGGGTTGCATGCTGAGTTATAGATTATTCCATTTTGAAAGGTTGGAAGTAAAATGGAACTTGCGATTGGACTGCGCAGTGGTAGGAATAGACTGGATAAGAGTCGGCTCTACTATTCCCAGACAGTAGTGAACATCAGGAATGCGTTGAGAGCTGGTGTGGTGGATGCAATCTCTCATCGCCTTCAAGAGGAAGCTGAACCGGTTCTTACAAAAGACAGACTGGTGAAATTGGCAGACACAGGGTAGATTGAATGTGACGTAGAGAAGTGTAAAACTATACATTTTGTTATGACGAATGAAGAGAGGCATTATGAGCAAAACAGGTTTAATTTTAAATGCATTGAGTGAACATCGAGATTGAAGTGTATGTACACAAATCTTTGACTGTGACAGGACAAGTTTCCAATGTTGTTAATAAAGCTGATGCAATGCTTAGTTATATTAATGTAAAAATAGAGTAAAAATAAAGGACATTATGCGAAATCTAAAGAAAACACTGGTTATGCATCAGCTGGGATATTGTGTTCAATGCAGGCACCAGATTTTAGTAACTATGTCAAGGCATTGGAGAGTGTGCAGAGGAGATTTACTACAATGGTCCCAGAAATAAGAGAATTCCTTCATTTATGTGGAGAGATTGGAGAAGCTGCGATTGTTCTCCTTAGTGTAGATAAGCAGAGACTTAATAGAGATATTCAAAGTCACGAGGGACTTTGATGGAGCAATTAGGGAGAAACCATTTCGCCTGCCATGCTGTAGCCACAGGTGATAGATTTGAAATATATTGACACTCAGAGGATTGTTAATTTCAGGAAGGCACTTCCTCAATGGTAATGGAAGCAGATTCTACAGTAACTGAGAAAGATAATTGGACCTGTTTTTGACGATAACTAATTTTGCAGGGTTATGGGAAGAAAACTGGGGTGCAGGATTAAACGGTACACCACTTTCAAAGAGCTGACACAGGCACGACAGGCCGAATGGCCCCAGATGTGCTGTAAGATTCTACGATTCTATCTCCTTCATTATGATATATCGTTCAATTGGTCTCCTCTGAGTCTTATCTGTCCCTGAGTTAAGGGGACAATGACTCACCCAGGTCTTCATTCTCAACGACCTTTCACAGTTCACGAGGCCTGGTTTCTTCTCTTCACCATATTTTTATCAGGTTCACATACGTCAGCACATATTGCAGCATAGAAGGAGATTAAGTTGAGTCCAGTAAACGATCGGGTGGCATTAAGAAGTTAAAGCTTTCTGGGACTCTGTCCTCGGTTGCGGTGAGCTATTGTCAGGGATTGCAGAACGCATTAGGTCCTGATTTCGATCCCGGACTGAACAAAAAATATTTTTTTTTAGCCGAGTTGCCCAAAGAAAGACGAATCGTGATTTATAAAGGCAGAGATTTACAAAATCTGAGGCTCCACAAACATTGAATAATCCAAGGGCCCGACAGCCGCTCAGATCACAGCAGCCGCAGACGGACCAGATTGTGTGACTTCACAATGCAGAGCGAGCAGTCACAGCTCTAGGACCTGTTTGATTCCCTGTCGTTCTTCCATCTCCCCTTATGATTCAGAGATCGGATTCAGCCTGTTCTCTCAAACTTGGACATTGCATTCATGCTGCGGTCTTGTTTCTGAAATGTTGGCAGTAAAGGGGAGCAGTAACCTCGTGAACTGAAGCCGAGGTTGAAAACTGTGGGCCGTATTTTGGGACCCCCCACAGGTGCGCACGTCGTGTGCACACGCCCGTAGGGCCACGCAATTGCCGGGTTTAGGCATGCGAATCGCATGCACAGAAACTCGGCACTTGCGATCTGTCGAGGATCATCTTGAGATCCTCTGCATCTACAGGAGAGATTGGACTGCCGGCACAGACTTACGTGAATTTGTCAAGTACTGGATTGCAGCTACCATCGAAACAGCTGAGACAGATAAAAGCAGGCGTATAGCCTGCATTCTATCTGAAGAGCAGCAGGAAGAAGACCTGGAGCAGTAGGCTGGGAAACGGGACATTTTTAGCTGTGAAAGTGAACAAATGTTTTTGTCCAAAGCTTGATGTAAGTTTTTAACAGCTTTAATTTGTTAAATATTTAATTGGCTTTGGTCCTTGTTTTCAGGAGTGTAGGTAATTTAAAGAGGAAGTCTCGCTGTGGGCAAGGTAAGCATTCCTTTCAAATTATTATCAGTATTTAAAATTTGAAAAAGACGTTTAAAAACGATATTTATCACATTTACTGAAGTTTGAAATAATTATGCCACAATAAAATAATTATTTAAATATTAACTTTTTCATGTATGACTTTGTGAATATGTTACAGTTCTTAGAAATTCATCTGGGATGGTGATATTCATCAGGCGGGTATGACGGTTTACCCACCCCAGAGAAAGTACAGGGAGAGGCTATCGTTTGAGATGCTGTTGGAGGATTTGTGTGTGAGGAGGCTGCGCTTCAGTAAAGAGGCAATAGGCCGACTATGTGAGCTGTTAAAGGACGGCCTTTAAACAGCCTCGAAGACCATCACTGTTTTATCAGTATCCATGAGGGTAACCTCTGCACTACACTTCCTTGCATTGGGGTAATTTTAGTCAGGCATTATTGCCATTTCAAACATCACACAGAGCGTTGTGAGGCCCTGTCTGCATTCAACAGGCCACAACATCACCCAGAACGTTGCGAGGGCCTGTCTGCATTCAACATGCCACGACATCACCCTGAGTTCAGCGAGTGCCTGTCTGCATCCCCCAGGCCAAGACATAACACAGCTTGCTGCGAGGGCCAGTCTGCATTCACGAGGCCACAACAACATCCAGAGCACTGCGACGGCCTGCATTCACCAAGCCACGACATCATCCAGAGCGCTGCGGGGGCCTGTCTGCATTCACCAGGCCATAACATCAGCCAGAGTGCTGCGAGGGCCTGTCTGCATTCACCAGGCCACAACATCACCCAGTGCGCTGCAAGGTCCTCTCTGCAATCACCAGGCCACAACATCTGCCAGAGGGCTTCGAGGGCCTGAATGCATTCACCAGGGCACAACATCACCCCGAGCGCTGCGGTGGCCTGTCTGCATTTATCAGGCCACAATATCACCAGAACGCTATGAGGGCTTGTTTGCATTCACCAGGCCACAACATCAACCTGAGCGCTGCAAGAGCCTGCTTCCGTTGAACAGGTCACTATGTCACTCAGACTGCTGTGAGGGCCTGTCTGAATTGACCAGGTCACAATATCACCCAGAGTGCATCAACGGCCTGTCTGCATTCACCAGGTCAGAACTTGACCCAGATTGCCGCAAGGGCCTATCTGCATACTCCAGCTCACAGCATCACCCCGCCTGCTGCGAGTTCCTGTCTCCATTCTCAAGCTCACAGCATCACCCAGCCTGCTGCGAGGGTCTGCCTGCTTTGAACAGGCCACAACATCAACCTGAGCGCTGTTCTGCATTAACAAAACCACAACATCACGCAGGGCGCAGCGAGGGCATTTCTGCATTCACCTGATCACAACATCAATTAGAGCACTGCAAGGGTATGTCTGCTATCACCAGGCCACAACATCGCAAAGTGCGCTACCAGGTCCTGCATTCACCATGTCACAACATCACCCAGAGCGCTGCGAGGTCCTGTCTGCATTCACCAGGTCACAACATCACCCAGAGCGCTGCGGGGTCCTGTCTGCATTCACCATGTCACAACATCACCCAACGCGCTGAGAGGGACTGTCTGCATTCACCATATCACAACATCACCCAGTGTGCTGCGAGGGCCTGACTGCATTCACCATGCCACAACATCAACCAGTGCACTGCAAGGGCCTACCTGCTGTCACCAGGTCACAAAAACAACCAGACATCTGCAAGGGCCTGTCTGCTTTCACCAGGTCACAAAAACAACAAGACATCTGCAAGGGCCTGTCTGCTTTCAGTAGGTCACAACATCACCCACAGCGCTACGAGGGCTTGTCTTCATCCACCAGGTTAAAACTTCACCCAGAACGCTGCAAGCTCCTGTCACCATTCACCAGGTCACAACATCACCCACGGCGCTGCGAGGTCCTGTCTGCATCCACCAGGTTAAAACGTCACACAGAGCTCTGCGAAGGCCTGTCAGCATTCAGCAGATCACAGCATCACCTAGAGCGCTGCGAGGGCCTGTCGGGCGTTCCCGAGATCACAACATCAACTGGAGCACTGCGAGGTTCTGTCTGCATTCAGCAGCCCTCAAAACCGCCCAGAGCGCTGCTAGCTCCTGCATTCACCAGGTCACAAATCCCAGAGAGCGCTTTGAGGGCCTGTCTGCATTCAGACGTCCACAACACCACCCAGACCGCTGCGAAGGCCTGGCAGAATTCACAAGTCCACAACATCACCCAGAGGGCGGCGAGGGCTTGTCTGCATTCAGCAGAACACAGCATCACCCAGAGCGCTGCGAGGGCCTATCTGCAATCACCAGATCCCAACATCATACAGAGCACTGCGAGGGCCTCTCTGCATTCAGCAGGTGAAAACATCACCCAGAGCGCTGCGAGGGCCTGCCTTCATTCATCAGGCCACAACATTACCCAGAGCGCTGCGAGGGCCTGTCTGCATTCAGCAGATCACAACATCACCCAGAGAGCTGCGAAGACCTGTTTGCATTCACCAGGCCAGAAAATCACCCAGAGCTCTGCGAGGGCCTATCTGCATTCACCAGATCACAACATCACTCAGAGAGCTGCGAAAACATGTGTGCATTCAGCAGGTAAAAACATCACCCGGAGCGCTGCAAGGGCCTGACAGCATTCACCAGGCCACAAAAACACCCAGAGCGCTGGAAGGGCTTGTCTGCATTCACCAGGTCTGAACTTCACCCAGATTGCTGCGAGGTCCTGTCTGCATATAGCAGGTCACACCGTCACCCAGAGCACTGCAGGCACCTGTCTACATTCACCAAGTCAGAACATCAACCAGACCGCTGCGAGGGACTGTCTGCTTTCAACAGGTCAGAACATCAACCAGACCGCTGCGAGGGCCTGTCTGCATCCAACATGTTAAAACATCACCCCGAGCGCATAAACAGCCTGTCTGCATTCACCAGTTCAAAAAAACATACAGAGCGCTGCAAGGGCATGTTTGCATTCAACGGGCTAGAAATTCAGTTGCGTGCGCCAGCCATTAGCGCCTTAAGAGGAGTAGACTTCGAGCGCTAGGCACTTAGCGGCCGGGCGCAGCGCGATCTGTGCCTACGCCCAACTTCAGTAGACATTTAGCGCCGGCGCAAAGTGTTTGCGCGCGCTCAGCTGCGCGCTCAGCTTATGATGTCATTTCGTCGTGCAACGCCCTTTGTGCGCCCCAAACCGGAACTTCAGTCATGCCCCCCCAATGTGGGCGTGGTGGTGCTAAGAACTGTGAAGTGGAACGCAGCAGAGGCCCTGCGGGCCTCGGGGAGCGCTAATTAAAGGGCACTTACACTGAACTATAAAGGCCAGCCATTTTGCTGCAATGACTTTTGTGCAACGGATTTCTGGACAGAGACCAAGGAAGAGACCTTACTGATTTGGCCCAACATAGGAGAGCTATTTTTGGCTTCTGGCCAGAGCTTGGCAATTTGCCTCATTGTGATTTCATTGTTTGCCAGTATATTATGGGGGCTGCATGGGGTGCCAACCCTCAGTTCCAGCATTATGTGCGAAGGGCTCGCAGACGCTGTGTGAGAGGGGCAGCCATGCCTAGACGCAGAGGGGGCATCAGGCGTCGGCAACGTAGGCCTTACCCACTCAGGGAATACCACCAGCAGGTGTCCATGACTGCCGCGCTGTGTGTTAAGAGGCTGCGCTTCAGAAGGGAGGTGGTTGCAGAAATCTGCCAGCTGCTTCACAGAGATCTGCGTCCACAGCTGATGTGCAGGGCGTCTCTGTCGGTGGAAGTGAAGGTCACGGTGGCTCTGAACTTTTATGCAAGCGGCTCCTTCCAAGCCGCTGCTGGGGACATAGCTAACATATCCCAGTTCGCCATGCATCGCTGCATCCGGCAGGTCACCGATGCCCTTTTCACAAGGAGACACCAATTCATCTCCTTCCCCATGACCCTGGAGAGGCAGGAGCAGCGTGCAGTCGGATTTGCGAGGATCATGGACTTCCCCATGGTGCAGGGCGCCATTGAATGCACGCATGTGGCTTTGCGGGCACCTATCGAAAATGCCGAGGATTACCGCAACCGGAAGGGCTACCATTCCCTCAATCTACAGCTGGTGTGTGACAACAGGCAGCGCATCCTAGCTGTCAATGCCCGCTTTCCAGGCAGCAGCCACGATGCATTTATCCTGCGCCAGACTACTGTGGCTGACATGTTCCAGGCACAGCCTCCCCCAAGAGGATGGCTTATCGGGGACAAAGGCTATCCTTTGTATACATGGCTCATGACCCCGCTCCGCGCGCCCAGGACCCCTGCTGAAGAGGCATACAACGAAAGCCATCAAGCAACAAGGAACATTATAGAGCAAACGATTGGCGTCCTCAAGCAACGTTTCCGCTGCCTGGATCACTCCGGCGGATCTCTGCAGTATTCGCCGGATAGAGTCTCCCAGTTCATCGTCGTTTGCTGCATGCTGCACAACCTGGCTATCCGCAGGACTCAGGCACTGCCACCTCACATTGGACCACCACCTCAGGAGGAGGAGCAGGAGGACCATGAGGAGGAGGAGGAGGAGGAGGAGGAGTACCAGCCCAGGAGGGAGCCACAAGGTCCAAGGGTTGTCCGTCGGCGGCTTATTGAACGACACTTCTAGGCCCCCTGTCAGGGAATGGCTTGTGGCAATGAAAGGACATGAATGCAGCCACTCCACAAGCCCTCTGCCGGTTAACGCAACAACCACTTCAAACATCAAACATGGACAAGCTGAATAAAGAAAAAGCTTTATTGAACAAACTCAGGGCCCTTCCCACATGAAACCCAAAAACAGACCACACCCCCAAAAAACAGTCAAACACATGACTCACTCCCACAACCTGGGGAGGAATAACAAAACGTTTCCATCCAAATGGCCTTCATCCTCGGCCTTACCAAAACAACCACCCCCATAGACAACACAACCACCCCCAAATAAAAAAACATTTGGCAACACCCTCTACTTTGTGTGCCGAGAGGGCGAGTCCTTGTCCAGCCTTTTCCGGCCCCTGGCCGACCTGCTGCTCGGCCTCAACCTGGGCCCTGTGGGTGCTGCAAGGCTGGGGGAAGGCTCCTGAGGGGCACATGGCGTGACGGCAGATGCCCTTGAGGGTCGGCCTAGACGAGCTCTGGCCCTCGAGCGGCCGGCTGCTGACTGCTGCAGCTGTGGCTGGGCAGCATCAGTCTCTCCAGCAGCTCGTGGCAGCTTCACTGGGGGAGTGGCAGTGGCGGCTGCAGCAATGGGGGCAAGCTGGCTGATGCCAGGCGCTCGCTGCTCGCCTGAGACACTGGCACTCGGCCGGGCTGGCACTGCAGCATGCGCAGCAAACTGCTGAAGGCCAGACCGCTGTGCTGCTGCAGCGCGGCGGGTGCCCTGGCGATGCCTGGTTCACACAGTGAGTGTGGCAGCAGTGAGTGCCCGTACTGCCCTGGTCTGTGCCCGCATCAGACCAGCCAGTGGCTGCATGGCACCACTGATCAACTGGCCACTCGCTGCCTGTGGTGCCCTGAATTCGGCCCAACTCGCGTCCTGTGCTGCCCCGAATTGCTCGAAGCCCCTGGCCTGTGCTGCCCCGAGTTGCTCGAATCCCCTGGCCTGTGAGGCCCCGAAATCGGACACACTATGAGCCAGGGACTCGATGGCCTCAGGCAACCGTGCCACAACCACCATGAACTCGGTGTGCCGGCGATCCGAGTCCATGGACATTTGATCGAGGAGGCGCACCTCCTGGGCGGGGACCATCTCCGGACTGGAGGCCGGACTCTCCCTCTGGGGAGAAGGCCGCCGAGCTGCCCGACCCTTCCCGCGTGGCTGGACGCCACTGGGCCCAGCAACTACACTCCCCTGCAACACTTCCCCCCTATGGGGAGAAGGCCACCGAGCTGGCCGACCCTTCCTGCGTTGCTGGACGCCACTGGGCGCAGGAGCTACACCCCACTCCGACACTTCCCCCTGGCTCTCCTCCAGGGAAGACGTGTCCCCTCCATTGCCATCCCCTTGCGCGGATGAGGGTTCCCCCGATGGGCCACCTTCCTGTTGCTCCTCCTCGTCCTCCTCTTCCGAGGGACTGTCACTGGCAGCTTCAGGGACCTCCTCCTCACCAGCTGAAAGCAGGAAGGCACAAGAGTAGCTTTAGAGTGAGGACAGGGCGTCAGCAATGGAGGCATGAGTGGTGGCATTCAGCGCATTGGTCGGACAGTGGCAAAGGATGTAGATCTGAAGCGCAAGGGGAACGAGAGAGGTCCAGAAGGTGATGTCCTTACCAGTGGGGCCCAGCACAGGGTCGGCATCTCCACATGCAACGGGGCCAATCAGCCGGCCACACATGAGTCGACCCACGTGCTCCTGCAGGTCACTGAGCTGCTGGAACTGGGGACGGCCTCCCCCGGTGACAGTCCGGCTCCTCAGATTCTGGGCCAGCTTGGCCTGCAAGAGAAACGACGGCCTCTAAGTACAGTGTGGTGCCCTGTTGTTGTGTGCACTGCCTCCCATGGTCGAATAGCTTGGCCAGTGTGATGCCCTGTTGCTGTATGCACTGCCTCCCATGGTCGAATAGCTTGGCCAGTGTGTAAAGTGCAGAAAGTGCAATTGATGTTCATGCCAGTGCCATAGCTGCTGGATGAGGGCTGGCCATTAGGGCATTGAGGTCCCTTTGCCCATAATGTGAGGTGCACATGCAAGGATGAGGAGGACACTGGAAAGGATACTCACCCTGACAATCCGAGTGAGGTCGTTAAACTTTTTCCGGCATTGGACACCAGTCCTGGGGACATCGCAGGTGGCTGTGACCCCCTGGGCGACATCCCTCCAGGCTTTCCTGTAAACCCTGGTGGCAGGCTTCTTGCCACTGTCCGGGAACAAGATATGACGTCTCCTCTCCAAATCCCTAACCAGCACCTTTAAATCATGGGCAGAGAAGCGCTGCGCTCACTCACGGGCCCTCTGCATCCTTCCTGGCGCTATTTCTCTCCAGCAGCAGTGTTTAGGCCTAGCTGGAGGACTGCAGTATCCAGGGCGTGGCAGCAGATGAACTCGACCCTTCCCCCTTTAAGAGCTGGCCGGCACCAGGGTGTCTGCTGTCAATCAAGAAATGACCGCATCTGCGCTGCGCCCTGCCTCGGCGGTATCACTCTGCACCGCCGGCTTAGCGCCTAAAGATAGCCGTGCATCGCCAGTTTTAGCGCTCGAGCAAACTCCTTGGCCAAAACTACTGAATATCGGCGAAGTGGCCTCCACTTTGCGCCGGGCGCAAGCTTTAGCGGCCGCCCGACTTTACCACCCCAAAAGTGGCTATACT
Source organism: Somniosus microcephalus (assembly GCF_052327205.1). NCBI lineage: Eukaryota > Metazoa > Chordata > Chondrichthyes > Squaliformes > Somniosidae > Somniosus > Somniosus microcephalus. The sequence continues at coordinate 52,071,944 of NW_028225183.1, forward strand.
GAATTTCTAGGCCAGCAGGCCTTAACATGACCAAGAACGCCGAATGTGACTGTCCGCATTCACCTGGCATGAAAATCACCCAGAGCGCTGCGAGGGTCTGTCTGCATTCATCAAGCCACAACATCGCTAAGAAAGCTGTGACGACTCGTCTTCATTCAGCAGATCACAGAATAACCCAGAGCACTGCGGCGGATAGTCTCCATTCAGCAGGCAACAATAGCACCCAGAGCGCTGCGAGGGCCTGTCTGCATTCACCAGTTCACAAAGTTATCCAGAATGCTTCAAGGGCCTGTCTACATTCAAAACTCCACAACAGCACCCAGATGGTTGCGAAGGTCTTTCTGCATTCATCAGGTCATAACATAACAGAGGGCGCTTTGAGGGACTGTCTGTATTCAGCAGATCACAACATCATACAGAGCGCTGCGAGGGGCTGTCTGCATTCACCCGGTCAGAAGGTCACCCAGCCTGCTGAGAGGGCCTATCTGCATTGAAAAGGGCACAACATCACCCAAAGCGCTGAGAAGGTCTGTCTGCATTCATCAGGCCACAATATCACCAGAGCGCTGCGAGGGCCTGTCTGCATTCACCAGGTCACAAAACCACCCAGAGCGTTGTGAGGGCCTGCCCGCATTCCTCAGATACCAAAATCACCCAGAATGCTGCGAGGACCTGTCTGCATTCACCAGGACACAAAAACACCCAGAGCGCTGCAAGGGCGTGTCTGCATTCACCAGGTCAGAACTTCACCCAGATTGCTGCGAGGTCCTGTCTGCATAGAAACATAGAAACTAGGAGCAGGAGTAGGACATTCGGCCATTCGAGCCTGCTCCACCATTCAACGAGATCATGGCTGATCATCCAAACCCTAGCACCCGGCCCCTACACCGGCAGCCATCCCACACAAGCCCTATCCCCGTAACCCCACGCAATTAATCCCCCCGAACACTAATGGTCAATTTTTATCATGGCCAATCAACCTAACCCGCACATCTTTGGACTGTAGGAGGAAACCGAAGCACCCGGAGGAAACCCACGCAAACACGGGGAGAATGTGCAAACTCCACACAGACAGTCACCCAAGGCCAGATTTGAACCCGGGTCCCTGGCGCTGCGAGGCAACAGTGCTAACCACTATGCCACAGTGCTGCCCGTGCATGTAGCAGTTCTCACCGTCACCCAGAGCGTTGCAGGTGCCTGTCTACATTCACCAAGTCAGAACATCAACCAGAACGCTGCGAGAACCTGTCTGCATTCAACAGGTCAGAACATCATACAGACCGCTGCGAGGGACTGTCTGCATCCAACGTGTTAAAACATCACCCCGAGCGCAGCAAGAGCCTGTCTGCATTCACCAGTTCAAAACAACACCCAGAGCGCTGCAAGGGCCTGTTTGTTTTCACCAGGACATAACATCACCAGAGCGCTGCGAGGGCCGGTCTGCATTCACCCGGTCACAGCATCACTCAGATCACTGCGAGGGCCTGCCTGCATTCACCAGATCACAACATCACAAATAGCGCTGCGAGGGTCTGTCTGCATTCTTCAGATCACAGAATCATCCAGAGCGCTGCGAGGGTCAGTCTTCATTCACCACGCCACAACATCACCCAGAGCGCAGCAAGGGCCTGCCTGCATTCACCAGTTCACAAAATCTCCCAGAGTGTTGCAAGGGCCTGTCTGCATTCACCACACCGCAACATCACCCAGAGCACAGCAAGGGCTGTCAGCATTCACCACGCCACACCATCACCCAGAGTGCTGCAAGGGCTGTCTCCATTCACCAGTTCACAAAATCACCCAGAGTGCTGCAACGGCTGTCTGCATTCACCAGGCCACAACATCACCCAGAGCGCAGCAAGGGCTGTCTGCATTCACCAGTTCACAAAATCACACAGAGTGCTGCAAGGGCCTGTCTGCATTCACCAAATCACAACATCGACCAGAGCGATGTGAGGGTCTGTCTGCATTCACCAGTTCACAGCATCAGCCAGCTAGCGGCGAGGACCTGTCGGCATTCACCAGGCCACGACAACGCACAAAGCATTCCAAGGGCCTATCTGCATTTATCAGATCACAACATGAACCTGACCGATGCGAGCGCCTGTCTGCATTCATAAGGCCTCAGCCTCGCCCAGAGCGCTGCTAGCTCCTGCATTCACCAGATCACAACATCACCCAGAGAGCGGCGAGTGTTTCAGAACATAAGAACATAAGAAATAGGAGCAGGAGTAGGCCAATCGGCCCCTCGAACCTGCTCCGCCATTCAATAAGATCATGGCTGATCTGATCCTAACCGCCAAACTACTATCACACAACCATCTCCTGAATCTAACAGAATTAGACACATGAAATAGGAGCAGGATCAGGCTACACGGCCCCTGGGCCCGCTCCGCTACACAAAGGGCCATGTCCGATCTGAACCTAGACTTATGTCCAAATTCCTGCCCGTTCCCCGTAATCCTTAATTCCCTGTACTTCTAGGAAAATGTCTATTTCTGTTTTAAATTTATTTAATGATGTAGCTTCTACAGCTTTTTGGGCCAGCATATTACATGGGCCTACCACCCTCTGAGTGAAGTAGTTCCTCCTCATCTCCGTTTTGAAAGAGCAGCCCCTTATTCTAAGAGTATGCCCCCTAGTTCTAGTTTCACCCACCTTCGGGAACATCCTCCCCGCATCCACCCGATACAAACCCTTCACAATCTTATATGTTTCAATAAGATCGCCTCTCATTCTTCTGAACTCCAATGAGTAGAGTCTCAATCTACTCAACCTCTCCTCATATGTCCATCCCCTCATCCCCGGGATTAACCGACTGAACCTTCTTTGTACTGACTCGAGATGTCTTTTCTTAAGTATGGACATCAAAACTGTATGCAGTATTCCAGGTGCTGTCTCACCAATACCTTGTACAACTGAAGCAATACCTCCCTATTTTTATATTCTGTCCCCCTAACAATGAAAGCCAACATTCCATTGGCCTTCTATATCACTTCCTGCACCTGCATACCAACCTTTAGAGTTTCGTGCACCAGGACCCCGAACTCCCTTTGTACTTCAGTACTTTCAAGTTTCTTGCCATTAAGATAATAAATTGTTCTACGATTTTTCCTGCCAAAGTGCATAACCTCACACTTTCCAGTATTGTATTCTCTCTGCATAATCTCTGTCCACTTACTTAGCCTATCTATGTCCGCTTGCAGGTTTTTTTTATCCTCCTCACTCACTGCTTTCCCTCCCATCTTAGTATCATCTGCAAACGTTGATATATTACACTCGGTCCCCTCCTCCAAATCGTTAATATAGATTGTAAAGAGTTGGGGACCCAGCACTGACCCCTGCGGAACACCACTAGTTACTGATTGCCAGTGTGAGAATGAACCATTTATCCCAATTTTCTGCCTTCTGTTAGATAGCCAATCCTCTATCCATGCCAGAATATTACCCCCAATCCCTTGGTATTTTATCTTAACCAATAATCTTTTGTGTGGCACCTTGTCAAATGCCTTGTGGAAGTCTAAATAAACTACGTCCGCTGGTTCCCCTTTATCCACCCTATATGTTACTTCCTCAAAGAACACCAGCAAATTTGTCAAACATGACTTCCCCTTCATAAATCCATGCTGACTTTGTCCTATTAAATTATAATTATCCAAATGTCCTGTTACTGTCTCCTTAATAATGGACTCCAAATTTTACCTACCACAGATGTTAGGCTAACCGATCTATAGATTCCAGCCTTCTGTCTACTGCCTTTTTTAAATAAGGGTGTTATATTAGCAGTTTTCCAGTCTGCCGGGACCTTTGCTGAATCCAGGGAGTTTTGGAAAATTATTACCAATGCATTCCACAATCCCTACCGCCACTTCACTCAAGACCCTAGGATGTAAGCCATCAGGTTCAGGTGATTTATACGCCTCGAGTCCCATTATTTTACCAAGTACCACTTCCATAGTAATTTTGATCGTGTTTAGCTCCTCCCCCCCTATAGCCCCCTGTTTGTCCAGTGTTGGGATATTCTTAGTATCCTCGACTGTAAAGACTTATACAAAATATTAATTCAGTGTTTTGGCCATCTCCATATTTCCCACCATTAATTTCCCGATCTCATCTTCTAAGGGACCAACATTTACTTTAGCCACCCTTTTTCTTTTTATGTAACTATAAAAACTCGTACTATCTGTTTTTATATTGTTTGCTAATTTACTTTCATAATCTATCTTCCCTTTCTTAATCAATCTTTTTGTTATTTTTTGCTGTCTTTTAAAGTTTTCCCAATCCTGTATACTCCCACTAGATTTGGCTACCTTATATGCCCTTGTTTTTAATCGAATAATGACCTTAATTTCTTTACTTAGCCATGGATGGCTGTCTTTTCTTTTACATCCTTTTCTTCTCAGTGGAATATATATTTTTTGGAAGTTGTAAACTAACTCCTTAAATGTACATCACTGATCATGTATCGTCTTACCCTTTAATCTATTTTCCCAAACCACTCTACTCAATTCCACTCTCATACCTTCATAGTTTCCTTTATTCAAGCTTAGCACGCTTGTTTGAGATCCAACCTTCTCACCCTCTAATTGAATATGGAATTCAACCATGTTATGGTCACTCATTCCAAGGGGATCCTTTACTAGGACATTTTAATTAATCCTGTCTCGTTACACAGGACCAGGTCTAAGGTTGCTTTCCCGCTGGTCGGTTCAGTTACATACTGCTCAAGTAACCCATCCCTAATACACTCAATGAACTCATCCTCAAGTCAGCCCTGCCCAATTTGATTTGTCCAATGAATATGATAGTTAAAATCCCCCATCATTTTAAATGTTCCCCTATTACAAGCCTCAACTATTTCCTGATTGATACTCCGTCCAATAGAGTTGCAACTGTTTGGAGGCCTATAGACTACGCCCACTAGCGTTTTTTTCCCCTTATTATTCCTCACCTCCACCCAAACTGTTTCATTATCCTGATCTTTTGACGCAATATCATTTCTCTGCATTACAGTGATTCCTTCCTTTATTAACATAGCCTGCTTTCAACATGTCACAACATCTCCCAGAGCGCTGCGAGGGCCTGTCTGCATTCAACAGGTCACAAAACCCCCCAGAGCGCTGTGAAGGTCTTCCTGCATTTACACGGTCAGAACGTCACCCAGACCGCTGAGAGAATCTGTTTCCATTTACGAGGTCACTACATCATCCAGAGCGCTGCGAGGGCATGCCCGCATTCCCCAGATCCTAACATCACCCAGAGCGCTGCGAGGAACTGTCTGCATTTACCAGACCACAAAAACAGCCAGAGCACTGCAAGGCTCTGTCTGCTTTCACCAGGTCAGAACTTCACCCAGATTGCCGCAAGATCCTCTCTGCATTCACAAGCTCACAGCATCACCCATCCTGCTGCACGGTCCCGTCTGCATGTTCCAGGTCACAACATCACCCAGAGTGCTGCAGGGCCTGTCTCCATTCACCAGGTCAGTGCATCAACCAAACCGCTGCGAGGGCCTGTCTGCATTCATGAGGTCACAACATCCCCCATAGCGGTGCGAGGGCCTGTCTGCATTCATCAGATCACAGAATCATCCAGAGCGCAGCGAGGGTGTGTCTGCATTCACCAAGTCACAACATTACCCAGGGCGCTGCGAGGGCCTGTCTGCATTGATCAAGCCACAACATCACTCGGATGGCAGCAAGGGCCTGTCTGCATTCACCATTTCACAAAATCACCCAGAATGCTGCAAGGGACTGTCTGCATTCACCAGGCACATCATCACCCCGAGCGCAGCAAGTGTCTATATGCATTCACCTGTTTACAAAATCATCCAAAGTGCTGAAAGGGCCTGTCTGCATTCACCAGTTCACAACATCGACCAGAGCACTGTGATGGTCTGTTTGCATTCACCAGTACACAGCATCTGCCAGAATGCGGCGAGGGCCTGTCGGCATTCACCAGTCCACGACAACACACAAAGCACTGCGAGGGCCTGTCTGCATTTAGCAGTTCACAACATCACTCAGAGCGCTGCGTGAGCCTGTCTGCATTTACCAGATCACAACATCAACCCGAGCGCTGTGAGGGCCTGTCTGCATTCATAAGGCCTCAGCCTCCCCCAGAGCGGTGCTAGCTCTCCATGCACCAGATCACAACATCACACAGAGAGCGGCGAGTGCCTGTCTGCATTCTCCAGTTCACAACACCACACAGAGCACGGCGAGAGGCCGACTGCATTCATCAAGCCACAACATCTCCCAGAGCGCTGCGAGGGCCTGTCTGCATCAACCAGACTAAAACGTCACACAGAGCTCTGCGAGGGCCTGTCAGCTTTCACCAGATCACAGCATCACCCAGAGCGCTGCGAGGGCCTGTCGGGCGTTCCCGAGATCACAACATCAAACGGAGTACTGCGAGGGCCTGTCTGCATTCAGCAGTCCTCAAAACCGCCCAGAGCGCTGCTAGCTCCTGCATTCACTAGGTCACAAATCACACAGAGCGCTGTGAGGGCCTTCCTGCATGCACACGTCCACAACATCACCCAGAGTGCAGCGAAGAACTGGCTGCATTCACAAGTCCACAATATTACCCAGAGGGCGGCGAGGGCCTGTCTAGATTCAGCAGAACACAGAATCACTTGGAGCGCTGCGAGAGCCTGTCTGCATTCAGCAGGTCAAAACATCACTTAGAGCGTTGCGAGGGCCTGTCTGCATTCAGCAGATCACAACATCACCCAGAGAACTGTGAAGACCTGTCTGCATTCAGCAGGTCATAACATCACCCAGAGCGCTGCGAGTGCCTGTCTGCATTCATCAGTTCACTAAATCACCCAGAGCGCTGTGAGGACCTGTCTGCATTCACCAGGCCCCAAAAAACCCAGAGCGCTGCAAGGGCGTGTCTGCATTCACCAGGTCAGTATTTCACCCAGATTGCTGTGACGTCCTATCTGCATGAAGCAGGTCACACCGTCACGCAGAGCGCTGCAGGCACCTGTCTACATTCACCAAGTCAGAACATCAACCAGACCGCTGCGAGGGCCTGTCTGCATTCAACAGGTCAGAATATCAACCAGACCGCTGCGAGGGCCAGAACATCAGCGAGACCGCTGCGAGGGCCTGTCTGCATCCAACATGTTAAAACATCACCCCGAGCGCAGCAAGAGCCTGTCTGCATTGACCAGCTCAATAAAACACCCAGAGCGCTGCAAGGGCCTGTTTGCATTCACCAGGCCATAACATCACCAGAGCACTGCGAGGGCCTGTCTGCATTCAACAGATCACAACATCACCCAGAGAGCTGTGAAGACCTGTCTGCATTCAGCAGGTCAAAACATCCACCAGAGCGCTGCGAGAGCCTGTCTGCATTAATCAGTTCACTACATCAACCAGAGCGCGGCGAGGGCCTGTCTGCTTTCACCAGGCCAGCAAATCACCCAGAGCGCTGCGAGAGCCTGTCTGCATTCAACAGGTCAAAACATCACCCAGAGCACGGGGGCGGCCTGTTTGCATTCACCAGGCCACGACACCACACAGACCGCTGCGAGGGCGAGTCTGCATTAATCAAACCACAACATCGCCAACAGCGCTGCGACGACTCGTCTTCATTCAGCAGATCACGGACTACATCTGCAGTAATTAACTTTATAGGTGTGACCATCTCCTGAAACATAGAGTCCAGGAACTTCTCCCCCTCCCTGATGTGTTGCAGTGCCTGAAGACTGGTCTCAAGCTCCATAACATGGAACTTGAGTTCCTCTTGCAGCAACCACTTGTCGCAGATGTAATCACCGTGAGCCTCAATGGGGCTCCCACATCTCGCAACAGTAACACATCACCTGCTCCATTCTATATAATTAATTAAATTTCTTATTATTAGTTATGAAGACCCTGCCCGGATATATATGGTAATATCACACCACTATTCAATAGGACTTACCAACTTAAAGGTATAAAAGAGAAGAGAAGGAAGAAAATGAACCAAACAGCTGATCACCAAACTCCTCCTTGAATACTTTCTGTGGGGCCTGTTTGGTTGACTCGTCTCGCTGCTCTGCCTCTGCAGTGCTGTCTAAGCCTGGGAGTGGGGAAAAAAACAGAGCAAAAAACACACCCTCACCTCCCACTTATCCGAACTCTCCCACTTAGCAAAACTCCAGCAGCACTCAATGCACAAAGCACTCCGTGCACCGCACTAGCCCCCCCCCCTTTTTTACCCGGATTCTACTTCCGGTTTAAACTGCCCAAGAGTTTAAGAAACCCTTAAAAAATTAAACTTACTTCAAATAATTGACTTCTTAACACACTAAAATTCACAAAGTACACTTAAATGATTTTGCTCCCACTTAGCAAAACTCCAGCAGCACTCATTGCACAAAGCACTCCGTGCACCGCACTAGCCCCTCCCCTTTTATACCCGGATTCTACTTCCGGTTTAAACTGCCCAAGAGTTTAAAAACCCTTAAAAATTAAACTTACTTCAAATAATTGACTTCTTAACACACTAAAATTCACAAAATAGACTTAAATGACACCAGTTCACAAAATCACCCAGAATGCTGCAAGGGCCTTTCTGCATTCAACAGGCACAATATCACACCGAGTGCAGCAAGGGCCGGTCTGCATTCAACAGTTCACAAAATCTCCCAGAGTGCTGCAAGGGCCTGTCTGCATTCAACACGCCAGAACATCACCCAGAGCGCTGCAAGGGCCTCTCTGCATTCACCACGCCACAGCATCGCCCAGAGCGCTGCAAGGGCCTGTCTGCATTCACCACGCCACAACATCACCCAGAGCGCAGCAAGGGCTGTCTGCATTCACCACATCACACCATCTTCCAGAGTGCTGCAAGGGCCTGTCTTCATTCACCAAATCACAACATCGACCAGAGCGCTGTGAGGGTCTGTCTGCATTTAGCAGTTCACAGCATCAGCCAGAACGCGGCGAGGGCCTATCGACATTCACCAGGCCACGACAATGCACAAAGCGCTGTGAGGGCCTGTCTGCATTTACCAGATCACAAGATCAACCAGAGCGCTGCGAGGGCCTGTCTGCATTCATAAGGCCTCAGCCTCACCCAGAGCGCTGCTACATCCTTTATTCATCAGATCACAACATCACCCAGAGAGTGGCGAGTGTTTGTCTGCATTCAACATGTCACAACATCTCCCAGAGCGCTGCGAGGGCCTGTCTGCATTCAACATGTCACAAAATCACCCAGAGCGCTACGAGGGTCTTCCTGCATTCACACGGTCAGAACATCAGTCAGACCGTTGAGAGAACCTGTTTCCATTGACGAGGTCACTACATCATCCAGAGCAATGCGAGGGCATGCCCGCATTTCCCAGATCCCAACAGCACCCAGAGCGCAGCGAGGAACTGTTTGCATTTACCAGGCCACAAAAACACCCAGAGCACTGCAAGGCCCTGTCTGCATTCACCAGGTCAGAACTTCACCCAGATTGCCGCAAGGGCCCCTCTGCCTTCACAAGCTCACAGCATCACCCATCCTGCTGCGAGGTCCTGCCTGCATGTTCCAGGTCACAACATCACCCAGAGCACTGCAGGGCCTATCTGCATTCAACAGGTCAGAACATCAACCAGACTGCTGCGACGGACTGTCTTCATCCACTATGTTAAAACATCACCCGAGCAAGCATGAGCCTGTCTGCATTCACCAGATCAGATCATCACCCAGAGCGCTGCAAGGGCCGGTCTGCATTCAACCAGTCACAAAATCTCCCAGATCACTGCAAGAGGCTGTCTGCATTCACCAGTTCACAGCATCCCCCATAGCGGTGCGAGGGCCTGTCTGCATTCACCAAGTCACAACATTACCCAGGGCGCTGCGAGGGCCTGTCTGCATTCACCATTTCACAAAATCACCCAGAATGCTGCAACGGACTGTCTGCATTCATCAGGCACATTATCACCCCGAGCGCAGCAAGGGCATGTCTGCATTCACCAATTCATAAAATCACCCAGAGAGCTGCAAGGGCCTGCCTGCATTCAATCGTTAACAACATCGACCAGAGCACTGTGAGGGTGTGTTTGCATTCACCAGTTCACAGCATCTACCAGAATGCGTCGAGGGCCTGTCGGCATTCACCAGGCCACGACAACATACAAAGCACTGCGAGGGCCTGTCTGCATTTACCAGATCACAACATCAATCCGAGCGCTGTGAGGGCCTATCTGCATTCATGAGGCCTCAGCCTCGCAGAGCGGTGCTTGCTCCTGCATGCACCAGATGACAACACCACACAGAGCACGGTGAGAGGCCGACTGCATTCATCAAGCCACAACATCTCCCAGAGCGCTGCGAGGTCCTGTCTGCATTCAGCATGTCACAACATCACCCACAGCGCTGAGAGGGCCTGTCTGCATCCACCAGGTTAAAACGTCACACAGAGCTCTGCGAGGGCCTGTCAGCTTTCACCAGATCACAGCATCACCCAGAGCGCTGTGAGGTCCTGTCGAGCGTTCCCGAGATCACAACATCAACCGGAGCACTGCGAGGGCTTGTCTGCATTCAGCAGTCCTCAAAACCGCACAGAGCGCTGCTAGCTCCTGCATTTACCAGGTCACAAATCACACAGAGCGCTGTGAGTGCTTATCTGCATTCACACGTCCACAACATCAACCAGAGTGCAGCGAAGGCCTGGCTGCATTCACAAGTCCACAACATCACCCAGTGGTCGGCGAGAGCCTGTCTGCATTCAGCAGAACACAGCATCACCCAGAGCGCTGCGAGAGCATGTCTGCATTCACCAGTCCACTACATCAACCAGAGCGCTGCGAGAGCCTGTCTCCTTTCACCAGGCCAGAAAATCTCCCAGAGCGCTGCGAGGGCCTGTCCGCATTCCCCAGATCACAAAATCACAGAGAGCGCTGCGAGGACCTGTCTGCATTCACGAGGCCCCAAAACAACCAGAGCGCTCCAATGGCGTGTCTGCATTCACCAGATCAGAACTTCACCCAGATTGCTGCGAGGTCCTGTCTGCATGTAGAAGGTCATACCGTCACCCAGAGCGCTGCAGGCACCTGTCTACATTCACCAAGTCAGAACATCAACCAGACAGCTGCGAGAGCTGTCTGCATCCAACATGTTAAAACATCACCCCGAGCGCAGCAAGAGCCTATCTGCATTGACCAGTTCAATAAAACACCCAGAGCGCTGCACGGGCCTGTTTGCAATCACCAGGCCATAACATCACCAGAGCGCTGCGAGGGCCGGTCTGCATTCACCAGGTCACAGCATCACTCAGATCGCTGCGAGTGCCTGTCTGCATTCTCCAGTTCACAACACCACACAGAGCACGGCGAGAGGCCGACTGCATTCATCAAGCCACAACATCTCCCAGAGCGCTGCGAGGGCCTGTCTGCATCAACCAGACTAAAACGTCACATAGAGCTCTGCGAGGGCCTGTCAGCTTTCACCAGATCACAGCATCACCCAGAGCGCTGCGAGGGCCTGTCGGGCGTTCCCGAGATCACAACATCAAACGGAGTACTGCGAGGGCCTGTCTGCATTCAGCAGTCCTCAAAACCGCCCAGAGCGCTGCTAGCTCCTGCATTCACTAGGTCACAAATCACACAGAGCGCTGTGAGGGCCTTCCTGCATGCACACGTCCACAACATCACCCAGAGTGCAGCGAAGAACTGGCTGCATTCACAAGTCCACAATATTACCCAGAGGGCGGCGAGGGCCTGTCTAGATTCAGCAGAACACAGAATCACTTGGAGCGCTGCGAGAGCCTGTCTGCATTCAGCAGGTCAAAACATCACTTAGAGCGTTGCGAGGGCCTGTCTGCATTCAGCAGATCACAACATCACCCAGAGAACTGTGAAGACCTGTCTGCATTCAGCAGGTCATAACATCACCCAGAGCGCTGCGAGTGCCTGTCTGCATTCATCAGTTCACTAAATCACCCAGAGCGCTGTGAGGACCTGTCTGCATTCACCAGGCCCCAAAAAACCCAGAGCGCTGCAAGGGCGTGTCTGCATTCACCAGGTCAGTATTTCACCCAGATTGCTGTGACGTCCTATCTGCATGAAGCAGGTCACACCGTCACGCAGAGCGCTGCAGGCACCTGTCTACATTCACCAAGTCAGAACATCAACCAGACCGCTGCGAGGGCCTGTCTGCATTCAACAGGTCAGAATATCAACCAGACCGCTGCGAGGGCCAGAACATCAGCGAGACCGCTGCGAGGGCCTGTCTGCATCCAACATGTTAAAACATCACCCCGAGCGCAGCAAGAGCCTGTCTGCATTGACCAGCTCAATAAAACACCCAGAGCGCTGCAAGGGCCTGTTTGTTTTCACCAGGACATAACATCACCAGAGCGCTGCGAGGGCCGGTCTGCATTCACCCGGTCACAGCATCACTCAGATCACTGCGAGGGCCTGCCTGCATTCACCAGATCACAACATCACAAATAGCGCTGCGAGGGTCTGTCTGCATTCTTCAGATCACAGAATCATCCAGAGCGCTGCGAGGGTCAGTCTTCATTCACCACGCCACAACATCACCCAGAGCGCAGCAAGGGCCTGCCTGCATTCACCAGTTCACAAAATCTCCCAGAGTGTTGCAAGGGCCTGTCTGCATTCACCACACCGCAACATCACCCAGAACACAGCAAGGGCTGTCAGCATTCACCACGCCACACCATCACCCAGAGTGCTGCAAGGGCTGTCTCCATTCACCAGTTCACAAAATCACCCAGAGTGCTGCAACGGCTGTCTGCATTCACCAGGCCACAACATCACCCAGAGCGCAGCAAGGGCTGTCTGCATTCACCAGTTCACAAAATCACACAGAGTGCTGCAAGGGCCTGTCTGCATTCACCAAATCACAACATCGACCAGAGCGATGTGAGGGTCTGTCTGCATTCACCAGTTCACAGCATCAGCCAGCTAGCGGCGAGGACCTGTCGGCATTCACCAGGCCACGACAACGCACAAAGCATTCCAAGGGCCTATCTGCATTTACCAGATCACAACATCAACCTGACCGATGCGAGCGCCTGTCTGCATTCATAAGGCCTCAGCCTCGCCCAGAGCGCTGCTAGCCCCTGCATTCACCAGATCACAACATCACCCAGAGAGCGGCGAGTGTTTCAGAACATAAGAACATAAGAAATAGGAGCAGGAGTAGGCCAATCGGCCCCTCGAACCTGCTCCGCCATTCAATAAGATCATGGCTGATCTGATCCTAACCGCCAAACTACTATCACACAACCATCTCCTGAATCTAACAGAATTAGACACATGAAATAGGAGCAGGATCAGGCTACACGGCCCCTGGGCCCGCTCCGCTACACAAAGGGCCATGTCCGATCTGAACCTAGACTTATGTCCAAATTCCTGCCCGTTCCCCGTAATCCTTAATTCCCTGTACTTCTAGGAAAATGTCTATTTCTGTTTTAAATTTATTTAATGATGTAGCTTCTACAGCTTTTTGGGCCAGCATATTACATGGGCCTACCACCCTCTGAGTGAAGTAGTTCCTCCTCATCTCAGTTTTGAAAGAGCAGCCCCTTATTCTAAGACTATGCCCCCTAGTTCTAGTTTCACCCACCTTCGGGAACATCCTCCCCGCATCCACCCGATACAAACCCTTCACAATCTTATATGTTTCAATAAGATCGCCTCTCATTCTTCTGAACTCCAATGAGTAGAGTCTCAATCTACTCAACCTCTCCTCATATGTCCATCCCCTCATCCCCGGGATTAACCGACTGAACCTTCTTTGTACTGACTCGAGATGTCTTTTCTTAAGTATGGACATCAAAACTGTATGCAGTATTCCAGGTGCTGTCTCACCAATACCTTGTACAACTGAAGCAATACCTCCCTATTTTAATATTCTGTCCCCCTAACAATGAAAGCCAACATTCCATTGGCCTTCTATATCACTTCCTGCACCTGCATACCAACCTTTAGAGTTTCGTGCACCAGGACCCCGAACTCCCTTTGTACTTCAGTACTTTCAAGTTTCTTGCCATTAAGATAATAAATTGTTCTACGATTTTTCCTGCCAAAGTGCATAACCTCACACTTTCCAGTATTGTATTCTCTCTGCATAATCTCTGCCCACTTACTTAGCCTATCTATGTCCGCTTGCAGGTTTTTTTTATCCTCCTCACTCACTGCTTTCCCTCCCATCTTAGTATCATCTGCAAACGTTGACATGTTACACTCGGTCCCCTCCTCCAAATCGTTAATATAGATTGTAAAAAGTTGGGGACCCAGCACTGACCCCTGCGGAACACCACTAGTTACTGATTGCCAGCCTGAGAATGAACCATTTATCCCAATTTTCTGCCTTCTGTTAGATAGCCAATCCTCTATCCATGCCAGAATATTACCCCCAATCCCTTGGTATTTTATCTTAACCAATAATCTTTTGTGTGGCACCTTGTCAAGTGCCTTTTGGAAGTCTAAATACACTACGTCCACTGGTTCCCCTTTATCCACCCTATATGTTACTTCCTCAAAGAACTCCAGCAAATTTGTCAAACATGACTTCCCCTTCATAAATCCATGCTGACTTTGTCCTATTAAATTATAATTATCCAAATGTCCTGTTACTGTCTCCTTAATAATGGACTCCAAATTTTACCTACCACAGATGTTAGGCTAACCGATCTATAGTTTCCAGCCTTCTGTCTACTGCCTTTTTTAAATAAGGGTGTTATATTAGCAGTTTTCCAGTGTGCCGGGACCTTTGCTGAATCCAGGGAGTTTTGGAAAATTATTACCAATGCATTCCACATTCCCTACCGCCACTTCACTCAAGACCCTAGGATGTAAGCCATCAGGTTCAGGTGATTTATACGCCTCGAGTCCCATTATTTTACCAAGTACCACTTCCATAGTAATTTTGATCGTGTTTAGCTCCTCCCCCCCTATAGCCCCCTGTTTGTCCAGTGTTGGGATATTCTTAGTATCCTCGACTGTAAAGACTTATACAAAATATTAATTCAGTGTTTTGGCCATCTCCATATTTCCCACCATTAATTTCCCGATCTCATCTTCTAAGGGACCAACATTTACTTTAGCCACCCTTTTTCTTTTTATGTAACTATAAAAACTCGTACTATCTGTTTTTATATTGTTTGCTAATTTACTTTCATAATCTATCTTCCCTTTCTTAATCAATCTTTTTGTTATTTTTTGCTGTCTTTTAAAGTTTTCCCAATCCTGTATACTCCCACTAGATTTGGCTACCTTATATGCCCTTGTTTTTAATCGAATAATGACCTTAATTTCTTTACTTAGCCACGGATGGCTGTCTTTTCTTTTACATCCTTTTCTTCTCAGTGGAATATATATTTTTTGGAAGTTGTAAACGAACTCCTTAAATGTACATCACTGATCATGTATCGTCTTACCCTTTAATCTATTTTCCCAAACCACTCTACTCAATTCCACTCTCATACCTTCATAGTTTCCTTTATTCAAGCTTAGCACGCTTGTTTGAGATCCAACCTTCTCACCCTCTAATTGAATATGGAATTCAACCATGTTATGGTCACTCATTCCAAGGGGATCCTTTACTAGGACATTTTAATTAATCCTGTCTCGTTACACAGGACCAGGTCTAAGGTTGCTTTCCCGCTGGTCGGTTCAGTTACATACTGCTCAAGTAACCCATCCCTAATACACTCAATGAACTCATCCTCAAGTCAGCCCTGCCCAATTTGATTTGTCCAATGAATATGATAGTTAAAATCCCCCATCATTTTAAATGTTCCCCTATTACAAGCCTCAACTATTTCCTGATTGATACTCCGTCCAATAGAGTTGCAACTGTTTGGAGGCCTATAGACTACGCCCACTAGCGTTTTTTTCCCCTTATTATTCCTCACCTCCACCCAAACTGTTTCATTATCCTGATCTTTTGACGCAATATCATTTCTCTGCATTACAGTGATTCCTTCCTTTATTAGCATAGCCTGCTTTCAACATGTCACAACATCTCCCAGAGCGCTGCGAGGGCCTGTCTGCATTCAACAGGTCACAAAATCCCCCAGAGCGCTGTGAAGGTCTTCCTGCATTTACACGGTCAGAACGTCACCCAGACCGCTGAGAGAATCTGTTTCCATTTACGAGGTCACTACATCATCCAGAGCGCTGCGAGGGCATGCCCGCATTCCCCAGATCCTAACATCACCCAGAGCGCTGCGAGGAACTGTCTGCATTTACCAGACCACAAAAACAGCCAGAGCACTGCAAGGCTCTGTCTGCTTTCACCAGGTCAGAACTTCACACAGATTGCCGCAAGAGCCTCTCTGCATTCACAAGCTCACAGCATCACCCATCCTGCTGCACGGTCCCGTCTGCATGTTCCAGGTCACAACATCACCCAGAGTGCTGCAGGGCCTGTCTCCATTCACCAGGTCAGAGCATCAACCAAACCGCTGCGAGGGCCTGTCTGCATTCATGAGGTCACAACATCCCCCATAGCGGTGCGAGGGCCTGTCTGCATTCATCAGATCACAGAATCATCCAGAGCGCAGCGAGGGTGTGTCTGCATTCACCAAGTCACAACATTACCCAGGGCGCTGCGAGGGCCTGTCTGCATTGATCAAGCCACAGCATCACTCGGATGGCAGCAAGGGCCTGTCTGCATTCACCATTTCACAAAATCACCCAGAATGCTGCAAGGGACTGTCTGCATTCACCAGGCACATCATCACCCCGAGCGCAGCAAGTGTCTATTTGCATTCACCTGTTTACAAAATCATCCAAAGTGCTGAAAGGGCCTGTCTGCATTCACCAGTTCACAACATCGACCAGAGCACTGTGATGGTCTGTTTGCATTCACCAGTACACAGCATCTGCCAGAATGCGGCGAGGGCCTGTCGGCATTCACCAGTCCACGACAACACACAAAGCACTGCGAGGGCCTGTCTGCATTTAACAGTTCACAACATCACTCAGAGCGCTGCGTGAGCCTGTCTGCATTTACCAGATCACAACATCAACCCGAGCGCTGTGAGGGCCTGTCTGCATTCATAAGGCCTCAGCCTCCCCCAGAGCGGTGCTAGCTCTCCATGCACCAGATCACAACATCACACAGAGAGCGGCGAGTGCCTGTCTGCATTCTCCAGTTCACAACACCACACAGAGCACGGCGAGAGGCCGACTGCATTCATCAAGCCACAACATCTCCCAGAGCGCTGCGAGGGCCTGTCTGCATCAACCAGACTAAAACGTCACACAGAGCTCTGCGAGGGCCTGTCAGCTTTCACCAGATCACAGCATCACCCAGAGCGCTGCGAGGGCCTGTCGGGCGTTCCCGAGATCACAACATCAAACGGAGTACTGCGAGGGCCTGTCTGCATTCAGCAGTCCTCAAAACCGCCCAGAGCGCTGCTAGCTCCTGCATTCACTAGGTCACAAATCACACAGAGCGCTGTGAGGGCCTTCCTGCATGCACACGTCCACAACATCACCCAGAGTGCAGCGAAGAACTGGCTGCATTCACAAGTCCACAATATTACCCAGAGGGCGGCGAGGGCCTGTCTAGATTCAGCAGAACACAGAATCACTTGGAGCGCTGCGAGAGCCTGTCTGCATTCAGCAGGTCAAAACATCACTTAGAGCGTTGCGAGGGCCTGTCTGCATTCAGCAGATCACAACATCACCCAGAGAACTGTGAAGACCTGTCTGCATTCAGCAGGTCATAACATCACCCAGAGCGCTGCGAGTGCCTGTCTGCATTCATCAGTTCACTAAATCACCCAGAACGCTGTGAGGACCTGTCTGCATTCACCAGGCCCCAAAAAACCCAGAGCGCTGCAAGGGCATGTCTGCATTCACCAGGTCAGTATTTCACCCAGATTGCTGTGACGTCCTATCTGCATGCAGCAGGTCACACCGTCACGCAGAGCGCTGCAGGCACCTGTCTACATTCACCAAGTCAGAACATCAACCAGACCGCTGCGAGGGCCTGTCTGCATTCAACAGGTCAGAATATCAACCAGACCGCTGCGAGGGCCAGAACATCAGCGAGACCGCTGCGAGGGCCTGTCTGCATCCAACATGTTAAAACATCGCCCCGAGCGCAGCAAGAGCCTGTCTGCATTGACCAGCTCAATAAAACACCCAGAGCGCTGCAAGGGCCTGTTTGCATTCACCAGGCCATAACATCACCAGAGCACTGCGAGGGCCTGTCTGCATTCAACAGATCACAACATCACCCAGAGAGCTGTGAAGACCTGTCTGCATTCATCAGGTCAAAACATCACCCAGAGCGCTGCGAGAGCCTGTCTGCATTAATCAGTTCACTACATCAACCAGAGCGCGGCGAGGGCCTGTCTGCTTTCACCAGGCCAGAAAATCACCCAGAGCGCTGCGAGAGCCTGTCTGCATTCAGCAGGTCAAAACATCACCCAGAGCACGGGGGCGGCCTGTTTGCATTCACCAGGCCACGACACCACACAGACCGCTGCGAGGGCGAGTCTGCATTAATCAAACCACAACATCGCCAACAGCGCTGCGACGACTCGTCTTCATTCAGCAGATCACGGACTACATCTGCAGTAATTAACTTTATAGGTGTGACCATCTCCTGAAACATAGAGTCCAGGAACTTCTCCCCTCCCTGATGTGTTGCAGTGCCTGAAGACTGGTCTCAAGCTCCATAACATGGAACTTGAGTTCCTCTTGCAGCAACCACTTGTCGCAGATGTAATCACCGTGAGCCTCAATGGGGCTCCCACATCTCGCAACAGTAACACATCACCTGCTCCATTCTATATAATTAATTAAATTTCTTATTATTAGTTATGAAGACCCTGCCCGGATATATATGATAATATAACACCACTATTCAATAGGACTTACCAACTTAAAGGTATAAAAGAGAAGAGAAGGAAGAAAATGAACCAAACAGCTGATCACCAAACTCCTCCTTGAATACTTTCTGTGGGGCCTGTTTGGTTGACTCGTCTCGCTGCTCTGCCTCTGCAGTGCTGTCTAAGCCTGGGAGTGGGGAAAAAAACAGAGCAAAAAACACACCCTCACCTCCCACTTATCCGAACTCTCCCACTTAGCAAAACTCCAGCAGCACTCAATGCACAAAGCACTCCGTGCACCGCACTAGCCCCCCCCCCCCTTTTATACCCGGATTCTACTTCCGGTTTAAACTGCCCAAGAGTTTAAGAAACCCTTAAAAAATTAAACTTACTTCAAATAATTGACTTCTTAACACACTAAAATTCACAAAGTACACTTAAATGATTTTGCTCCCACTTAGCAAAACTCCAGCAGCACTCATTGCACAAAGCACTCCGTGCACCGCACTAGCCCCTCCCCTTTTATACCCGGATTCTACTTCCGGTTTAAACTGCCCAAGAGTTTAAAAACCCTTAAAAATTAAACTTACTTCAAATAATTGACTTCTTAACACACTAAAATTCACAAAATAGACTTAAATGACACCAGTTCACAAAATCACCCAGAATGCTGCAAGGGCCTTTCTGCATTCAACAGGCACAATATCACACCGAGTGTAGCAAGGGCCGGTCTGCATTCAACAGTTCACAAAATCTCCCAGAGTGCTGCAAGGGCCTGTCTGCATTCAACACGCCAGAACATCACCCAGAGCGCTGCAAGGGCCTCTCTGCATTCACCACGCCACAGCATCGCCCAGAGCGCTGCAAGGGCCTGTCTGCATTCACCACGCCACAACATCACCCAGAGCGCAGCAAGGGCTGTCTGCATTCACCACATCACACCATCTTCCAGAGTGCTGCAAGGGCCTGTCTTCATTCACCAAATCACAACATCGACCAGAGCGCTGTGAGGGTCTGTCTGCATTTAGCAGTTCACAGCATCAGCCAGAACGCGGCGAGGGCCTATCGGCATTCACCAGGCCACGACAATGCACAAAGCGCTGTGAGGGCCTGTCTGCATTTACCAGATCACAAGATCAACCAGAGCGCTGCGAGGGCCTGTCTGCATTCATAAGGCCTCAGCCTCACCCAGAGCGCTGCTACATCCTTTATTCATCAGATTACAACATCACCCAGAGAGCGGCGAGTGTTTGTCTGCATTCAACATGTCACAACATCTCCCAGAGCGCTGCGAGGGCCTGTCTGCATTCAACATGTCACAAAATCACCCAGAGCGCTACGAGGGTCTTCCTGCATTCACACGGTCAGAACATCAGTCAGACCGCTGAGAGAACCTGTTTCCATTGACGAGGTCACTACATCATCCAGAGCAATGCGAGGGCATGCCCGCATTTCCCAGATCCCAACAGCACCCAGAGCGCAGCGAGGAACTGTTTGCATTTACCAGGCCACAAAAACACCCAGAGCACTGCAAGGCCCTGTCTGCATTCACCAGGTCAGAACTTCACCCAGATTGCCGCAAGGGCCCCTCTGCCTTCACAAGCTCACAGCATCACCCATCCTGCTGCGAGGTCCTGCCTGCATGTTCCAGGTCACAACATCACCCAGAGCACTGCAGGGCCTATCTGCATTCAACAGGTCAGAACATCAACCAGACTGCTGCGACGGACTGTCTTCATCCACGATGTTAAAACATCACCCGAGCAAGCATGAGCCTGTCTGCATTCACCAGATCAGATCATCACCCAGAGCGCTGCAAGGGCCGGTCTGCATTCAACCAGTCACAAAATCTCCCAGATCACTGCAAGAGGCTGTCTGCATTCACCAGTTCACAGCATCCCCCATAGCGGTGCGAGGGCCTGTCTGCATTCACCAAGTCACAACATTACCCAGGGCGCTGCGAGGGCCTGTCTGCATTCACCATTTCACAAAATCACCCAGAATGCTGCAACGGACTGTCTGCATTCATCAGGCACATTATCACCCCGAGCGCAGCAAGGGCATGTCTGCATTCACCAATTCATAAAATCACCCAGAGAGCTGCAAGGGCCTGCCTGCATTCAATCGTTAACAACATCGACCAGAGCACTGTGAGGGTGTGTTTGCATTCACCAGTTCACAGCATCTACCAGAATGCGTCGAGGGCCTGTCGGCATTCACCAGGCCACCACAACATACAAAGCACTGCGAGGGCCTGTCTGCATTTACCAGATCACAACATCAACCCGAGCGCTGTGAGGGCCTATCTGCATTCATGAGGCCTCAGCCTCGCAGAGCGGTGCTTGCTCCTGCATGCACCAGATGACAACACCACACAGAGCACGGTGAGAGGCCGACTGCATTCATCAAGCCACAACATCTCCCAGAGCGCTGCGAGGTCCTGTCTGCATTCAGCATGTCACAACATCACCCACAGCGCTGAGAGGGCCTGTCTGCATCCACCAGGTTAAAACGTCACACAGAGCTCTGCGAGGGCCTGTCAGCTTTCACCAGATCACAGCATCACCCAGAGCACTGTGAGGTCCTGTCGAGCGTTCCCGAGATCACAACATCAACCGGAGCACTGCGAGGGCTTGTCTGCATTCAGCAGTCCTCAAAACCGCACAGAGCGCTGCTAGCTCCTGCATTTACCAGGTCACAAATCACACAGAGCGCTGTGAGTGCCTGTCTGCATTCACACGTCCACAACATCAACCAGAGTGCAGCGAAGGCCTGGCTGCATTCACAAGTCCACAACATCACCCAGTGGTCGGCGAGAGCCTGTCTGCATTCAGCAGAACACAGCATCACCCAGAGCGCTGCGAGAGCATGTCTGCATTCACCAGTCCACTACATCAACCAGAGCGCTGCGAGAGCCTGTCTCCTTTCACCAGGCCAGAAAATCTCCCAGAGCGCTGCGAGGGCCTGTCCGCATTCCCCAGATCACAAAATCACAGAGAGCGCTGCGAGGACCTGTCTGCATTCACGAGGCCCCAAAACAACCAGAGCGCTCCAATGGCGTGTCTGCATTCACCAGATCAGAACTTCACCCAGATTGCTGCGAGGTCCTGTCTGCATGTAGAAGGTCATACCGTCACCCAGAGCGCTGCAGGCACCTGTCTACATTCACCAAGTCAGAACATCAACCAGACAGCTGCGAGAGCTGTCTGCATCCAACATGTTAAAACATCACCCCGAGCGCAGCAAGAGCCTATCTGCATTGACCAGTTCAATAAAACACCCAGAGCGCTGCACGGGCCTGTTTGCAATCACCAGGCCATAACATCACCAGAGCGCTGCGAGGGCCGGTCTGCATTCACCAAATCACAGCATCACCCAGAGAGCTGCGAAGACCTGTCTGCATTCAGCAGGTCAAAACATCAACCAGAGTGAGGCGAGAGCCTGTCTGCTTTCTCCAGGCCAGAAAATCACCCAGAGCGCTGCGAGAGCCTGTCTGCATTCAGCAGGTCACAACATCATTCATAGCGCGGCAGGGGCCTGTCTGCATTCACCAGGCCACGTCATCACACAGAGCGCTGCGAGGGCAAGTCTGCATTCAGCAGACAACAGAATAACCCAGAGCACTGCAGCGGATTGTTTGCATTCACCAGGCCACAACATCACCCAGAGCGCTGCGAAGGTCTGTCTGCATTCACCAGGTCACAACATCACCCAGAGCGCTGTGAGGGCCAGTCCGTATTCCCCAGATCAAAAAATCAGCCAGAGCGCTGCGAGGACATGTCTGCATTCACCAGGCCCTAAAACAACCAGAGCGCTGCAAGGGCGTGTCTGCATTCACCAGGTGCGAACTTCACCCAGATTGCTGTCAGGTCCTGTCTGCATGTAGCAGTTCACACCGTCACCAAGAGCGCTGCAGGCACCTGTCTACATTCACCAAGTCAGAACATCAACCAGACCGCTGCGACGGCCTGTCTGCATTCAACAGGTCAGAACATCAACCAGACCGCTGCGCGGGCCTGTCGGCATCCAACATGTTAAAACATCACCCCGAGCGCAGCAAGAGCCTGTCTGCATTGACCAGTTCAATAAAACACCCAGAGCGCTGCAAGGGCCTGTTTGCATTCACCAGGCCATAACATCACCAGAGCGCTGCGAGGGCCAGTCTGCATTCAGCCGGTCACAGCATCACTCAGATCGCTGCGAGGGCCTGTCTGCATTCACCAGATCACAGCATCAACCAGACCGCTGTGAGGGCCTGTCTGCATTCAGCAGGCCGCACCAACGCCTACAGCACTGCTAGCTCCAGCATTTACCAGGTCACAACATCAGCCATAGCGCTGCGAGGGCCTGTCTGCACTCATCAGGTCACAGAATCATCCAGGGCACTGCAAGGGTCCGTCTGCATTCAGCAAGTCACAACATCACCTAGGCCGCTGCGAGGATCTGTCTGCATTCACCACGCCAAAACATCACCCAGAGCGCAGCAAGGGCCTGTTTGCATTCAGCAGTTCACAAAATCACCCAGAATGCTGCAAGGGCCTTTCAACATTCAACAGGCACAAAATCACACCGAGCGCAGCAAGGGCCGGTCTGCATTCACCAGTTCACAAAATCTCCCAGAGTGCTGCAAGGGCCTGTTTGCATTCACCACGCCACAACATCATCCAGAGCGCTGCAAGGGCCTGTCTGCATTCACCACGCAACAACATCACCCAGAGCGCAGCAAGGGCTGTCTGCACTCACCACGCCACAACATTACCCAGAGCGCTGCAAGGCCCTGTCTGCATTCACCACGCCACAACATCACCCAGAGCGCAGCAAGGGCTGTCTGCATTCATCACGTCACACCATCACACAGAGGCCTAGAAATTCAGTATAGCCACGTTTGGGGCGGTAAAGTCGGGCGGGCGCTAAAGTTTGCGCCCACCGGAAAGTGGAGGCCACTTCGCCGATATTCAGCAGCTTTGGCCAAGGAGTTTGCTCGAGCGCTAAAACTGGCGTTGCGCCCCTAACTTTAGGTGCTAATGCGGCGGTGCAGACTGATACCGCCGAGGCCGGGCGCAGTGCAGGTGCGGTCATGTTTTGATTGACAGCAGGCACCCTGGCGCCGGCCAGCTCTCAAAGGGGGAAGGGTCGACTTGGTCTGCTGCCACGCCCTGGATACTGCAGCCCTCCAGCTAGGCCTAAACACTGCTGCTGGAGAGAAATAGCGCCAGCAAGGATGCAGAGGGCCCGTGAGCGAGCGCAGCGCTTCTCTGCCCATGATTTGAAGGTGCTGCTTAGGGGTTTGGGGAAGAGAAGAGATATCTTGTGCCCGGACAGTGGTAAGAAGGCTCCCAAGAGGCTGTACAGGAGATCCTGGAGGGAAATCGCCCAGATGGTCACAGCCAAAAGCGATGTCCCCAGGACTGGTGACCAATGCCGGAAAAAAATTAACGACCTCACTCGGTTGGTCAGGGTGAGTACCCTTTCCATTGTCCTCCTCATCCTTGCATGTGCACCTCACATTATGGGCAAAGGGACCTCAAAGGCCTAATGGCCAGCCCTCCTCCAGCAACTATGGCACTGGCATGAACATCAATAGCACTTTCTGCACTTTACACACTGGCCAAGCTATTCGACCTTGGGAGGCAGTGCACACAACAACAGGGCACCACACTGGCCAAGCTATTCCACCATGGGAGGCAGTGCACACAGCAACAGGGCACCACACTGGCCAAGCTATTCCACCATGGGAGGCAGTGCACACAACAACAGGGCACCACACTGGCCAAGCTATTCCACCATGGGAGACAGTGCACACAACAACAGAGCACCACACAGTACTTAGAGGCCGTCCTTTCTCTTGCAGGCCAAGCTGGCCCAGAATCTGAAGAGCTGGACTGTCACCGGGGGAGGCCGTGCCCAGTTCCAGGAGCTCAGTGACCTGGAGGAGCGCGTGGGTCAACTCATGGGTGCCCGGTTGATTGGCCCCGTTGCAATTGGAGATGCCGACCCTGTGCTGGGCCCCAATGGTAAGGACATGAGCGTTTGGATCTCTCTCGTTCCCCTTGCGCTTCAGATCTACATCTTTTGCCACTGTCCGACCAATGCGCATAATGCCACCACTCATGCCTCCATCGCTGACGCCCTGTCCTCACTCTAAAGCTACTCTTGTGCCTTCCTGCTTTCAGCTGGTGAGGAGGAGGTCCCTGAGGCTGCGAGTGTCAGTCCCTCAGAAGAGGAGGACGATGAGGAGCAAGAGGAAGGCGGCACATCGGGGGAACCTCATCCACGCCAGGGGATGGCAATGGAGGGGACACGTCTTGCCTGGAGGAGAGCCAGGGGGAAGTGTTGCAGGGTGGTGTAGCTCCTGTGCCCAGTGGCGTCCAGCCACGCGGGAAGGGTCGGGCAGCACGGCTGCCTTCTCCCCAGAGGGGGGAAGTGTTGCAGGGGAGTGTAGCTCCTGTGCCCAGTGGCATCCTGCCACGCGTGAAGGGTCGGCCAGCTCGGCGGCCTTCTCCCCAGAGGGGGGAAGTGTTGCAGGGGAGTGCAGTTGCTGGGCCCAGTGGCGTCCAGCCACGCGGGAAGGGTCGGGCAGCTCGGCGGCCTTCTCCCCAGAGGGAGAGTCCGGCCTCCAGTCCGGAGACGGTCCTCGCCCAGGAGGTGCGCCTCCTTGATCAAATGTCCGTGGACTCGGATCGTCGGCACACCGAGTTCATGGGGGTTGTGGGGCGGTTGCCTGAGACCATTGAGTCCCTGGCTCATAGTGCGGCCGATTTCGGGGCCTCACAGGCCAGGGGTTTAGAAGAACTCGCGGCAGCACAGGCCAGGGGTCACGAACAATTCGGGGCAGCACAGGCCAGGGGTCACGAAGAATTCAGGGCATCACAGGACGTGAGTCGGGCCGATTTCAGGGCAGCACAGGCAGCGAGTGCAGAGTTGATGAGTGATGCCGTGCAGTCACTGGCTGTTCTGATGCGGGCGCAGACCAGGGCAGTACGGGCACTCACTGCTGCCACACTCGCTGTGTCACGCACGCATCGCCAGGGCACCCGCCGTGCTGCTGCAGCACAGCGGTCTGGGCTTCACCAGATTGCTGCGCTTGCTGCAGTGCCAGCCCGGCCGACTGCCAGTGTCTCTGGCGACCAGCGAGCGCCTGGCATCAGCCAGCTTGCCCCCATTGCTGCAGCCGCCACTGCCACTCCCCCAGCAAAGCTGCGACGAGCTGCTGGAGAGACTGATGCTGCCCAGCCACAGCTGCAGCAGTCAGCAGCCGGCCCCTCCAGGGCCGGAGCTCGTTTAGGCCGACCCACAAGGGCATCTGCCGTCACGCCATGTGCCCCTCAGGAGCCTTCCCCCAGCCTTGCAGCACCCACAGGGCCCAGGTTGAGGCCGAGCAGCAGGTCGGCCAGGGGCCGGAAAAGCCTGGACAAGGACTCACCCTCTCGGCACACAAAGTAGAGTGTGTTGCCAAATGTTTTTTCATATGGGGGTGTTTGTGTTCCATATGGGGGTGGTTTATTTTGGTAAGGCCGAAGATGAAGGCAAATGTTTTTTTATATGGGGGTGTTTGTGTTCTATATGGGGGTGTTTGTTTTGGTAAGGCCGAGGATGAAGGCCATTTGGATGGACAAGTTTTGTTATTCCTCCCCAGGTTGTGGGAGTGAGATATGATTTTGACTGTTTTTTGGGGGTCTTGTCTGTTTTTGGGTTTCATGTGGGAAGGGCCCTGAGTTTGTTAAATAAAGCTTTTTATTTATTCAGCTTGTCCATGTGTGATGTTTCAAGTGGTTGTTGCGTTAACCGGCAGAGGGCTTGCGGAGCGGCTGCATTCAGGTGCGTTCATTGCCACAAGCCATTCCCTGACAGGGGGCCTAGAAGTGTCGTTCAATAAGCCACCGACGGACGGCCCTTGGACCTTGTGGCTCCCTCCTGGGCTGGTACTCCTCCTCCTCCTCCTCCTCCTCCTCATGGTCCTCCTGCTTGTCCTCCTGAAGTGGTGGGCCAACGTGAGGTGGCAGTGCCTGAGTCCTGCGGATAGCCAGGTTGTGCAGCATGCAGCAAACGACGATGAACTGGGAGACTCTATCTGGCGAATACTGTAGAGATCCGCCGGAACGATCCAGGCAGCGGAACCGTTGCTTGAGGACACCAATCATTTGCTCTATGATGTTCCTTGTGGCTTGATGGCTTTCATTGTATGCCTCCTCAGCAGGGGTCCTGGGCGCGCGGAGCGGGGTCATGAGCCATGTACACAAAGGATAGCCTTTGTCCCCGATAAGCCATCCGCTTGGGGGAGGCTGTGCCTGGAACATGTCAGCCACAGTAGTCTGGCGCAGGATAAATGCATCGTGGCTGCTTCCTGGAAAGCGGGCATTGACAGCTAGGATGCGCTGCCTGTGGTCACACACCAGCTGTACATTGAGGGAATGGTAGCCCTTCCGGTTGTGGTAATCCTCGGCATTGTCGATAGGTGCCCGCATAGCCACATGCACGCAGTCAATGGCGCCCTGCACCATGGGGAAGTCGGCGATCCTCGCAAATCCGACTGCACGCTGCTCCTGCCTCTCTAGAGTCATGGGGAAGGAGATGAATTGGTGTCTCCTTGCGAAAAGGGCATCGGTGACCTGCCGGATGCAGCGATGCACGGCGAACTGGGAGATGTTCGCTATGTCCCCAGCAGCGGCTTGGAAGGGGCCGCTTGCATAAAAGTTCAGAGCCACCGTGACCTTCACTTCCACCGACAGAGACGTCCTGCACATCAGCTGTGGACGCAGATCTCTGTGAAGCAGCTGGCAGATCTCTGCAACCACTTCCCTTCTGAAGCGCAGCCTCTTAACACAATGCACGGCAGTCATGGTGAGATAGGATACCTGCTGGCGGTATTCCCTGAGTGGGTAAGGCCTACGTTGCCGACGCCTGATGGCCCCTCTGCGTCTAGGCATGGCTGCCCCTCTCACACAGCATCTGCGAACCCTTCGCACATAATGCTGGAACTGAGGGTTGGAACCCTATGCAGCCCCCATAATATACT
The DNA here is from genome assembly GCF_052327205.1 of Somniosus microcephalus. Classification (NCBI taxonomy): domain Eukaryota; kingdom Metazoa; phylum Chordata; class Chondrichthyes; order Squaliformes; family Somniosidae; genus Somniosus; species Somniosus microcephalus. The sequence continues at coordinate 52,099,765 of NW_028225183.1, forward strand.
TGCAAACAGTGAAATCACAATGAGACAAATTTGCAAGCTCTGGCCAGAAGCCAAAAATACCTCTCCTATGTTGGCCCAATTCAGTAAGGTCTCTTCCTTGGTCTCTGTCCAGAAATCCGTAGCACTAAAGTCATTGCAGCAAAATGGCTGCCCTTTATAATTCAGTCTAAGTGCCCTTTAATTAGCGCTCCCCGAGGCCCGCCGGGCCTCTGCTGCGTTCCACTTCACAGTTCTTAACAGCGCCACGCCCACATTGGGCGGGCGCCACTGAAGCTCCGGTTTGGGGCGCACAAACAGCGTTGCACGACGAAATGACGTCATAAGCTGCGCGCGCAGCTGAGCGCACGCAAACACTTTGCGCCGGCGCTAAATGTCAATTAAGTTGGGCGTAGGCACAGATCAGTCTGCGCCCGGACGCTAAGTGCCTAGCGCTCAAAATCTACCCCTCTTATGGCGCTAACGGCTGGCGAACGCAACAGAATTTCTAGGCCAGAGTGCTGCAAGGGCCTGTCTGCATTCACCAGTTGAAGGAGAGACTCGTAAACCTGATTATGCTCCAGATGAACTTGGCCCATCACATCAGGAAAGCTGTTTGAAGCCATGACGAGCTCATTAACAATTGTCTGTGCAGTTGTGCCGAACTGATTGATGGTCTGTAGACCTGTCTCCAGCTTATTGCATATACTGCTCCCAAGATCATCAATCCCCCTGCCGGATAGAGGCAAGGGAGTCATGTTTCTTCCCATAAAATGTAACCATATCTTGCCACATCCCTTTAAACTGTGGCACCTGAGTTTAAATGGCATTTTGTTGCGTTACACGTCTTACTGCTTCTCCCACCTGCTCTGCAGTAACAGTTTGGTGTCTGGCTGTCGAACGAAAGTCATCTGTGCCTGGCACAGTGCCAGAGGTGCAATGAGATGAGGTGGTGCTGTGCAGCCACCTTGGGTCCTTACCCTCCCCTTCCAGCACCTGAGAGTCCACAAATTCCTCCTCTTTCACCTCACTTACTGCTCGCACTGCATCTGTAACCACTTCCCCAATTCCCTCTGCAGCCGCAGACTCAATGCACTATTCATCCCGTGTGTGAGAAGGATGCTGTCCTCCTGTGGGTAGGAAACAGTCAACATTTGCAAAGGTAAATGTTGATCTGCCACATCACAGAAGCTGATATTCAACTCACACCTAGCAGTTTTAAACTATAGCTGTGCAGACCAACTCACCTTTCCTTACCCCAATGTCTGATTGGGCGCCAGGCAGTGACCAGCCACGACTAATTCCAAGCAAGTGCGTGACAATTTCCTCCAGCTCCAATAACGCCAAAAGAGTGACAACACCACCGTCTGTCAGGGCAGGCTCTCTGGCGCCATGCACCATTTTACTTTAAATTGAAAACAGAAATGAAAATGAAACTTCAGTTTATCCTGCAGAGTCCACCGGCCCATCTGCTTTGGAAACAGAACCAGAAGCTGCTTTGGAGACAGGGTATTTTTCACTGTTTGAAATATCGCACCTCATATCTCTGGAGAACAGATAAGATGTTTAGAAGCACAGTTACATAGGAACATAAGAACATAAGAACATAAGAAATAGGAGCAGGAGTAGGCCAATCGGCCCCTCGAGCCTGCTCCGCCATTCAATAAGATCATGGCTGATCTGATCCTAACTGCCAATCCACTATCACAGAACCATCTCCTGCATCTATCAGAATTAGACACACGAAATAGGAGCAGGATCAGGCTACACAGCCCCTGGGCCCGCTCCGCTACCCACAGGGCCATGACCGACCCGAACCTAGACTCATGTCCAAAATTCCTGCCCGCTCCCCGTAACCTTTAATTCCCTTTACTTCTAGGAATCTGTCTATCTCTGTTTTAAATTTATGTAATGAGGTAGCTTCTACAGTTTTTTGGGGCAGCATATTCCATGGACCTACCACTCTCTGAGTGAAGTAGTTCCTCCTCATCTCAGTTTTGAAAGAGCAGCCCCTTATTCTAAGACTATGCCCCCTAGTTATAGTTTCCCCCATCATCGGGAACATCCTCCCTGCATCCAACCGATCCAACACCTTCACAATCTTATATGTTTCAATAAGATCGCCTCTCATTCTTCTGAACTCCAATGAGTAGAGTCCCAATCTACTCAACCTCTCCTCATATGTCCATCCCCTCATCCCCGGGATTAACCGAGTGAACCTTCTTTGGACTGACTCGAGAGCAAGCATGTCCTTTCTTAATTATGGACATCAAAACTGTACGCAGTATTCCAGGTGCGGCCTCACCAATACCTTGTACAACTGAAGCAATACCTCCCTATTTTTATATTCTATCCCCCTAGCAATGAAAGCCAACATTCCATTTGGCTTCTTAATCACTTGCTGCACCTGAATACTAACCTTTTGAGTTTCGTGCACCAGGACCCTCAGATCCCTTTGTACTTCAGTGCTTTCCAGTTTCTTGCCATTAAGATAATAACTTGCTCTACGATTTTTCCTGCCAAAGTGCATAACCTCAAACTTTCCAGTATTGTATTCCATCTGCCAAATCTCTGCCCACTTACTTAGCCTGTCTAGGTCCCCTTGAAGATTTTGTATGTCCTCCTCACTCACTACTTTCCCCCCCATCTTAGTATCATCTGCAAACTTTGATATGCTACACTCGGTCCCCTCCTCCAAATCGTTAATATAGATTGTAAAGAGTTGGGGACCCAGCACTGGCCCCTGCGGAACACCACTAGTTACTGATTGCCAGTCTGAGAATGAAGAATTTATCCAAACTCTCTGCCTTCTGTTAGATAGCCAATCCTCTATCCATGCCAGAATATTACCCCCAATCCCGTGATTTTTTATCTTAAGCAATAATCTTTTGTGTGGCACCTTTCAAATGCCTTTTGGAAGTCTAAATACACTACGTCCACTGGTTCCCCTTTATCCACCCTTTATGTTACTTCCTCAAAGAACTCCAGCAAATTTGTCAAACATGACTTCCCCTTCATAAAACCATGCTGACTTTGTCCTATTAAATTATGATTATCCAAATATCCTGTTACTGTCTCCTTAATAATGGACTCCAAAATTTTATCTACCACAGATGTTAGGCTAACCGGTCTGTAGTTTCCAGCCTTCTGTCTACTGCCCTTTTTAAATAAGGGTGTTACATTAGCAGTTTTCCAGTCTGCCGGGACCATTGCCGAGTCCAGGGAGTTTTGGAAAATTATTACCAATGCATCGACAATCCCTACCGCCACTTCCCTCAAGATCCTGATGGCCCTGACCTGCTCCAAAGCCATTATATCTTACGGTTGGCTCCGATGCCTGTATAATGGGGTCACTTTACAACAGCTATCTGACTTAACATGTTTTAAAATAGTAAAGTTAATTTTTAACAAATGTTACATTTGACATTTCTAAAAACTTTACATACCTTGGCAGATCGCATCAAATCATTCAATTTTTTGTGATATTGTTCTGCTGTCCGTGAAATGGTGGAGTTTGCACCAGCATCTTCGACAACTTCTTTCCAAGCTGTCATTTGTCCTTTGTGCAGCACACTGGACTTCTCGGTCCTGATGATCCACAGGCGCTTCATATCAACCTCATTGAGGTGTGTGCTGATGTCATCGTCAGTGAAATTCTGAGCTCTCCATCACCACAACTGCGCTTGCTCCTTCTATTTTACTTTGCTGCTTAATTAAAATTAATTAAAATTATTTCAACGCTTTTAATTCTATTCAAATCACTTGAAACCTCTTTAAATTGTTTAAAACAATTTAAAAATTTTCAATTCATGTAAAAGTTTTAAAAATTGTATAAAGAAGGAAGTTACGATTAAGATTAACAATTCCTTTTATTGGTGATTGCTCTGGAGAGGAAAAATATCAGGGCGTTGTCTATGCAAATATAAATATTGACAATTCTTGTGGGCAGGACTCCCCTACGAACGAAGTCCCAGCATCTGCACCACTGCGTTCCTGGGTGACATGACGTCATAAGCAGTGCAGTGGTCCTCAAGGTGAAAGCACAAATCTCCGTGGGCGCAGAGGCTGCAGGTAGGTGCCAATATTTTTTGCTGGTCAGAGGCTTCCTTCTGCAGGAATCCTCCGATCGCAATCTCCGGGACGATGTTATAACAAGCAGGAAGGATTGGATCGCACATGGTTAGACAATCACTTGCACAGCCTTCTGGTACAGCGTATTGGAATATAAAAGAGACAGTTCTGTTCTGAGAAATAGGAGCAGGAGCCGGATAATCGGCACCTCGAGCCTGCTCCGCCATTTAATGAGATCATCGCTGATCCGATTTTGACCTCAGCACGATATTCCTGCCGCACACCATGACTCTAGATTCCTCTGTTGCTCAAAATCTGTCTATCTCAGCCTCTAATATATTAAATAACTCAGCTTCCACAGCTCTATGTGATAAAGAATTCCAAAGATACTCGACACTCTGAGAGTAGAAATTCCTCCTCATCTCCTTCTTAAATGGGCGATGCCTTATTCTGAGACTACGCACCCTTGTTCTGGATTAACTGATGAGGGGAAGCATACTCTGATCATCTACCCTGTCCAAACCCCTCAGAGTTGCATATGTTTCAATAAGAGCATCTCTCATTATTCTGAACTCCATTGAACATTGGCCAAAATTGCTCAACCTTTCCTCATAAGACAACCCTTCCACCCAAGGAATCAACCTAGTTAACTCTCTGAATTGACTCGAATGCAGGTATATCCCTCCTTAAATAATGGGACTAAAACTGTACGCAATACTCTCGGTGTGTTCTCACTAGCGCCCTATACAGTTGTAGCAAGACATCCTCATTTTTATATTATACCACTCTTGAACTAAAGGTGAAAAATCCATTTGCATTCATAATTACTTGCTGCACCTGCATGTTAATTTTGTCTGTTTCATGACCGGGAACACACTAATCCCTCTGTATCGCCGCACCTGTATCTTTCTCCCTATAAATACAACTTTATTTTCTATTCTTCTTACCAAAGTGGATAACTTCGCATTTTCCCATATTACACTCCATGTGCCAAATTATTGCCGACTCACTAAACCTATGTATATCCCTTTGCCCTCCTCAAAACATGCATTCACACCTAGCTTTGTATCGTCCACAAATTTGGCTACAGTACACTCGCTTCCTTCATCCCAGTCATTAGTACAGATTGAACATATTATGCAGTTTTGGTCACCTTACCTGAGGAAGGATGATCCTGCCATGGAGGGAGTGCAGCGAAGATTCCCCAGACTGATATGTGCGATGGCAGGAATGACGAGTGAGGAGAGATTGGGTAGATTGGGTTTATACTCGCTGGAATTTAGAAGAATGAGACAGAATCTCATGGAAAAGTATGAAATTCTAACAGGGACTAGACAGACTAGATACAGAAAGGATGTTCCCGATGGTGGGGGAGTCCAGAACCAGGGATCACAGTCTAAAGATAAGTGGTAAGCCATTTAGGACAGAGATGAGGAGGAATTTCTTCACCCAGAGAGTGGTGAACATATGGAATTCACTACCACAGAAGGCAGTTTACTGAGTTTGGATGATCATCCATGATCAGGCTCGAGGGGCCGAATGTCCTACTCCTGATCCTATCTTCTATGTTTCTGTAGATGAGGCCCCATCACTGAACCCTGTGTCACCCCACTCATTACAGATGGCCGACCTGTGAATGACCCATTTACCATGTCTCTCACTTTTCTGTTAGATATCTAATCCTCTATCCAATAGAAAGGCTAGCTGAAAGGGCAGACAAGTGGCAGATGGAGTTTAATACAAAGAAGTGTGAAGTGCAGCATTTAGGCAGAAGGAACAGGGAGAGGCAATATACACTTAATGTCAGTTTTAAAGAGTGTGCAGGGAAAGACGGAACTGGGAGTTAATGTGCACAGGTCCCTGAAGGTGGCAGGACATATTGAGAGAGTGATTAAAAAAGCATATGGTATCTTGGGCTTTATAAATAGTGGAATTATGTAGAAAAGTAGAGAAGTAATGCTGAAGATTTATAAAGTGCTGTGTAGTGGCGCTTCGTAATTTCCAAACATGCAGCCACTGAGCTTTGAGGCTTTAGCAATGAGTAGACGCATGTCGAAATAAAACGTTCCAAACCATAACTTTGTCTTTAAACTGTTTACTGTAACACCTTACAAACAGAATTACAAAGGAAAACACGTTTAAATGCACACGGTCAATAACTGTATTGCTCCAGCCCTCAAAGCTTCTGCCTTCTCCAGCCTCGTGGTGCTTGAGCTGTAAAATGGCTGGATACCATGTGACAAGCTTAAGGGCTGTTCCATTGTAGCAAGAATAAAGGAGGTCACTCAGCCTATACTATTGTAACAAGAAAAGAGGGAGTTTCTCAATACAATAAGTCAGTCAGGTAAATTAACTGTATTAAACTATTTAACCAATATTTTAAAGTATTTTCTTTCTTAAACTTTCATGACTCTTACATTCCGGCCCCTAATTGACTAGGCAGATGAAGCATATCAATTACTCAAACATTCTTAAGAGTCATAAACTAATGAGTTCAACATATTTACAATATAAATGTCCCTTTTTTTTGTTCAGGAAGCTTTCACGCTGCTTCTTGTAGCAGGCAGAGCTTTGTGATTGGTCTTTCCAGGATATTGGTCGTGGTTTGCAAACAAACGCGACGAACAACGCCTCTGGAGTCTGCCGTGGTCTTAATTATTTTTCCCATCTACCAAGAATTGCTAGGAGCTGAATCATCAACGATTAAGACGATGTCTCCGTCAATGAAGTTCCTCTTTACTTTGGAACATTTTTTACGCTCCTGTAGCAGAGGTAAGTATTCCCTTGTCCATCTGGTCCAGAAAAGGTCTGACATATACTGAACTTGCCTCCACTTCCGACGTTCATACAGATCTTCTTTTTTGAAGACTCCCGGGTGCATGACTGGCTGTGTTTTCAACAACAACAGGTGGTTAGGGGTCAGGGCTTCGACGTCATTGGGATCATCTGATGTCTTAGTTATCGGTCGGTCATTAGTGATGGCTTCAACCTCACACAGAATGGTTTGAAGTCCCTCGTCATCAAGCACTTGCTGCTTCAGTACAGAACTGAGTAGTTTTCCTACGGTGCACATCTGTCTTTCCCAGACACCTCCATGGTGGGATGCAGCCGATGGATTGAAGATCCACTTAATTCCTGTTTGCATCATGGCTTCCTGTATTTCAAGCTGATTCCAACCTTCAATAGCTTCCCGTAGTTCTCTCTCTGATCTGACAAAATTAGTGCCATTATCAGAACGCATAATGGACACCTGTCCTCGTCTACAGACAAAGCGCCCTCCCACACTCAGTACTCCATCTTGCAGTGTGGGGTCCAGCTTGTAGATATGACTACTTTTCTTGATTGGAATATTTCGCTGTGAAGCTTCGATTTCTTCTGGATGTCTTTGTCTTTGACTGAAGCAAACTATCTCCATCTCAGCCTTGGCCAAATCCTCCATGGTCAATGAATTCTTACCCAATGTGGTCTTGTGCTGGTGCATATATTTCTGTAGAAGCATTCTCTGCTTATCAGGGTTACGTTCAGACTGACGGATAGTGGCTCGATACCTTTTTCTCTTACCGCTCAGGAGTAGCAGCAACTCTTTCAACCTTAGAAACCATGCAACTGCTTTCCTCAACTGGTGCCATCCTGAGAAATGGTTAACAAGCTTGTTAACTGTGTCAAAGTTCTCTTTCATAGTTATGAGATTTGCTGTGACTGATCTCTTGACTTCGACGTCGTCTTCAGCAATCTGACTTGGCATATCTGGTCTTTCTGGCCATGATCTCTCTGTTTCCAGCAGATAACTTGGGCCTTGTATCCAAGTTTCACTCCTCATGAAGTTTTCAGCCTTCAATCCCCGCGAGGCTTGATCTGCTGGGTTTAATGAAGTGTTTACATACCTCCATTGAGATGGTTGTGTAGCTTCTCTAATGGATGAGATTCTGTTTGCTATGAAGGTCTTGAAGCGTATCTTCTCATACTCTATATACTTCAGCACCGTCGTGCTATCCGTCCAGAAGAGAGATTCTTCTAGTGGGAGCTGTAACTCTTTCCGCATCACCTTGTCAACTTTAACTGCAACAACCGCTGCCGTCAACTCCAGTCTCGCGATGGTGACCTGCTTCAGCTGAGCCACCCTGGATTTCCTAATGAGGAAGGAACAATGTTTCTGGCCCTTTTGATTTGTCAGCAAGGGGTAAGTAGCCGTGCCATAGCCGTCCTCACTGGCGTCCGGGAAATGATGTAGTTGAGCCGTCTTTGTAACTCCAAAACTCACAGCACTGATGCATCTGCTGACATTGAAGTTAGAACGTTGTTGCAAATCTGTCAACCATCTGAGCCATCTCTGAGCTTGAACTTCTAGGATATCTTCATCCCTACCTCTCTTGTCTCTACGCAGCTCTCGTAGGGTCACTTCACCGGCAGAATGAGTGGTGCCAGGATCCCAAGATGGTCCTAGATGTAACTGACCACGGAGAGAATCCCTCGTCTTGTGGATGGTCTTTCGTTCACCATTATTCTGAAGTTGAACGTGTCGGACTCAATGCACCATTGTACACCAAGAGCTCTCTCGGTAGGAAGGGCATCGTGGCTCAGGTCAAGATCTTTGACTTCAGTGGCCCTCTCCTTTTCTGGGATAGAAGCTAGAACTGCTCTGCTGTTGCTTATCCACTTAGTCAGATGAAATCCTCCATTCGAACTCAGAGTTCTAAGGTATCTTGACAGTGCAATGGCATCGTCTTCTGTTGACACGGACTTCAGACAGTCATCGACATAAAAGTTTCTGAAGATTGTCTCCACAGCCTCTGATGGTGCTTTGCCTTTGCCATCTTCTGCAGTTTTTCTGAGAGCCCAGCTTGCACAGCTGGGAGATGCTGTGGCTCTGAACAAGTGTACAGCCATTCTACATTCCACCATAGCTTGACGAACGTCGCCATCTGGCAACCAAAGGAAACGCAGAAGATCAGCATCTTCATCAGGGACTCTGACTTGGTAGAACATTGATTCTATATCTGTCATCATGGCAACGAGCTCTTGTCTAAACCTCGTCAAGACGCCAATGAGGGTATTAGTAAGATCAGGACCTTGAAGCAGCTGGTCATTCAGTGAAGTTCCTCTGAATGATGTGGTGCAGTGAAACACTACACGGAACTTTTTCTTCTTTGGGTGATACACACCATGATGAGGAATGTATCAGACCCTTCCATCGTCTCTGTTCAACTGTTCCTCGGGCACTTTTGCAGCATTGCCTTTCGCTATGATGTTTCTCATGAAGCCTTTGGAGTCTTCATGAAAGTCAGGGTCCTTGTTCAGCTTTCTCTTGAGACTGATAGCGCGCTGCTCTGCTATGCAGCGATTGTTTGGCATCTTCGCGGTCTGTCTTCTCAGTGGCAAACCAATGTGATAGTGGCCATCAATGAACTGTGTAGGCCTTGTCATCAAATCCATGAACTGATGGTCTTCTTGTGACATCTCTGTCTTGTCCTCACAGCTGCGTTCTGAAAAGTCTGCGTTGAACTGCTGTATCAACAGCTCTTCAATGCTTGCGATAGAAATACGATTAACTGTTACATTTTGTCGTTCCACCTTGTTCGACTTGTTGCCATTATCTCTCCTTACCGGTCCATTGACTTCCCATCCAAGGGCTGTCCTGACTGCATAGGGTCCATCATCCTTGCTGTTTATCACCTGCCATGGCTCCGTAGTTTTGTAGGCATTCGTTCCAATTAATAGGCCAATTCCTGCTTCAATATATGGGAGACGCACCTCTTCCAGGTAAGGCCATCTCTCCACATCCTTCTGCAGGGCTAAGTTCCCTAATTTAACTGGAATCTGCCTCTGTGTGAAAACATTAGGCAGGTCTATGAAGTTCTTCTCTTCAAGTCCACACACTTCTAAGTCTGACAGGATATAACTTTGCATTGACTTCTCATGACCCATGGTGCGCAATAGGATTTCTTTTCTTCTGCCTCTAACGTTCAGCTGTCACATGAGTGATTCTGTGCAGAACGTTGCTGAACTACCTGGATCCATGAAGGCGTAAGTCTCCAGAAACTTCTCACTTCTCTTAGACTTGATCTTCACAGGTACGATGGCAAGAATACAATCACTGTCACCGGCCCCAGTGAATCCACAAGTCTCTGGTTCTAGCGACACCAGAGCACTTGAAACAACCTTCTCGTTGGTATTGTTTTCTTCACTCTTCTTAGAGACTTGTTCTTCTTTGTGGATGTGCAGCAGACTGGGATGTTCCCGAGTGCACTCTCTGCATGTTGTTCTTTGCTTACAGTTTCTACTCAGGTGCCCCGGAGAGAGACATCCAAAATATAGGCCATTCTATTTCAGAAATTCGATTCCGTCTTTATGTGGCTGTGCTTTGATGTCACTGCAGAAATCCAATGTATGATTATTCTGGCAGAATAAACATGGCTTCTGAAAGGCATTAGCATGCATCACTGTGCTGCTCTTTATGGGAGATGAGTTCTGAGACTTTTCTTCCCCAGCCTGAGTGACGATAGTTGCAAAGCTGCTTCCCCTGGAACCACCTTTCCTGAGAGTCTTTGATTCAGCAGGCTTGGCTCTCACTCTTCCATCAGTAGTTGGGCTGACATCCTGGATGTTTCCAAGCAATGGGTCCCTTGCAATTTTAACCTGTTCGTCTATGAAATTCACTAAGTCTGCAAACCTGGCTCTACTTTTCCATCTCTCCATTATCTCAAAGGCTGTTCTTCTCCATTGTTCTCTCATCCTGTAAGGATGCTTAGAGATGATGATTCTCATAGTCGGAGGATTGTCCATCTCTTCCATGAATTCAACATCCTCCATGGTGTTGCGACACCCTATGAGAAAAAGAACATATGTGTTCAATGCCTCCCCGTCCTCTGATCTGATCTCTGGCCACTTGATAGCCTTTTCAATATATGCAGTGGCTATCTTCAGCTCGTTACCATAGTGCTCCTGCAGCAACTTCCTGGCTTCTATGTATCCCCGGTCCGGTCTCATGTGTTCACAGCTTCTGAACCACGTCTTGTGGTTTACCACTGGTGTACTGTCCCAGGTAGTACAACTTAACGCTGCTGCTCTCTGTTTTTGAGTCAATGGCTTGTTCGAAGGATCTGATGAAGGGCTTATACTTGAGTGGGTCGCCTTAGAACACTGGTATGTCTCTTTGAGGGAGTCGAAACAGATTCTGTGGTTTTACAAGCATTTCTGTAATTTCGTTCTGACGTTGCATCACTCGGTATAGGTTTCTCTCTGTGTCTTCAGGCCTCTGGTGGTCATCAGCAGGGTCTAATCTAGACCGTCTGATGCCTGGGGTAGCATCACGTGCTCCTGTTAGTGGAGAGGCCTCTCTTCCACGCTGTAATGCCAGGAGATGGCCTTCAGCCTCTCTTTTAACTCTTGAAGGTGCCCTGGATCCAACTCTGTGTGACAACATTGACTGGCAGTATTCGTTCATGCCATCCTGTGAGCCTTCATAATCTTCTTACACACTCAACTTGGCATCTGAGACCGCAATAGCTGTTTTTAGCTCCAGCTGTTCTTTCTTTGCCAACAGTTGGGCCTGTTGGGCCTGTTGGGCCTGTTGGGCGTGCAGTTGGGTCTGCAGTTGGGCCTCTTCCCGTTCAAGAGCTTGGTTCTCCACTAAAGATGCTGCGCGCACCATCAATGCTGCCCGTTCAACCTCTGCTCTCATGCATCCTGATGAGCATGTGGTAGAAGCGACTGACCTGTGTCCAGAAACAGAGCTACCTTCTTTTCGATCTTTGCTCAGTCTGGCTGAAGTCTCTGAAATGCTATCATCTGGCTCGACTTCATCGTCATCTTTATCTTTCTCTGCTGTATCAGCATCTTGACGAATCTTTAACATCCACTGTTGTGTGGCCTTGATATAGTCCTTAATGCTGGATGATTTAAGATCGAACCAGTTGTGCTGATCAGCGTTTCCCTCTTCTTCAGACAGAAGTGCTAATACTTCTTCATTGAGTACATTAAATTCTTCATGCAACTTGGAGAAATCATAATGCATTACGTCTTCAACTTTCTTAATCGTAGCATTATCTTCCATGAGACAATCAATTATCTTCATTTTTCCAGTTATCTGAGCTAATTTAGCCTTCCTTGCACCTATGCTTCTATGTAACTTCTCTTCCATTGCCTTTGGGGTGAGCTTTACGTCCCTCTTTTGGACAGCAATCCTTCTGGCTGGGGGAGCTCCTCTCGGCTCCATAAGGCCTCGGCCATTTTACCCGCAGCTCTTATTTAGCTTCTCAATAGAATGAACAAGGCAAGCAACAGTCACTGTACCTTCGCTTTCTGTTATTGTCGTCTGGCTCCGTGACCATTCATGTATATACGTTCGCCGACAATTCCGTCCTTTCCTTCTTAGGGAGCTAGTTTTTGACTAATGTAGTGCCGCTTCGTAATTTCCAAACATGAAGCCACTGAGCTTTGAGGCTTTGGCAACGAATAGATGTGTGTCGAAATAAAACGTTCCAAACAATAACTTTGTCTTTAAACTGTTTACTGTAACACCTTACGAACAGAATTACAAAGCAAAACACGTTTAAATGCTCACGGTCAAAAACTGTATTGCTCCAGCCCTCAAAGCTTCTGCCTTCTCCAGCCTCGTGGTGCTTGAGCTCTAAAATGGCTGGATACCATGTGACAAGCTTAAGGACTGTACCATTGTAGCAAGAATAAAGGGGGCCACTCAGCCTATACTATTGTAACAAGAAAAGAGGGGGTTTCTCAATACAATACGTCAATCAGTTAAATTAACTGTATTATACTATTTAACCAATATTTTACATTATTTTCTTTCTTAACCTTTCATGACTCTTACATGCTGGTTTGGCCAAAACTAGATTATTGCGTTCAGTCCTAGTCATCACAGAGTAGGAAGGATGTGAAGGCCCTTGAGAGGGTGTGGAGGAGATTTACCAGAATGATTCTGGGGATGGAGAATGTTAGTTATAAGGACAGGTTGGAGAAGCAGGATTTGTTTTTATTCGAGCAAAGGAGGTTGAGGGGTGATTTGATAGAGATGTACAAGATTATGACGGGTTTGCAAATGTCCCAAAAGGGAAAAGGCTGTTCCCACTAGTTGATGGTACAAGGGCAAGGGGAAACAGCTTTAAGGTTTCAGGCAAGAGATGCCGGATGCAGGAGGGATGTGAGGAAAAACTTTATTATGCAGCGAGTGGTGAGGGCCTGGAACTCACTGCAAACGGAAGTGGTGGAAGCGGACACACTCAAAGTTTCAAGGGGAGTCTGGATAGGCACTTGAGTGAAGTAAACTTGCGAGGATAGAGCGGTAGAATGAGATTGACTGGATTGCTCCACAGAGAGCCAGCACGGACTCGATGGGCCGCATTTCCTCCTTCTAAGTCGTTATGACTGTGAAACGAGGAGAAAGAACGTGAACTTTTTAATGCAGAGAGTTGTTATAATCTGGAATTCATTGCCTGAAAAGGGTTTTGAAGCAGATTCACTCGTAACTTTCAAAAAGGAATTGGTTCAATATTTTAAAGGGAAGGTTTTGCAGAGCTTTGGGGAAAGTGATATGGAGTGAGATTAATAGGATAACTCTTTGAATGGGCCGCCATAGCAACTTCAGGCATTTTGGCCTCCTTATGTGCTGTATGGTTCTAAATCCACCCAGAGATTTACTGCACGAGGAATCCTCTCCTGTTATGCTTCATGCTGACACCAGACACTGAGTGACGTAAGTTCCAGTTTTGTGTTTACAGATCTTTTCACTAAAATCACTTTGACGATCTGGGGTTGGAAGCATTGATACCCTCCAGGCTCTCCTCTATTGAGTTTGCTTTTGTGCATAGTGTTAATTTTTTTTCCAATTACAGAAGACCTTTGCCTGTCTTTGTCTGAAATGTCCAGACGAGTCCAATAGGATATTTTCAGAATCGTTACCAAAATTACACAGCAAAAGAAGGAAGTGCACAGGCGGATTTAAGGCGGGGCCCCATACAAGCCAAACATTAAGCTAGATCCACATTTGACGATTTGTTTTGGTCAGCCCTCCACCTTTCATTTTGTTCATTCCTCCCCTTCCACCATCTTTTTTTCGCTGGCTCGGTACTTGTAAATTGCTAAATCTCTAACTTCTTCCAGTTCTGATGAACGAACAGTGACCTAAAACGTTAAATCTATTTCTCTCTTCACAGATTGTGCAACGAAGGAATGTCCTGTTCTATAAAGGGAGAAGAATAAATCTGAAATGTATTTCAACTATAGACTAAAAGAACATCATAATGCTATGAGGATCTTTTATTTGGAAAAGAATTTACGGATTGCATTTATTGAAATAAATTTTGTATTTCAATAGATTCATATATGTCATGGGCGACACATTGAATTTTAATTTCTGAAGCTAAACACTGTAAAGGGAAGACTTGCAGGATAACACAATAATGGCCAAGTGTTTAATGTATTTAATGCTGTCTTTAATTTCTGTAGTCCTAAATTGGTAAACGAAAGAATGTCTGGTACAAAGGAATGATCACCATGTTGTAATAATGATTACTGTTCAAAAAATCCGATCTAAAAGCTGTCTTCCAAATAGTTTCATTCCAGGCCATCGCAGCCGTTGCCATTTCATCCACTTCCTGGTGGATTCAGTGAAATTGGTTGATTTTCTGACGCGTTTCCCTCTGCTGCATTATTTATATGTTGATTCCCTCCCAATGATTTGCTCTTTAGTCTAAAAAGAAAGACTTGCATTTAATGACCACCGGACGTGCTAAAGGGTTTTACAGCCAATGACGTTCTTTGGGAGTGTAGTCAGTGTTGTAACGTAAGAGTTTGCACACAGCAAGCTCCCACATACAGCAACGTGATACTTATCAGAAAATCAGCTTTTTTCCTTGAGGGATAAACATTGGCCCCAGGACACGGAGGATAGCTCCCCTGTGTTTCTTCGACATCGTGCGATGGGTTCCTTTACGTTCACCTGAGAAAGCAGATGGGGATGTGGGGTTAATGTAGCATCCAAAACACAACAACTCCGACCGTGCAGTATTCCCTCAGTACTAGTATCGTGAGAGGCAAGCTAGTATATTGTGTTCAGGACTCATGGAGCGGGATTTGAACCAACAACCTCCTGAATCTGTGGCGAGAGTGCTACCACTGAGCCATGGCTGATTTTCCAAAAGAAAAGCTGCTGCAACTGTTGGAAATCTGATACAGAACCAGATGATGCTCGAAAGACTCAGCAGGTCCGGCAGCATCTATGGAGAGGGGGAAGGTAGCATTAACGTTCCAGCTCGAGAGGAGGGATCCAGACCTGAACCGTTTACCCGAGCTTCACTTCTGTCAGAGTTTCTCTACTTCTTTTTGCTATTTTCCTTCTGTAATTAGTGCCTTTCCCTTTGACTATTTCCTGAATTCTTTTTAGCGCTGAGCTTTCTTTTATTTGTCATTGTGTTTGCTTTATTTAAGGTAATTAATGAGGTGGATAAAAGAGAAACATCTCCAAGTCCACATCTTAATCAGAACTCTTGCAGGAATAAGGCTGAAATGTTTCCCCATACAGGACTGATTAACAATAATCTCCTCTGCAACCTCTCCAATGCAATCACATCCCTTCTACAGTGTGACGACCGGAACTGCACACAGGATTCAAGCTGTGACCTAAAAAGCCCTTTATACAGCTCGATCATAAAATCTCTTCTTTTATATTCTATGCCTCTGCTAATGAAGTCAAATATCACATATGCCTTTTGAACCACATTATCTGCCTGTCCTGCTGCCTTCAGTGATCTATGTACATGCACACCAAGGGCACTCTGATCCTTTGTTCTTCCTTGGGTCCAACCATTCATTGTTTATTCCTTTGAATGGTAAGTCCTCCCAAAATGCATCACCTCACAGTTTTCATGTTGAAATTCCATTTGCCTCTGCTCTGCCCATCTAACCATCCCGTCTATTTGGTCCTGCAGCCTGAGGCTTCCCTCCTCGCTATTTACCACTCCACCAATTTTCGTGTCATCTGCGAACTTACTGATCATAACGCCTATATTCATATCTAAACCATTAATGTACACTACAAACAGCAAATGACCCGGCACCAATCCGGCACCACTGGACACAGGCTTCCAGTCACAAAAGCAACCTTTGACTATCACACTCTGCCTCCTGCCACGAAGCCAATTTTGGATCCAATGTGCCAAACTGCCCTGCAACAAATGGGCTCTTTACTCCTTGACCACAGTCCCATGAGAGACTTTGTCAAGAGCCTTACTGAAGTCCATGCAGACTACATCAACTGCACTACCCTCATCCCCAAACCCTGTCACCCCCTCGAAAAATTCAATCAAATTGTTCATACATGATCTCCCCCTGACAAAGCCATGCGGACTATTCTTGATTAATCCGTGCCTCTCCAAGTGGAGACCAATTCTGTCCCTCAGAATTTTTCCCAATAATTTCCCTACCACAGATTAACGGCTCACTGCCCTGTAATTCCCTGGTTTATTCCTACTAGCCTTCTTGAACAATGGTACTACTGTAGCTGTTCTCCAGTCCTCTAGCACCACCCCTGTGGCCAGAGAGGTTCTGAAAATCTCCTCCCTTGCCTCCCAAAGCAGCCTGGGATGGATCCCGTCAGGGCCTGGGGATGTATCCATTTTTCAGCCTGCTAAAACCGTTAGTACCTGCTCCCTCTCAAAACTATTTTGTTCAAGTATGTCACTATCCCCCTGTCTGTTTCTATGCCTACATCGTGCTCCTCCATAGTGAATACAGATGCAAAATATTAATTTAAGTCCTCACCTGTATCTTCCGGCTTAAGTCACAGATTGCCACTTTGGTCCCTAATGGGCCCAACTCTTTCCATGGTTATCCTGCTGTTCTTAATATGCTTATAAATCACTTTAGCATTTTTCTTTACTTTACCCACAAGTGTTTTTCATGCCCCCTCTTTGCTATCCAAATATATTATTTAAATACCCCCCTGTACTTTCTCTACTCCGCTAGCGCTTCCACTGTTTTCAGTCCTTTTTATCTGCCAAAAGCCTCCTTCCTTTTCCTAATCCATTCTTGTATATCCCTTAACATCCAGGGTTCCCTGGGCCTGTTGGTCCAATTCTTGACCTTTACGGGAACACGTTGGCATTGTACTCCCTCTATTCCCTTTCTGAATGACTTCCAATGCTCTGATGTGGATTTTCCTACAAGTAGCTGATCCCAGTCCAATTTGGCCAGATCCTTCCTTATCGTATTAAAATCGGCCTTTCCCCAATTTAGCACCTTTTTTCAGGTCCATTTTTGTCCATTTCCATGACTACCACAAATCTCACCGAATTATGGCGACTGTAACCAAAATGCTCTCCTACTGAAATTCTACCACATGCCCAGCTACATTCCCTAGAATTAGGTCCAGTATCGCCCCCTCCCATATAGGACTTCCTACATGCTGGCTCAAAAAGCGCTCCTGGCTGCACTTTAAGAAATCCACACCCTCTAAGCCTTTTACACTCTGACTATCCCTGTTAATATTGGGGAAGTTTAAATCTACTACATTTATTACCCTCTTATTTCTAATCTTCTCTTAGATTTGCCTACATAGCTGCTCCTCTATCTCCCACTGACTGGTGTGCGATAGTACACTCGCTCCAAAGTGCTTGCCCCCTTTTTGTTTTTAACTTCTACCCATATGGTCTCATTAGAGGAACCTGCTAAGATATCATTCCTCCTTACAGCTGTAATTGACTCCTTGATTATAATGCGATACCCCCTCCTCTTTTAAACCTACTTCTGTCTCTCCAAAAGATTGCACACCCCGTAATATTGAGATGCCAGTCATGCCCCTCCTTCAAACATGTCTCTGTGATAGCAACAATATCATACTATCATACTGAAGCAACTTCAATTCATCTGCCTTACACGCAAGGCTCCTTGCATTAAAATAAATGCCATCCTGCCTTGCAATACACCCTTGTGCCATTAAGTATATTTGCTCTGGCTTCCAGGCTGACATTTTTTTTGCTCTATATTTGGCTGTGCATCACCTCCTACTAAAGCTCCACTCCTTATCACATCCCCCTGCCAAGTTACTTTAAACGCCTCCACCCACCCCCCAACAATACCAGCAGACCTCCCCGCAAGCATATTGGTCCTGTTCCTTTTCAGGTTCAAACCGCCCCACTTGTACAGGTCCCACCTTCCCCAGAAGCAGACTCAGTGATCCAGGAAACTAAAGCACTCCCTCCTGCACCAAATCTTTAGCCACGCATTCATCTGCTCTATGCTCATATTCCTATACTCACTAGCACGTGGCACCGGGAGTAATTCAGAGATTACAAACTTTGAGGTCCTGCTTTTTAATCTACTACCTAGCTCACTAAATTCTTGTTGCAGGACCTCATCCCTCTTTCTACCCATGTCGTTGGTACCAATGTTAACCAGGACCTCTGACTGTTCGCCCGACAGTTTCAAAATACCCTGCATCCGTTCAGTGATATCCTTGACCCTGGCACCAGGAAGGCAACATAGCATTCTGGAGTCACGTCTGTGACCACAGAACATTCTATCTGTTTCCCTTATGATAGATTCCCCTATCAGTATTGCTCTCCTACTCTTTTTCCTCCGCTTCTGTGCAGCTGAGCCACTCATATTGCCACGGACTTGGCTCTTGCTGCATTCCCTGTGAAACCATATACCCCAGGAGGATCTAAAATGGAAAATCTGTTGGAGAGGGAGATGGATCCAGGCGACTCCTGCACTACTTTCTCAGTACTGTTACTCTGTCTGACGGTCACCCATTTCCTGTTTGACTGTGCACTTTTTAACTGTGTCATGACCACCTCGTTAAACTTGCTATCCATGTAGATCTCAGCTTCGCAGATGCTCCATAGTGACTCAAACCAAATCTCCAGCTCCAAAACCTTTGATTTCTAGTAGCTGCAGCTGGAGACACTTCGTACACACATGTTCGCCTGGACACCTAAATTGTCCCTGACAACCCACAGAGGACAGGAGGTGCACTCGACGGTGCCGAGGTGACCTGCCATGTCCTGCCCTTAACTTACTCCATTTGCTTACTTTAAATTAATGAATATTCCATACACTAGGGAGCTTACTTCCATTTAAACACTACTTACTCTAAATTAGAGACCTTACCTTGACTTTAACGTCTGGACTGTGGAAATACTCACCAGCTCCTACTTACCAATCAGCTCCTTCCCTGGTTATGACGTCACTTTAGGGATTTCGCAGTTGCTGTATGCCTGCTCCCGCTCTCGGACTCTTTCCTTGGTGTACAGTAAGAACCAATTCCTACAGCGTGTAAATTTCAGAAAAAGGAAAATGATGTAAGGGAGCTCATCCTTCCTTTCCTCACCTAACGCCCTGACTCACCCAACTAGCAGCACTCTGTTTAAACCGCACTCAGTATCTGAGCTCGGTCTCCACCCAGGGCGGCGCTCACTGCCCCTGCTGCTGGTGTGTCTGGCCCAATCTCTCTCTCCCCGCTCATTAAATCCTCGGCCTCTGCGCTCAGTCTCCACCCAGGGCCGCTCTCGCTGCCTCTGCAGCTGGTGAGTCTGTGAAAACGTTTTTTCTCAAATCCCCTCTAAACCTCCTGCCCATTACATTGAAAATATACCCCTGGATAGCGACCCACTTACTAATGGGAACAGTTGCTTTCTATCTACCTTAACTATGCCCCTCATAATTTTGAACACCTCAATCAGCTCCCCCCTCAGCCTTGTTTGTCCTCCCAAAAGGCATCACCTCTCACCTTTCAGGCTTAAATTCCATATTCCACTGTATTGCCCATCTAACCATCCCGTCTATATCGTGCTGTAGCCTAAGGCTTCCCTCCTCGCTATTTACCACTCCACCAATTTTTGTGTCATCTGCGAACTTACTGATCATACATCCTACGTTCATATCTAAATCAGTAATGTACACTACAAAGAGCAAAGAACCTAGCACTGATCTCTCTGGTACACCACTGGATATAGGCTTCCATTGACAATAACAACCTTTGACTATCACAATCTGCCTCCTGCCACTATGCCAATTTTGGATCTAATGTGCCAAACTGCCCGGGATCCCATGGGCTGTTAACTTCTTGTCCAGTCTCCCATGTGGGACTTCGTCAAATGTCTTACTGAAGTCCATGTAGACTACATCAACTGCACTACCCTCATCCACACACATAATCAACCCCTCGAAAAATTCCAGCAGATTGGTTAGACATGATCTCCCCCTGACAAAGCCATAGGGACCATCCCTGAATAATCCCTGCCTCTCCAATTGGAGATTAATTCTGTCCCTCAGAATTTTCTCCAATAATTTCCCTAGCACTGGTGTTAGGCTCACTGGCCTGTAATTCCCTGGTTTTTCCCTTCTAACCTTCTTGAACAATGGTACTACATTAGCTGTTCTCCAGTCCGCTGGCACCACCCCTGTGCCCAGAGAGGTACTGAAAATGTGTGTCAATCCCCTGCAATATCCTCCCTTTCCTGCGACAGCAACCTGGGAAAAATCCCGTCAGGGCCTGGGGATTTATCGAGTTTTAAGCCTGCTAAAACCGCTAGTACCTCATCCCTCTCAAAACTAATTTGTTCAAGTATATCAGTATCCCCCTGCTTGATTTCAATGCCTACAACTTCCACCTCCATGGAGAACACAGATGCAAAATATTAATTTAAAACCTCAGCTATATCTTCCGGCACAACACACAGATTGCCACTTTGGTCCCTAATGGACCCAACGCTTTCCCTGGTTAATCTCTTGCTCTTAAAATGCTTATAAATCAACTTGGGATTTCCCTTTATTTAGCCCACTAGTGTTTTTTCATGCCCCCTCATTGCTCTACAAATTTCATTTTCATTTACCCTCCTGTATTTTCTCTACTCCGCTAGCACTTCCACTGTTTTCTATCCATTGTATCTGCCAAAAGCATTCTTTCTTTTCCTAATCCATTCTTGTATATCCCTTGACATCGAGGGTTTCCTGGGCGTTTTGGTTTCACCCTTGACCTTTACGGGAATATGCTGGCGTTGTACTCTCTCTAAACCTTTCTGAAAGACTCCCACTGCTCTGATGTGGATTTTCCTACATTTAGCTGATCCCAGTCCACTTTGGCCAGATCCTGCCATATCGTATTAAAATCGGTTTTCCCCAATCTAGAACCTTTATTTCCGGTCAACCATTGTCCTTTCCCATGACTACCATAAATCTCACCGAATTATGGTCACTGTCACCAAAATGCTCTGCTATAGAATTTTCTACCACTTGCCCGGTTACATTCCCTAGATTTAGGTCAAGTAACGCCCCCTCCCTTGTACGACTTTCTACATGCTGGCTCAAAAAGCTCTCCTGGCTGCACTTTAAGTACTCCGCACCCTCTAAGCCTTTCCAGTTAATGTTGGGGAATTTCAAATCACCTACTATTATTACCCTATTATTTCTACTCTAATCTGAGATTTGCCTACACGACTGTTCCTCTCTCTCCGCCTGACTGTCTGGGGTTCTGTATTACACTCCCACCAAAGTGCTTGCACCCTTTTTGTTATTAAGTTCTAGCCAGATACACTTATTAGTGGAACCTGCAAAGATATCTGCCCTCCTTACAGCAGTAATTGACTCCTTGATTAATATTGCGACACCCCCTCCTCTTTTACACCTCACTTTGTCTCTCCTGGAGATCATATAACCCGGAATCTTGAGATGCCAGTTCTGCCCCACCCTCAACAATGTCTCTGCGATAGCAACAATATCATACTCCCATGTGTTCATCAACAGCTTCAATTCATCTGCTTTACACGCAACATTCCTTGCATTAAAATAAATGCCATCCAGCCTTGCCATACATCCTTGTGCTTTTACATATTTGCTCAGCCTTCCAGGCTGACATTTTTTGCTCTATATTTGGCTGTGCATCACCTTCTACTATAGCTCCACTCCTCATCCAATCCACCTGGCAAGTTAGTATAAACGGGCCACCAACAATACTTACAAAGCACCCCGCAAGGATGTTGGTCCCGTTCCTGTTCAGGTGCAATCCGTCCGAATTGTTCAGGTCCCACCTTCCCCAGAAGCAGACCCAGTGATCAAGGAAACTAAAGCCCTCCCTCCTGCACCAACTCTTTAGCCACGCATTCATCTTCTCTATCCTTCTATTACTATATTCACTAGCATGTGGCAGCAGGAGTAATTCAGAGATTACTATCTTTGAGGTCCTGTTTTTTAAACTGCTACCAAACTCACTAAATTCTTGTTGTAGGGCCTCATCCCTCTTTCTACCCATGTCGCTGGTACCAATGTTAACCACGACCTCTGTCTGTTCACCCTCCATTTTCAAAGAACCCTGCAGCCGTTCAGTGACGTCCTTGACCCTGGCCCTAGGAGGCATTATACCAATCAGCAGTCACGTGTGCGGCCACAGAAACGTCTATCTGTTCCCCTTATGATAGAATCCAATATAACTATTGCTCTCCCACTTTTTTCCTCCCCTCCTGTGCAGCTGAGCCACTCATAGTGCCACAGACGTGGCTCTTGCTGCATTCCCCTGAGAAACCATATCACCAGGAGCATCCAAAACGGAAATCTGTTGGAGAGGGAGATGGACCCAGGGGACTGCTTCATTACATTCCTTGTACGTTTAATCTGTCTGGCGGTCAGCCAATCCCTGTCTGCCTGTGAACTCTTTACCTGTGGTGTGACCACCTCGTCAGACTTGCTATCCACGAAGATCTCAGCTGTGTGGATGCTCCACAGGGTCTTAAGCCACAGCTGCAGCTCCAAAACGCCGATTTCGAGTAGCTGCAGCTGGAGTCTATTCCTGCACCGGTGTTCGCCCTGGACACCTAAAGTGCCCCTGACTTCACACAGAGCACCGGAGGAGCACTCCACGGTGCCGAGCTGCCCAGCCATGTCCTACCCTTAATTTACTCCATTTAATTCCTTTAAATTAAAGGATATTATATACACTAGGGACCTTACTTCCATTTAAACCCTACTTACTCTAAATTAGAGACCTTACCTTGACTTTAACGTCTGGACTGTAGAAATACTCACCAGGTCCTACTTACCAATCAGCTCCTTCCCTGGTTATGACGTCACTTTAGCTGTTTCGCAGTTGCTGCATGCCTGCTCCTGCTCTTGGACTCTTTCCTTTGTGTACAGTGAGAACCAATTCCTACAGGGTGAAAAGATCGGAAAAACAAAGACGAATCAAAGGAGCTCATTCTTTCATTCCTCACCTAACACCCTGACTCACCCAACTCGCAGCACTCTGTTTAAACTGCACTCAGTATCTGCGCTCGGTCTCCCCCCAGGGCTGCTCTCGCTGCCGCAGCTGCCGGTGTGTCTGGCCCGCTCTCTCTCTCCCCGCTCATTAAATCCTCGGCCTCTGCACGCAGTCTCCACCCAGGGCCGATCTCCCTGCCTCTGCAGCCGGTGAGTCTGTGAAAAAGCTTTACCTCATATCCCCTCTAAACATCCTGCCCCTTACATTGAGAATATACCCTCTGGATATTGACCCATTTATTAAGGGGAACAGTTCCTTTCTATCTATCCTAACTATGCCCGTCATAATTTTGAACACCTCAATCAGATCCCCCCTCAGCCTTGTTTTTCGTCCCAAAAGGCATCACCTCACACTTTTCAAGGTTAAATTCTATTTGCCACTATTCTTCCCATCTAACCATCCCGTCTATATCGTGCTTTAGCCGAAGGCTTCCCTCCTCGCTTTTTCGTGTCATCTGAGAACTTACCTCCTATATTCATATCTAAATCATAATGTACACTACATAGAGCAAATAACCTAGCACCGATCCCTGCGGTACACCACTGGACATAGGATTCCAATCACAAAAACAACCTCGGACCATCACCCTCTTCCTCCTGGCACGAAGCCAATTTTGGATCCAACGTGCCAAATTACCCTGGATCCCATGGACACTTATCTTCTTTTCCAGTCTCCCATGTGGGACTTTGTCAAAAGCCTTACTGAAGTCCATGTAGACTACATCAACTGCACTACCCTCATCCACACGCCTTGTCAACCCATCTAAAAATTCAATCAATTTGGTTAGACTTGATCTCTCCGTGACAAAGCCATGCTGACTATCCTTGATTAATCCTTGCCTCTCCAAGTGGAGACTAATTCTGTCCCTCAGAAATTTTTCCATTAATTTCACTACCATTGATGTTAGCTCTCTGGCATGAAATGCCCAGGAAAATACTTTTTATATGCAGCTAGCGGTGATGACCTGTAATTCGCTGCTGACGGAAGTGGTGGAAGTGGAGACTCTCAATGCTTTCAAGGGGAGGATGGATAGGCACTTGAGCGAAATAAACTTGCAGGACTACGGGGATAGAGCGGAGTAATGGGACTGATTGGAATGCTCTGCAGAGAGCCAGCATGGACTTGATCGGCCGAATGGCCTCCTTCTGTGCTGTTATAACTCTATAACTCTGTGACTCTCTGTCCACCTGAAATTAAAACTGAAAATGTTGGAAATACTCAGATGGTCAGGCTAATGGAGGGAGACAGAGAGTTAACTTGTCAGGCCGCTGACCTTTCGTCAGAACTGGCAAAATTTAGAGGTATAACAGGCTTTAAGTAAGTGCAGATGCAGAGAAAGAGGAGGCAGAAATTTGTCGCCTGCAAATTTGGATATATTACATCTAGTTCCCTTTTCTAGATCATGAATAATTTCGGGTCGGGGGCTTCCCGCGGGTGCAAGCCCCCGATCTGCACTTATCTAGCGCACCGGCCATTGAGCTCTTGTCCCCCGTGGATATCCGATCCGTGGCCTGTTCCAGCTGCCGGCGCGCAGTGCTTGCGTATCTCTGGGGCACAGTTCGTTAGATGCGTCCGCTGGGACCACGTGGGCCATGGGGAGCCAATCGGAGCAGGGAATGCTCCATTCATAAGTCTTGACAGGAAATGCTGTCAAGACTTCTAAATACTACGGTCCTAAATAGCACTAAACCTTCAAATAAATTTTAATAAAAACATCACATTTTTAAATAAACCATAAATTACATGAAATAACTATTTTGAACAATAATTTAAATTTTTGAAAGAAATAATTTTATATTCTATCGGGACAAAAAATAAATTTAGCTTTCTTAAAAGTATTTATAAATAATAAACCTGAGGAAAAAATGTTTTAATTTAAATTAATTCACCACTTATCTTCTAAAAAGCAGGCCTTACGCCTGCTTTTTACATTTCTAAATTCTGGAGACTTAGCCTCACGGAAAAACCTGTAAAAATAACCTAAGTTTGATATGCATGCGCAGCCTCTCCTGCGCACGTGTTCGACCTCTGAATCCCTGCTTTCAGAGGAATGGAAGTGCCGGTTTCCCACGTATGCGCAATGCATGCAGGAAACCGGCACTTCCATCGGGCCTACAGGTGAGTGACCCGTGCGTACTCACCCGTGGAGATCCGAATTTCTGGGCCATTGTGAATAGCTGGGGGCCAAGGGCCGATCCCTGCGGGACCCCACTAGCCACTGCCTGCCACCCGGAAAAAGACCCGTTTATTCCAACTCTTTGCTTTCTGTCTGCCAACCAGTTCCCTATCCAAGTCAATACCTTGCCCCCATGTGCCTTAACTTTACACGCAAATCTCTTATGCGGGACCTTTTCGAAAACCTTCTGAATGTCCAAATACACCACAACCACTGGCTCTCCCTTATCTATTTTAATAGTTGCATCCTCAAAAAATTCCAGATTAGTCAAGCACGATTTAACTTTTGTAAATCCATGTTGACTTTGTCCGATCCTGTCACTGTCTTCCAAGTGTTCTGCTATTACATCTTTTATAATGGACTCTAGCATTTTCCTCACTACTGTTGTCAAGCTTACCGGTCTGTAATTCCCCGTTTTCTCTCTACCACCTTTTTTGAATAGTGCACAGAACAATTCTGCCACCTTCACCTTCAGGAATACAGATCATGCTGAAGGAGAAATTTACATCTGTCTGTATAAGGGGATTCTGGATGGAAACAGCTAACATTAGCTCTGAGCAACCCTATACGTATAACTGTAAGAGGTCAGTGAGATTCACACAGTCAATGTGCTCGCTTCCTTTCCATTTAGGCTGAATCATATGTTGTATTTATCAATTACAGAACGAATGAGCGAATAAATTAAGAAAGAGTGATTGAACGAATGAATGAATGGCCAAAATAATGAATGAATGCATGAATGAATGAATGAATGAGCGAATAAATGAATATAATAAAGAAAGAATAAATCAATCACTGAATCAAAGAATGCCTGAGTGAAATAGCTAAAGGGCAATCGCTCAATGAAACAATCAATGGATCAATCAGTCACACATGACTATGTTGCCAGGACCTTCAGCCGCATTCAATGATATGATGTGCTGAAGGATTGAAAGAAATTCTCTCATCAACACGCTGCCTTTTCCCACTAGGCTGTGGATTGTCCTTTAAATTCGATAATTCTACCTCATTTGTTTGAGGGGCGTGAATTAAATTGTTGTTAACTGTGTGTGTCAGCAAGCCGCCCTCTCCCAGAGCCACTGTGCAAAACCCAGATACACGAGATTTTGTGCAATTGTTTGTGCATTTAATCTGAAATATGTTGTTGTAATTTTTCTTGCAGTATTTCGCCGTAAAACAGGATAATATTTATCTAGTTAACACAGGTAACTTTTTGGAGTTGTTCCAGCTATTATACATCTTTAATACTACCGCCAGAAAAACGCAAACTTTGTGTTGTTCCTCGCTTTCGCGGTTTGCACTAAATGATTCCTGACTTAGAAACTTGTTGCACAAATTGAATTACTTTCAAAAGTTACCAAAATGGTGAAGGTTGGCGGGAAACTAAAAGCTAATGATGGAGTTGTAAATAACTATGGAATTAATGCAGTCAGATTCGGCCTTTCAAATTTCTCTAAATTGTCTACACCGATTACATCTCATTCAAAATATATTGTACTTTATTGTTAATTACTTAAAGCAGCTGTAATTGCGAATTGCGACAGAACGTTGGAGTTTTACATGTCAGCCCCGTTCCCACATATCAGAATGTTCGATATTCCTTTTACACCTATTTGCAAATTCCTGAGTAACTTATTTCAACCCTGTTGGATGTCTGCAACTTCATTTTATCAGCTTTGCCGTTTAACATTGAATAATCACTTTGCCGCCCAAAATGTGTCAATGCAGATATATTCAGTGGTAACATGACTATTATCCCTTTCCACTAATACAAAGAGAATACTAAACCTCAACCTTTAACTACTATCGATGGAGCTCATCCATTATCAAACAATCAATTACGAACTGACTCAGCTAGGTTTAGCATAAAACATAGAGTGCATCTGAGTTGGTCAGAAAAACACATGCTGAAAAAATAACATAACATGTAATTGACATAGCTAGGAAGTGGCCTGTGATGTGATCCAAGATCAGGTGATGATTACGATTTTTATATATTCAAGGTATCGACAGGGTTTAAACTGTGAAATGTGGCGCTCCCGCTTGACAGCGCCACCGACGGTCCACAGTCCACTACTGCATGATTACACACAACTGTTTTCACAGGGAGGTTCACTACTAAATGCTCCCACAAGAGGGTGGCCAGAAATCATGGCAGCCGGAAGTTGTACAGGAAATGTACACACACACACACACACACGCACATATACACAAGTGCTGTAATAATGGCAGTACATGGTTGGTGGCATTGCTGATAATCACATGATCGACATAAGCTGTTTAGTGAATTAAAAAAATGGCAATGACGAATGGAGGTAGGATTTAGAATTTATTGCAGAGCGCCACTTCGTGGCTATTAAATATAATTTTATCATGACGGTTGACTTTGCAACCGTTAATTGGCAATGTTGAAATGTTAATTTGAGACAGGAAATTTTCACGCAAAATTCTGACCGAAAATTATGCCAACTGGAAATAGGTTCTGTGATCTGGAATTGTGCGCCCGAATAGCATCCAATTACAAGGTCGATTAGTGTCCTAAAGATATCAGTGACAGTCTATCACTTGCTTGAGCAGACTTGTCGATACCCATTTACTTTCTCTTAGAGTAGGTGATGTTATTGCTGACACACATACTGTCGAAAGGGGCGATGAAGCGACTGCTGTGTAAACAGACGACATTAAAGATAACATGTGGTATTATTTCTAGTGAAGTGTTTGAAAGCGCACCAAATTGGAATGACTTGATTTTGATATCAAACGTGAATAAAATAAATCTCTATACTTGTTGCTATCAAAATCTTCAGTGTGTGTTTGTGTGTGTAAAAGAGAGACAAATATTTTCCCTTATGATTCCCATCCACAACGATATGTAAACTTATAAAGCATTCACTTTTGGAATTACTCAAATGCAGTTTAATTGTTGTAATCTATATGTCTTATGGATTTGACATTGTTTCCCTAATTTGTTAGACGATTGACCTCACCAGAGTTCGTGGAAATGAACCTGAATTTAAGTTTTCTTTGAATATTACTTGTTGCAAATTGTAACTTCTCTGCACTTGCTTATTTTTTCATAACGACTTTGAGTTGGCCAAACCTAATCGGTGATTTACATGACATGTTTTCTTATGGAGACAGAGAGACAGTTAGATCGATAGATAAATAAATGGAGAGAGAGAGAGCTAGGCAGACAAACAGACATAAATGAGTGAGCGAATGAATGACCTGGGCAGTGTATGGTCAGCTGAATACAGTTCATTTAACGGGTGAGACTTATCAGCTGTCGTTCCGTTTTTGCTGCAATTCCCACTCCTCACTGAACTCTGGAAATGCATAAGGTGCAGATCAGTCCAACCAAATTGTAGCATCTGTTCATTGAAATATGGAAAAGCGATGTTTCGTGCTTTTTTAATTAAATTAATTGCACAAGTCTTGATGTTCAATTCCCTCACTTAATTCTGGTATATCTCCCGCTGTTTTGCACATTCGGTATATATATTACACTTGCTCAGAAGTTTCTGACTTCAGTCTCCGCCTCTATTTCACTATGTAATATTGTGCATTGGCCAATATAAAGGTTTAATTTGCGTCTCCTGCAAAACTGATAATTAAGGATCCATTTCAGTGATAAACGAATTCAATTTTAAAAACATGTTCCAATCAGATGACGGCATGTAACGGTTTAACAAATAAAACTGCGCTAAATTAACGAAGTTCACAATGGGTATTAACTCTCAGTGATATGAATATAAGATCGGTTCATAAGCAGTGAAAACTTATCAGAACCACGAATTGTTCATTTCTTTCTGCAATAAGTAGCAATTGGCGATATAAAAGCTTAATTATATTGTGTTTCTCCATATACTTAACTGGATTTGATGTCGACAGCAACTCTGAAACCCGCGACCAACATCACCCATTAGCAAGGACAACAGGTACACTATCTCTGCTAGATCGCCTCCAATTTACACACCAACCATACTTGGTCATATATCGTCTCCAATTAAATATTGGGAAGTCATTGTTTTCGGTCCCCGCCACCAACTCCGTTCCCTTACCAATGACTTCATCCCTCTCCCTATCATCCTTCTGAGTGTGGACTGCACTGTTCGCAACATCGGTGTCATATTTTACCCTCAAATGATATTCTGACCACAGATCCATGACACAAATAAGAACACCTAATTCCACCTCCGTCACATCGCCTGCCTTTGCCTCGGTCTTAACTCATAAGCTGCCAAAACCCTCATCCATGCCTTTCTTATCACTAGACCTCACTAATCCAATGCACTCCTGGCTTGTCTTCTACATCTACCCTAGTGATGAGGCAAAACTCGTCTCCCCGGGTCCTAACTTGCACCAAGTCCAGTTCACCCACGACCTCGGTGCTCGCTGAGCTACATACGAACGGGTAAGCAATGCTTCGATAACAAAATGTTAATCTCTAGGTTCAAATCCCTCCACAGCCTCGCCCCTTCCTATTTCTGTATTTTCCTTCAGCCCCAGAAAATCCCGAGATATCTCTGCTGCTATATTTCTGTCCCCTTGAGCATCCCTGATTATAATCGCTCAACCATTGGTGGCCGTGCCTTCAGTTGCCTTGGCCCTAAGCTCTGGAATTTCCTGCATAAACATTTCCGTCTCTCTACCTCTTTCACTTCCTATAAGGTGCTCCTCAAAACCTTCATTTTGGACCTGCCCTAATTTCTCCTTATGTGACTCGGTGTCAATTATTTTGTCTTATCAGACTCGTGAGAAGCGCCTTGGGACGTTTTACTAAATTAATGGTGCTATATCATACAAGTTGTTGTTGTTGTTGTTGTTGTTGTTATGACTCTATTACTTAATCGTAGCTGGATTAAAATCCTGGAACTCCTGACCTATGAGCACTGTGGGTACACCTTCAGCATACAGACTGCCGATGTTTAATGGGGCGGACCGCCACCACCTTCTCAATGGCCAACAAGGCATGGTCAATAATTGCCGGAATTGCCAGCAGCCACAGAGCCCAGCATTATATAAGGCTGCGCTGGTTAACTGAGACCTGCACAGTTGTTAATCACTTTATCCCTCGACTAAATTCGAAGAAATGTGAATTTCAAACCAACGCAATCCCTTTCGTCCCCTGGGATCCCAAAGTGAATTTTCAATGCTG
Source organism: Somniosus microcephalus (assembly GCF_052327205.1). NCBI lineage: Eukaryota > Metazoa > Chordata > Chondrichthyes > Squaliformes > Somniosidae > Somniosus > Somniosus microcephalus. The sequence continues at coordinate 52,130,413 of NW_028225183.1, forward strand.
AACGCTTGTTTAGGAAATAGATCTGCAGCTGACTTGTTTTCTGTCGCATGTCTGATTCATTCTGCCAACGAAAGCGTCAAACCCCCTTTTGTAGCATCGCAGTCCTCGATGCAAACATTACCTTTAACACTTCACAATACTTTGAGTTGCCAAACTGTCAGAGTGCATGAAAATCCACAGATGAAATGTGATTGTTCGTTTCATTGATTTTACCACAGCTCCTGCATCACCACCAGTGATATCACCTGTTCAACCGACTGGGGTGTAGGTAGGGAGTGAAAGGGCCATCATTACCCGTACAGTGAACAGAGAGGATCACCGACGAATCTACATTTACGAAGATAATCAAAGGCTGAACTCTTCTCAAATTATCACCAAGGACAACATTGGAACATTCCCGGTTACTGGGACAAACGGAGGAGGGCGGCACCGATGCCGATATGGAGACTCCGTCAATAGCAGCTGGTTAGAATCCCGGCACAGCGAGCCTGTGAGGGCCACTATTTAGGGTGAGTGATGGGGAGCAGACATTGTTAATATGTCTATTCAATACCTTTGGTAATTTAAAAAATAAATCACCATTATTTCAAAGGGGCATTGTTTAATATTCACAGAAGAACGCTGCGCTCAGCTTATGTCTGCAATGCTTAAACCTGAACAGACAGACTGACGCTTTACTGCCAGCGACACCATTAATCAAAGAATGAAACAGCACAGAAGGAGGCCGTTCGGCCCATCGTTAATGTGCCAGCTCTTTGAAAGAGCTATCCACTTAGACTCTTAGACATATCCTTGACATCCTTCCTAAAGTGTGATATCCGATATTGGGCACAACACCTCAGCTGGGGTGCAACTGGTGATTTATAAAGGTTGAACATATCTTCCTCACTTTTGTACTCTATGCCACTATTGCTAAAGATTTTTTAACAGCTTTCTCAAATTGTGCTGCCTCTTCCAAAGATTTGTATGTAACCAGCCACGGGGCTCTTTGTTCCTGAAACACATTTAAATTTGTGCCTTTTACGTTATATTGGGGGCAAAATTTGGTTGACTTCTGCCTACCATTTGCGCGGTAAGGGGGTGCTAACTGGGCGTAAATCAACTAGCGCCTGGGCGTGGTGCTGCTAATGCCTCCCGCGAAATTCAGCGAGCGGTTAGCAGGGCCCTGCTCGCACCCCTGCCATGATGTTCAGTTGTGCCCCCTGAATTCCAGTTGGACACTATGTCCGACAGGGTGAAGGGGGCCAACCTACGGCTGGGGTGATGTGATTTAAAGGGGATGTGCCGGGAAACCATTTTTGCTTCCTGGCCGTCTGACAGCACCTGCCTGCATTGCTTTACCCGGTCTCCTGTGAATCCGCCCCCCACCCCCCGCGGCATGCTGGCTGCACACCATGGCCTAGAAATTAAGTTGGTTGCGCCAGCCGTTAGCGCCTTAAGAGAAGTGAATTTCGGGCGCTATGCGTGTAGCGCGTCCGGGCGCAGCGCGATCTGTGCCTCACCCAAAATTAAGTAGACATTTAGCACCGACGCAAAGTCTTAGCGCACGCTCACCTGCGCGCGCAGAAAATGACGTCATATCCTCGTGCAACGCCCTTTGCGCGCCCCGATCCAGAACTTCAGTGCAACCGCCCCATTGTGCGGCCGACGGCCTGAATGCTTGTTTAGTGGAACGCAACAGAGCTGACGCAGTCCTCGGGGAGCGCAAATTAAAGGGCACTTACCCTGCACTATAAAGGGCAGCCATTTTGCGGCAAACACTCTTGTGCAACGGATTTCTGGAGAGAGACCAAGGAAGAGAGCTTTCTGGTTTGGGCCAACACCAGCTCAGGTATTATTGGCTTCAGGCCAGAGCGTTGCAAGTGGCCTCTTGGATATTTGACTGTTTGGCAGCATATTATGGGGGCTGCATGGGGTGCCAACGCTGAGTTTCAGCATCATGTCCGTAGGGCTCGCAGACGCGGGGTGAGAGGGGTAGCCCTGGCTAGATGCAGAGGGGGCAACAGGCGTCGGCAACATAGACCTTACCCAGTCAGGGCATACGGCCAGCAGCGCTCCTACCTCAACATGAGTGGCGCGCGATGTGTAAAAAGGCTGAGATTCCGAAAGGAGGTGGTTGCAGTGATCTGCCATCTGCTTCACAGAGATCTGCATCCAAAGCTCAGGAGCAGGACGTCTCTGTCGGTGGACGCTAAGGTGACGGTGGCCTTGAACTTCTATGCCACCGGCTCCTTCCAATCCGCTGCTCGGGACATTGCTAACATATCCCAGTTCGCCGTGCATTGCTGCATCTGCCAGGTGACCGATGCCCTTTTCAGAAGGAGACGCCAATTCATCTCCTTCCCCATGGCCCTGGAGAGGCAGCATCAGCGTGCACTGGGATTTGCAAGATTCGCGGCCTTCCCCTTGGTGCAGGGCGCCATTGACTGTACGCATGTGGCTTTGCGGGCACCTGTGGAGCATGCCGAGGATTATCGCAACCGGAAGGGCTACCATTCCCTCAATGTGCAGCTGGTGTGTGACCACAAGCAGCGCATGCTAGCTGTCAATGCCCGCTTTCCAGGCAGCAGCCACGATGACTTTATCCTGCGGAAGACAACTGTGCGTGACATATTCGAGGCACAGCCTCCCCCAAGAGGATGGCTTCTCGGGGACAAAGGCTACCCTTTGTGTACCTGGCTCATGACCCCACTCCGCGTGCCCAGGACCCCTGCTGAAGAGGCATACAACGAGAGTCATCAAGCGAGCAGGAACATAATCGAGCAAACAATTGGCGTCCTCAAGCAGCGGTTCCACTGCCTGGATCGTTCCGGCGGATCTCTGCAGTATTCGCCAGACCTAGTCTCCCAACTCGTCGTTGTTTGCTGCATGCTGCACAACCTGGCTCTCCGCAGGACTCAGGCACTGCCACCTCACGTTGGACCACCACCTCAGGAGGACGAGCAGGAGGAGCTTGAGGAGGAGGAGCAGGAGGAGGAGGAGTATCATCCCAGGAGGGAGCGAGAAGGTCCAAGGGCCGTCCGTCGGCGGCTTATTGAACGTCACTTCTAAGCCCCCTGTCAGGGAATGTCTTGTGGCCATGAAGGAAAATGAACGCAGCTGTTCCGCAAGCCCTCAGCCGGCGAAGGCAACAAATACTTACAACAACAAACATGGACACTCTCTGAATAAAGAGAAATCTTTATTTTAGACAAATGAAACCCCTTTACACATGAAACCAAGAAACATTCAACGGCCCCAAAAAACAGTACATCAAATGACTCACTCCCACAACCTGGGGAGGAATAACTGAACATTTGGACAAAAATGGCATTCATCCACGGCCTTAACCCAAAAAACATCCCCAGAAACAAAACAACCATCCCCAAATGAAACATAGGCATCGCCATATAGAATAACACTTGGCCACACCGTCTACTTATTGGGCCGCGAGGCCGAGACCTTGTCGAGCCTTTTGGGGCCCCTGCCCGGCCTGCTGCTCCTCCGCAAGCTCTGCCCAGTGGTTGCTGCCAGGCTGGGGGAAGGCTCCTGAGGGTCAGATGTCCTTCCGGCAGATGCACTTGGGGGGCGGCCTAGATGGGGTTTGGCCCTCGAGGGGCCAGCTGGTGATTGGCGCAGCTGTGCCGGGCCAACATCATTCGCAGCCGCTTGCCGTTGAGGCTCCAATGGGGGAGTGGTGGTGACGGCTGGAGGAATGTGTGCATTCTGGCTGATGGGAGGCGCTGGCTGGTGATGTGGCACTCTGGCACTCGCCCGGGCCCGCAATGCAGCATGCACACCAATCTGCCGAAGGGCAGCCCGATGTGCTGCTGCAGCGCGGCGGGTGTCCAGGCGATGCCTGGCTGACGCAGCGCATGTGGCAGCAGTGAGTGCCCCTGTTGCCCTGGTCTGCGACCACAACAGAACAGCCACTGTCTGGACGGCATCACTGATCAGCCGGCCACTCGCGGCATGTGAGGCCCTGAAGTCGCGCACACTACTAGCCACGGACTCGATTGCCTCAGGCATCTGTGCCACTACCCACATCAGCTTGGTGTGCCAGCGATCCGAATCCTGGGCCATTTGATCGAGGTGGCGCACCTCCTTTGAGTTGAACGTGTTCGGACTGGAGTCCGGATTCGCCCGCTGGGGAGCAGGGGGCCGAGCTGGCCGACCCTTGCCACGTTGCCGGTGGCGACTAGGCCCAGCAACTGCACTCCCCTCCGATCCTTCCCCCCTCTGGGGGGAAGGCCGCGGACCAACCGCTGTCCTCCTGGGTTGCTGGATGCCACTGGTCCCAGCAGCTCCACTCCCCTCTGACACATCCTCCAGGCTCTCCTCCAGGGAAGACGTGCCCACTACTTCGGCATCTGCAGCCGGATCTGAGTGCTGCCCTGATGGTCCGCCTTCCTCTTCCTCCTCCTCCTCCTCCTCCTCTTCGGAGGGGCTCAACTGGCAGCTTCAGGGAGCTCCTCGTCACCAGCTGAAAGCAGGAAGGCACAAGCGTAGCTTTAGAGTGAGGAGAGGGCGTCAGCGAGGGAGGCATGACTGGTGGCATTCAGCGCATTGGTCGGACAGTGGCAAAGGAGGTAGATCGGATGCGCAAGTGCGACGAGAGAGGTCCAAAAGGTGATGTCCTTACCATTGTGGCCCAGAAGAGGGTCGGCATCTCCACAGGCGACGGGCCCAATCACCCCAGCTCCCATGAGGCGACTCACGCGCTCCTCCAGGGGAGTGAGCTCTTGGATCTGGGGGCAGCCTCCCCCGGTCTCCTCCTGGTGCCTTCGGTTGTTTGCAAGTTTTGCCTGCAAGAGAAAGGACAGCCTGTAAGTACGGTGTGTAGCCCTGATGTGGTGTGCACTGCCTCCCATGGTGGAATAGCTTGGCCAGTGTGTAGCCCTGATGTGGTGTGCACTGCCTCCCATGGTGGAATAACTTGGCCAGTGTGTAGCCCTGATGTGGTGTGCACTGCCTCCCATGGTGGAATAGCTTGGCCAGTGTGTAGCCCTGATGTGGTGTGCACTGCCTCCCATGGTGTAAAGTGCAGAATGTGCAATGGATGTTCATGACTGTCCCATAGCTGCTGGCTGAGGGCTGGCCATTAGGGCTTTCAGGTCCCTTTGCCCATCATGTCAGGTGTACATGCAAGGATGAGGAGGAGACTGGAAAGGGTACTCACCCTGACAATCCTGGTCAGGTCATTAAACTTCTTCCGGCATTGGACATTGTCCCTGGGGGCATCGCCAGTGGCCGACACCCTGCGGGCGACCTCCCTCCAGGCTTTCCTATAGATGCTGGTGGGAGGCTTCCTGCCAGTGTCCGGGAACAAGATGTGCTGTCTCTTCTCCAAGGCCGTCACCATCACCTTCAAGTCATGGGCTGAGAAGCGCAGGGCACGCTCACGGGCCTTCTGTACCATTGCCATGGCTCCTTCTGCTCACCAGCTGTGTTCAGGCCTAGCTGGAAGGCTGCAGTGTGCAGGCCGTTGCAGCAGACCAAGTCGACCCTTCCCCCTTTAAGAGCTGGCCGGCGCCACGATGTCTGCTGTCAATCAAGAAATGACCGCACCTGCGCTGCGCCCGGCCTCGGCACTATCCCTCAGCACCGCCGGCTTAGCGCCTAAAGATTGTCGTGCATCGCCAGTTTTAGCGCTCCAGCAACCTCTTAGGGCGAAGCTACTGAATATCGGCGAAGTGCCCTCGACATTGCACCGGGCGCAAACTTTTGCGCCCGCCCGACTTTACCGCCCCAAAACTGGCTATACTGAATTTCTATGCCCATGAGTCTGGCACTCCGATCCCTTCTGTCCCGGCTTGGCCCCGGGTCACGCTGTGCTCGTACCCGCCCCTTTAATAAGGTGAGGCATCCTGCAGTATCGTGGTGTGACATGCCACAGCTTACCTCATTGATATTCACTCGTAGCGCAGCAAGAGGTGGGGGGCTTTCCCCAAACTGCCTGGAGTAAACCCTCCCTCTTTGTGCGCTACCATTGAATTTTGGGCGTGGGGGCGTTAATATTTTTGGGGTGCTAAAAAGCAAAGTTTGTGTCCCAAAGGGTCGCAAACCAATTTTACCCCCAATATTGTCTCTCCTCTTTATTCCTACCGAAATGCTTCTCTTTACACTTCTCTGCGTTAAATTTCAGCTGCCTTTTTCTCCACATTTCAGCGGTTTGTCTATGTGTTCCTCATGATTGTTACTGTCCTCTTCGCTGCTCGATATTTTTCCCAGTTTTGGGTCATCTGCAAACTTTGTAATTATGCCCTGTATACAAAATTCCAGCCCAGTCATATTTTGGTTCACAAGAATGAGTCTGTATTGCATTTTAAATCGATGGTCACTAAATGTTCCTTTCGAATTGCCGTTCTACCCAAACCCAATCTATGAGTGGGTTCCAGTGTTGTTCTAAAGAGTGGAGAAGTCACCTTTAACTGCACAAGCCCCCAAGATCTTCTGGGCCTCGCATTTTTCTTCTCCAGACATGGCGAGGCGAATTATGCGGATGTCCAGCCTGCTGCTGCTGGGAGCATTCAGGCACCTTCACCATCACGAATGAAAATCACGCCCAAGAAGGATATTACACCTGCCTTCATGAAGTTAAAGTGAGGGGAAGGCGGCTGATATCGGCTCTCAGTGACCCTGTACATATCACTGGAACAGTTGAGTTAGATTCACGCAGTCACTATGCTCATCCGACCGCAGTAAAACGTCTCAATTCCAGGCTGAAGCAGCTGTTGCATTTAACTTTTATAACTGTCGCGAAAATGACATCCAGGGGTCACATCGGCCGCCCGCTTTACACCATATCGGATATTCAGTTGCATTCACTTCAATAAAACTGAAGATTGGGTGGGGCGTGAAGTGACACCGCCCATTTTGCGCTTGTGCCGGCAGACATTTTAATGCTTATTTCTTTAGGTGTTTGTTAATTATCACTTAATTGATTTAACAACTAACCCATTAAATGTTGAATGGTTTGCTTTCTCCAACTTGGATTAAAAGTTTGATTCACGAGTGTTCTCTTGTAGTTCCTCAAAGATTCTCTAATATTAAAATGTTGCCCCCTAGAGAAGATGAGAAAAAACTCAATTTTTAAGGTTGGGTTTAGGCGTAGGGTTGGGGTAGGGTTAGGGTTAGCGTTAGGGTTAGGGTTAGCGTTTCCCAATTTAACAAAAGGCCATTTTAACCTGTTGAGCAAAAATCTAAATACTAGCATCTGCTGGAAACATACAACGCTTCAGTCGGCGTCTGTGGAGAGAGCAGGATGTTCTGATCTAGTCCCGCACCAAAAACATTAGCTCAGCTCGTTTTCTCCTGGCATGTGCAGTTTTGACCCAGTGATCCGAAAGAACCTTACAGAATGTAATTGATTCATTTCCACACGGTCTGTTATATTTTTGCCGCAAGACGCGAATAGTTAAACATTCATCTGGTCCCAGACACATGGTTAATAACCAATGTGTGGTAAACCACTGTTATACCTGCCTGTGTGTGTGTTTGTATTCCACTGTGTACATGTCTGTAAATGCATCGGCTGACTCCTCCCACGGGTCCAGGTATAAAGGTGACTGCGCCACAGTCCCTCTGTATTCTGGACTGGTCGACCACTCGAGGCACACCTTCATTCTCTTGTTAATAAAAGCCTGTTAGTTACTCGCTTAACCTGTCTTTTGAGTAATTGATAGCACATCAATTTTATTAACAAGATTTTTTATAGTGGAGAAGAACCTCACACCAGCATGCCTGGACTTAGAGCATCGGGAGGCGGACGCATCCACCAAGTTTGCTCACTGGCTTAAGTGCTTTGAAAGGTTCCTGATCGCCTCCGCTGCAACGGTCAAATCGGATGAGGACCAACTGGATGTCCTGACCTCCAAAGTGAACCACCGAGCGTACTCAGTCATCCAGGACGCGACCTCATACACGGCTGATCTCAAGCTCCTCAAGGACCAGTACACGCTCCCAGTGAACGAGGTGTACACCAGGCACCACCTGGGGAGTCGTAAACAACAACCTGGGGAATCGACCAAGGAATACCTTCAGGCACTGTCTGTGCTTGGCCGGGCCTGTTGTTGTAAGGATGTAAAGGCCGCCGTATACACAGAGGAACTAATCTGGGACGCTTTTGTGGCGGGCCACAGGTCCAATTACACCCGACAGCGACTGTTGGAGCAGAGTGACCTCGACCTCAACAAGGCCTCTGAACTCGCAGTATCATTGGATGCAGCCTACCGGGGCATGGATGCCTACTCCTCTGCACCGTGGACGCCACGGGGAATGACAGCCTGGGACACGGTAGGACCGTCTCATAGAGCCGTGCCACCCCAGCCACATCCCAGCAACGGCCCAACTACCGCAGCAGTGTCCCAAGGCCAGAAATGCTACTTCTGTGGCCAGGCCAAACACCCAAGAGCGCGCTGCCCGGCGAAAAATGCGATCTGCTCGGGCTGCTGGAAGAAGGGACACTATGCCAGTGTCTGCAGGGCCAAAGCCACCCCGAACCCCAGCAGCGCCGCATGTGGGCCGTGCGGGCCGCCATCTTGGGCCTCCCCAGCCATGTGCGAACCACCGGAACAGCAGCCATTTTGGATGCGCCCAGCCACATGGGGATCAAGGACGCCGCCATTTTGGACGCCAGCCGAGACGCAGCAGGCACCCAACACCACCTCACCTGATACCCGCAGCGACACACTGACCCCTACGCTGGCCTCCGTTACGCTGGACCAAGCGAGACCGCACCAACTGGCCCGGTCCACAATGAACATTAAGGTAAATGGTCATAAAACAACCTGCCTTTTTGACTCTGGGAGCACGGAGAGCTTCATACACCCCGACACGGTGCGGCGTTGCTCTCTCCCAGCCCTGCCTGCACACCAGCGGATTACTATGGCCGCCGAGTCCCAGTCGGCGGACATTGACGGCTACAGCATGGTGACACTCAAAGTAGATGGGACTGTGTACGACAATTTTAAACTTCTGGTCCTGCCCCACCTCTACGCTGCCGTTCTACTGGGGTTAGATTTTCAGTGCCACCTTAAAAGTGTTACGAAGGCGTACGGTGGACCCCTCCCCCGACTCACAGTCCGCAGCCAGCAGCTTCCAAATTGCCCGCCGTGCACCAGGTGCAACCTCTCCACACTCAGAGTCACCCCCCCCACTGTTTGCTAACCTCACCCCTGACTGTAAGCCCATCGCCACAAAGAGCAGGCGATACAGTGCCGGTGACAGGGTTTTCATTAAAACCAAAGTGGAGCGGCTCCTGAAGGAGGGGATTATTGAGGGCAGCACCAGCCCCTGGCGAGCCCAGGTTGTGGTCGTTAAGACCGGCGAGAAGCAGCGCCAGGTCATCGACTACAGCCAGACAATAAATCCCTACACCCTGCTGGACGCTTACCCACTCCCCCGCATAGCTGATATGGTCATCCAGATCGCGCATTACCGCGTCTTCTCGACCATTGACCTGAAATCAGCGTACCACCAGCTCCCTATCCGCCCTGAGGACCGCCAGTATACTGCCTTTGAGGCAAACGGCCACCTCTACCACTTCCTTAGGGTTCCCTTTGGCGTCACCAACGGGGTGTCCGTCTTCCAAAGGGAGATGGACCGGATGGTCGATCAAAATGCGTTGCAGGCCACTTTCCCATATCTGGACAATGTGACCATCTGCGGCCATGACTTGCAGGACCATGACGCAAACCTCGATAAATTCCTCTGCACCGCCCAACTCCTAAACCTGACATATAACAAGGAGAAGTGCATATTCCGCACAACCCGCCTCGCCATCCTTGGCTGTTTTGTGGAACACGGAGTCATTGGTCCCGACCCCGACCGAATGCGTCCCCTTATGGAACTCCCACTGCCCCACTGCCTCAAGGCCCTGAAGAGGTGCCTAGGGTTTGTCTACTATTACGCCCAGTGGGTCCCCTACTATGCAGACAAGGCCCGTCCGCTGATCAAGTCCACCTCTTTTCCCTTGACGGCAGAGGCCCGCTTAGCCTTCCACCGTATCAAGGAAGACATTGCCAAAGCCACCATGCACGCAGTGGACGAATCCATCCCCTTCCAGGTGGAAAGCGACGCATCCGACTTTGCACTGGCTGCTACCTTTAATCAGGCGGGGAGAACCGTGGCCTCCTGTTCACGAACCCTCCAGGGGCCGGAGACCAGACACTCCGCTGTTGAGAAGGAGGCCCAGGCTATTGTGGAGGCTGTGCGTCATTGGAGGCACTACCTGGCCGGAAAACAATTTACCCTGCTCACTGACCAGCGTTCAGTTGCTTTTATGTTTAACAACAAGCAGAGGGGCAAAATCAAAAACGACAAGATCTTGAGGTGGACAATCGAACTTTCCACCTACAACTACGCGATCTTGTACCGGCCCGGGAAGCTCAATGAACCTCCGGATGCTCTATCGCGTGGCACCTGCGGCAGCGCACAGATCGATAGACTGCGAGCCCTCCACAATGGCCTCTGCCACCCGGGGGTCACCAGGTTCTTCCACTTCATCAAGGCCCGCAACCTGCCTTACTCCATTGAGGAGGTCAGGACCATGACCAGGAACTGCCAAGTCTGCACTGAGTGCAAACCGCACTTTTATAGACCAGACAGGGCTCACCTGATAAAAGCCACTCGCCCCTTCGAGCGCCTGAGCGTTGGTTTTAAAGGGCCTCTCCCCTCCTCCGACCGCAATGTGTACTTCCTCAAAATTATTGATGAGTACTCCCGTTTCCCGTTCGCCACTCCCTGCCAGGACATGACCAGTGCCACGGTCATTAAATGCCTGAACGACCTCTTCACCCTGTTCGGTTTCCCCAGCTATATCCATAGCGACCAGGGCTCATCGTTTATGAGTGACGAACTCCATCAGTACCTGCTCGCTAGGGGGATTGCCACAATCAGGACCACCAGTTACAACCCCCGGGGGAACGGACAGGTGGAAAGAGAGAATGCGACAGTTTGGAAGGCCGCCCTGCTAGCCTTAAAGTCTAGGGGCCTTCCGACCTCCCGCTGGCAGGATGTGCTCCCCGATGCGCTCCACTCTATTCGGTCACTGCTCTGCACTGCCACTAACGCCACCCCTCATGAGAAAATGTTTGTCTTCCCAAGGAAGTCCACATCGGGGACATCACTACCGCCATGGCTGACGTCCCCAGGGCCGGTCCTACTGAGAAGACACGCGAGGACCCATAAAACGGACCCCATGGTCGAGAGGGTCGACCTCCTCCACGCCAACCCCCAGTATGCTTACATTGTGTACCCGGACGGGCGGGAGGACACAGTCTCCATACGAGGCCTCGCAACCTCGGGGGCCTCAGGAAACCCACTTCCCACTACCACCCCCCCCACGATCCAATATCCAACCCCAGCAGACGGCATGACTGGGCCCCGCGACCCGCTCGACACCCACGAGGACTACACACCAGTGCCCCAGCCTACGCGGGATTCGACGCCGGAAGCTTCACTACCCCTGCCGTCGCCACGTCGATCACAGCGGCAGACAAGACCTCCGGAGAGACTCCAATACACAAACTTTTAATACACTTCACCCCGCCGGACTCATTTTTAAACAAGGGGTGAATGTGGTAAACCACTGTTCTACCTGCCTGTGTGTGTGTTTGTATTCCACTGTGTACATGTCTGTACATGCCTCGGCTGACTCCTCCCACGAGTCCAGGTATAAAGGTGACTGCTCCACAGTCCCTCTGTATTCTGGACTGGTCGACCACTCGAGGCACACCTTCGTTCTCTTGTTAATAAAAGCCTGTTAGTTACTCGCTTAACCTCAGTCTTTTGAGTAATTGATAGCGCATCACAATGCTCATTGAATTAATGAGAAAATTAATCAATCGACCAATGAGAATGATCGTCGTGCTTCGCCATGTTTAGCAGATGCATTGTGACGTCATCTGCGTGCCAAACCATGTCGACTTTATCACTTATTCGCTGATTCTGCATCAATTCATTAATGCGGGACATTTATAGGGAAAACAGAGGCGGAGAGACAGAATTAGAGCTACAGAGGCTCGTTATCGAAACAGTGCAAATCCATGGAAATGCTAAAATAAAGCCTCGCGAGTTTAGGAAAGACTACGTCATCTTCTATGAAGAGATAAGAGAGGCTGGGATTGTTCTCCTAAGAGCAGCGAATGTTAAGGGGAGATTTAATAGAACGGCTCAAAAATATGACGAGTCTTGATCGGGTAGATAGGGAGACATTGTTTCCAATGGCAGGAGGGTGGGTAACATGAGGCGAGCGATTTAAGTTGACAGGATAAGCACTAGAGGTGAGATAACAATGCTAAATTCACAGCGAGTTTTTAAGAACTGGAACGCACTGCTGGAAGTGTGCTGTAAGCAGTTTCAATAGTAACTTTCAAGAGGGATTGAATAAAATCTTGATACTGAAAACAGAATGCAGGGCCCTGGGGAATGAGCAGAGGCGTGACACTAATTTTTAGCTCTTTTGAAGAGCCGGGACTGGCACATAGAAACATAGAAGGAGCAGGAGTAGGCCATTCGGCCCCTCGAGCCTAATCTGCCATTTAATGAAATCATGGCTGATCATCCAAACTCAGTACCCTGTCCCTGCCTTCTCCCCATATTCCTTGACCCCTTTAGACTGAAGAAATATATCTAACTCCTTCCTGAATATATTTAATGAATTGGCGTCAACAGCCGTCTGTGGTAGAGAATTCCACAGTTTCACCACTCCCTGGGTGAAGAAATTCCTCCTCATCTCAGTCCTAAATGGCTTACCTCTTATGCTTAGTCTGTGAACACTGGTTCCGAACTCCCCCGCCATCGGGTATACCCTTCCTGCATCTTGGCTGTCTAGTTCTGTTAGAATTTTATAAGATTCAATGAGATCCCCTCTCATTCTTCCAAAGCCTAGCGAATACAAGTCCAATCGACCCAAGCTCTTTTCATACACCAATCCTGCCAAGCCAGGTATAAGTCTGGTGAATATTCGCTGCACTCCCTTCATGGCAAGAACATCCTTCCTCACATAAGGTGACCAAAAATGCACACCATAAGCTAGGTGTGGTCTCACCAAGGCCCTGTGTAACTGCAGCAAGACATCTTTGCTCCTGTACTCGAATCCTCCCTCTCTGAAGGCCAACATACCATTTGCCTTCTTAACCGCCTGCTGCACCTGCATGCTTACCTTCAGTGACTGGTGCACAAGGACACCTAGGTCTCGTTGCACTTCCCCTTTTCCAAATCTATTGCCGTTCAGATTATAATCAGCCTTCCTGTTTTTGCCACCAATTTGGATATCCTCGCATGTATCCACATTATACTGCATCTGCCATGCATCTGCCCAATTACTCAACCAATCCAAATCATACTGGAATCTCTCTGCATCCTCCTCACAGCACACACGCCCACCCAAACTTGTCTCGGCTGCAAACTTGGTGATATTACAACTAGTTCCCTTGTCTAGATCATTAACATATATTGGGAAAAATTGAGGTCCCAGAACCGATCGCTGCGGTACCCCTCTAGTCACTGCCTGCCACTCAGAAAACGTCTTGTTTATTCCAACTCTTTGCTTCCTGTCTACCAACCAGTTCGCTATCGAAGCCAGTACCTTACGTCCAATCCCATGTGCTTTAACATTCCATGCTAATCTCTTATGTGGTACCTTATCGAAAGATTTCTGAAAGTCCAGATACACCACATCCACTGGTTCTCCCTTATCTATTCTACCAGTTACATCCTCCAAAAAAACCAGTCGATTAGTCAAGCACGATTTACCTTTTGTAAATGCATCTTGACTTTGTCTGATCCTGTCACTGTTTTCCAAGTGTTCTGCTATTACATCATTTATAATGGACTCCTGCATTTTCTCTACTACCGATGTCAGGCATACCAGTCTATAATTCCCCATTTTCCCTCTAACACCTTTTTTAAATTGTGGGGTTACATTTGCTACCCCCCAATCCATGGGAACTATTCCAGAGTCTACAGAATTTCGGAAGATGACCCGCATTGCATCTACTATTTCTAGGGGCACTTCGTCAAGTACCCTCGGATGTAGAATATCAGTCCCTGGGGATTTGTCGGCCTTCAATGCCGTCAATTTCCCTAACACCATTTCCCTACAAATACTGATTTCATTCAGTTCCCCCCTCTCATTAGAACCGATGATCCCTGACATCTCTGGGAGGTTATTTGTGTCTGCGTTTGTAAAGACAGAAAAGAAGTATGTATTTAATGGGTAGGCTATTTCTTTGTTCCCCATTATAAATTCTCCTGATTCTGACTGCACCAATCGTTTCTCTTCACATATCTATAGAAGGTTTTACAGTCTGTTTTTATGTTCGCTGCAAGCTTACACCCATACTCTATTTCCCCCCTCTTAATTAATCCCTATGTTCTCCTGTGCTGAATCTTAAACTGCTCCCAATGCTCAGGTTTGCTGCTTTATCTGACCAATGAATATGTCCTCTCATTGGACATATGCTATCCCTAATTTGCCTTGTTAGCCACGGTTGAGTCATCTTGTTTGTTTTATTTTTATGTCAGACAGGGATGAACAATTTATTTTGTTCATTCATGCGACCTTTAAATATTTCCCACTGCCTATCCATGGACGACATGGCCTGATTATATTCTCTGCAAATCTATGATTCTGTATCAACCTTTTATTTTCATTTTATTTTTTCTATCCGGAATTCATTCCGGAGTCTAGATAAATCCCATTGCCTATTGTTGTCTTTCGTTAAACGGCAGAGTATTTCTATTGTGCAGAAACTGTCGTTCCATTTGTTTTCACTGTCAGCCCACATCTCATTTAGATCAATCCTTTCCACTGGAGGCTGGTGTTGGCTTTGCTGTACATTGCAACAATACACAATCCGGTCACTTCTGCGACAGTGGTGAGCTGAACGGCTGAGGATCAGCCTCGGGCCAATTGAACGTTGCAGTAATCTCAGGTGTATTTTTTATTCGTTTATGGGATGTGGGCATCGCTGGCAAGGCCAGCAGTTATTGCCGATCCCTAATTGCCCTTGAGAACGTGGCAGTGAGCCACTTTCTTGAACCTGCTGACCTTATAAAACAACTTTCTGTTGAAAGCTCTGGTAAAAAAGCACCCCAGCCCTCCATACATACAAAGCACGCGGATTTACCACTGAGCTACTTCCCCAGCAAATTTATCTCAATAAGGATAGAAGGATGGAGAACCTTATCTTATTCATTCCATCCAATGATTTGCTGGACGTAAAATAATCTCCTTTTGTACTGCAAATATGTACTGCATTCTGTGCACCTGATACAAGTGTGGGTGAAGAGAAGAAAGCAGGGCTCGGCACACAGTGAACTGAGAAAGTGACTTTGAGAAGGAAGACTTGGGGATTCCTTCGGCTGTTCCCTCAGGAAAAGACTAAGAGACTTCAACGAGGCCTTTAACATTATTAAAGGGGTTGGAATCATGAAGACTTTCAGCACAGCAATGTCCATTCGCCCCGTCATGACTCTTTGAAAGAGCTGTCCAAATTAATCATACAGCCCGTTGTCTGTCCCAGAGCTGTGCTTCTGACCGCCTGAATGCTTATCCTCACATGTAGCAAGTGCAGTGTAATTGTTGGATATGATTGTGTTATCTATCTGAACTCGGTTCCCTTTACTCAGTCCAGTATCAGTCACACTAATCCGGATCTGATCCTGTAGCTCTCTACGAGGTGTTGCCGAGGTCGGGAGAAATCTGTTCAGATACACCTTCTCCTCCACTGTGTGATGGAGTGTCTCCAACTAGCACTTCAGCTCAATGATTCTGAGCTGGAATGATTTGAGACAGAGTCATCTGCTGCAGACATTTCCGCTGGGAACAGTCTCGCTGTCCAGGAATTCCCACATATTGATGTCCAGACACACAACCTGCTATGCCATATCTTAGTCTATGTTAATTTATAGATAAAATGTATCTGTGGACTGTTTATAGCTTTAAGACGATTTACATTTTTAACTAAAACCAAAACAAATTCTAACCACTAAAAACACTAACGTTATAAGAACTACTTACACTAATCACCATAAACAGTAGCCAAAACTAACCACGTGCCTATAACTTACCAGCCTTAGTTTCTGAGAGTGTCCCTCTGTTTGTCTGGTTTCTGCTCTCTTCTCCCAATGGCCTCTGCTGCTGAAGACTTCATTTCACAAGGTTTTTGCTCATCTTTCCTTTGAAGATTTTTTAAATTTCTGCGTCCAATACACAATTGTGAGGTTTACGTGGCCAGACTGAATTCCAATTTCTGAATCATAAGGTGAGATAGAAGAACGACAGGGCATCAAACAGGAACCGTGACTGTTCGCACTGCATTGTGACGTCACACAATCCCGTCACTCGGCGGCTGCTGTGAGCTGAGCAGCTGAGGAGTCCCTAAGATGACGTCCAGCTCCGGGCCAATTAAATGCTTGTGGAGCCTTAGATGTTGGAACACGCTGTCCTCATAAAGTTGCTTTCTGTGAACAACTACGGTGATAACATATTATTGAGAGAAGCTAGTGACTGGTGGTTGAACCCAGGATCTCATTCTCAAACACCTGAGCTACATGCATAGTGAGCGCTGCTATCTAACTAAGGATAGATGGACTGTTTCCCTTATCTCACTGCTGTCACCCAATGACTTTCAGGGTAAAAATTCATCACCATGCCGGCTCCAAGCCGACAACTGTACCTGAATTATGCTGACATGCTACAACTGTGGATGAGCAGAAGAATCCTGGCCTCGGCACTCAAAGTAATGAGCAAAGAGGCGTTGAGAATAAAGGATGGGAAAGGAGTAGAGATTCATTGAGATTTTGTAGAACATTTCTTCCTGTGTCAAGGTGCCATTTCAGGAACTCTCCCGTTATCAGTCAAGTTGCTAACGGTTGGCCATTACAGAAATGCTCAGGCAAATTGTATCAGAGGCCAGCGAGAATATTTCGATTCCTTAAACATTAAAGAAGTCTCAACACGAGTTGTGGATAGCTGTGAATTTGATTTGTAGACTCATGCTGCAAGTAAGGAGGCCATTCAGCCCACCATGCCTGTGCCGGCCCTTTCACATACCTATCGAATCGGTCCTTCATAATTGTCTTTATTTTCACTGTACGCAAATGCAGATCAAACACCAGGTATGTGTCTGTGCTTGGAGATCGCTTCATTAAACACTCCTTGACGAGCTGTGGTTGGCAGCCGTTGAAATGGTGCATGGCTTCTTCCATTGACTTGTAACCCATGCTGTACAGACAGCTTTTCTCCCGGTAATGGAAGCGTTGCTGGTCCTTGTGTGTAAAGGTGAGGCGCAGCCCAGAGAATCTTCTACAAATGAATCCGAAATATGAACCGCTGACCCTGGGAATTGAACCCAGAGCCACATAAGTAAAATGAAAAGTGCTCGACCGACAAACTGCATCCTCACCGATAAGACACTGCAATTGGAGGAACACAGTGGTGTACAAAAGGCTGATATTTAAAGATATTTAGTAGACGAGAATCATATATGTATATGTTCAACTGTAGACATTGAGCAAATAATATTATGCATAATTACTCCTGGGTAACTAGAAAACTTGTTCAAAATGTAGCTGCACAGTCAAAAGCAGTTTGGACTAAGTTTTGATAACAAACAGCCACAGATTGCGAGTGAATGTTAAATCATTAAATAACATATTATAATGCTGTATAGAACTGGAATTCTCTTAACAAAACTATAAACAAGATAACACTGAACATGGCAAAGTTGGTGGAAAAGTATTGGAAAGGCGTGATGCTGCCTTAGTCTGGGTGACAATGGCATTTTGGCCAATAGAATCAATAAAAAATGGTGAATTTGTTAAAGACACTGGCCAAACCATCTTTTGTTAAGAACAGTTTTAAAACCTCGATACCCAAAGAACAACTTCCCACAGACATACTGCGAGGACGAAGGAACAGATTAAGACGACACCATTTGTGTCCGAGAGGTTCCAGAGACCTAGGGCTGCGAGCTACTCGTTAAAACTATCGCCTAATTTTAAGTATATTGCGCTGTATGCTTAATCAATCTTGAGCTATTGCTCAAACATACTGGCTGCTGCCTATATTTGTCATGTCCAGGAAATCAGAGATCTATAAGATCTTACAATGGGGAAAGCCAAAACTATGTCATAGTGCTGCACGTACAGAAACAAAGATTGGTGAGGAAGAGGTGTAACTGTTTTCAGCAGACCTATTGGCAGCACAGGCGCAGAGGAACACGAGGAGGCCACTGAGTCTCGCGAGGCTATTCCATCATTCAATTAGATCATGGTTGATCTGTAACCGAACTCCAGGTATCCGTCTTTGGCCCGGTTCCCTTCGTAATTTAGTTATCAATAATCTAGCCGTAAGATACATAAAATTAACAATTAACCTTGCAACAACTGCCGTTTGTGGAAGAGTGTACCGAACTTCTACCACTCTTTGCATGAGGTAATCTTTCCTAACTTCACTCATGAAAGGCCTGGCTCTTACTTTTAGTCTGTGTCCCCTATTCATAGACTCATCAACCAGCTGAAACTGTTTCTCATTATTTAATCCTATCAGTTCCCCTTAATACTTTGAAAAATTCAATCAAATCACCCCTTAACGTAAATTCCAGGGAATAGAACCCTAGCTTGTGCAATCTCTCCTCGTAACTTGACCGTTGGCTTCCAGGTATAATTCTGGTAAATCTTCACTGCACTCCCTCGAATGTTATTATGTCCTTTCCAAGGTTGGTGCCGAAAATTGAACACAGTACTCCAGGTATGTTTTAATTAGCGCTTTTATTGGTATTAACATAAATTCTACCCCATTTTCTTCCCCTTTGTTCCTGGATCCCCATAGTCTTTTTGGATTTTCACCATTTAGAAAGTACTGTCATTTTTTCGTCTTAGGTCGAAAGGGATGACCTCACATTTGCCTGTACTGAAATCCATTTGCAGCGATTTTGATCATTCACTTAATCTATTAATAGCTCATTGTAATTTCTTGCATCTACCTAGACTTCTGTCAATTCCTCCAATCTTTGTGTGATCGCCAAACTTGGCTCTCTAGCGCATCATCTAAGTCGTTAACAACTCCCCTGGACACATAATTTCCCGTTCTATTCCAATATCATGCTCCTTTGGTTTGCAAGGTCAACGCTTTTGTTGTTTAACCACTAATGTGCTCCTACTAACACTGACATTTCCATTAGTTCTATGGTTGGACGAACTGGAAGTTGTTTGAAATAGATGGAGACTGAACGCTTGATGCCTCATGCTCGAGAACTTTACCTGAGACTTGCACCAATTTCTATGTGACACACGTGCATACAACGCCCCATTGGCGAGTTATCTCAGTTCTACACACGGTAGTGCTACTTGAAGCCGTGAGAGTCTAAACAGTAAAAAAGTGGAGCATTGGTGGTTTAGTGGTATAATAAGTGTGTGACCCAGATTCGATTCCCGGCCAATTGAAGATTGTTCATACTTTTACATTAGTTAATTAGTCCGCAATAATTCAGCCACGCTTCGAATGAAAATTGGCAGTTGTTTACGGTCCAGATGAGGACACCACCATTCCCCATTAGAATGGAGATGACGGGGTAATTAGAGGGTTATTCTCTCTCAATCAGACCTGGACACAACACTGCTATGAGTGACGGGGATTGATTTATGCACATAAGTTGTATTATGGAACTGCCCTCAAATCACTACATGTTGCTGGACACATTACCCTGCTTTTTTAATTGGACTCTGCTGTAGGTTTGGTCGTGAATCTAGGTAGAGTCTTTGTTTAAATAAAATCTGCTTGCTGTAGAAGCGCTGTGTAAATAGATTCTGTTTGATTAAGAGTCAAGTGCCATTAACAAACTTTACAGGCAAACAAGTGTCCCAGACAACCAGCTGCCCAGCGATGCCGAGGGGTCAATCTCTTGAAACTCGGATTCAGATCAGGGTGTATCTGCTACTCTTTATTTTGAACATTTCCAAAACAAGTCTGCCACATGAAGGCAATCGTCAATGTATATTAACCAGGCTGAAATCATATCTCTGAAACAGGAAGTGAGATGGAAGAATGATAGGTCATCAGACAGGAACTAGAGCCATGACTGCTCACACTGCAGGGGACCGTCACACAATCTGCTCAGTCTGCGGCTGCTGTGAGCTGAGCTGCTGAGCGGCTGTTGGTTTGAAGCCCAGCTCTGGGACAATTGAATGTTCGTGGATCCTTAGACGTTGCAACGCGCTGCCCTCATTAATGTGGAAAGTTCTGGTGAAAAATATATTGCTTGGAGATTCATGCCAGGACCTCATACATGCGAAGCATGTGCTCCACCACTGAGCTACATCCACAATCATAAATTACAGGGCTTTAAAGGGAAACAAGTTTTTCTTCGGTATTTTATCTCCCAGGCAACCAGTTATGGTAAAGGTACTTTATAAATGCAGGTTGTTGATAGAACATAAGAATATTAGAAATAAGAGCAGGTGTAGGCCATATGGCCCCTCGAGCCTGCTCCACCAATAAATAAGATCATGGCTGATCATCGACAGCAACTCTAACTTCCCACCCCATCTCTGCAACCATTGATTTCCCTAGACTATAAAAATCTATCGATCTCAACCTTGAATATATGCAAAGATTCACAACCCTTTGAGTGAAGAAATTCCTCCTCAACTCAGTCTTAAATGGCCTAGCCATTATCCTGAGACTATGCCCCTGATTTCTCGACAATCCAGCCAGGAGAAAAAACATCTCATCTACCCTGTCAATCCCCTACAAATGCTTGTATGTTTCAATGAGATCACCGCTCGTTCTTCTAAACTCCAGAGAGTATAGGCCCATTCTACACAATATCTAATCATAGGACAGAAGTTTTATCCCAGGAGTCAATCTGAAGAACTTTCGTTGCACCGTCTCCAAGGTAACTTAGATAAGGAGAACAAATCTGTGCACAGTACTCCAGGCGTGGTCTCACCAAGGCCCTGTACAGTTGTAGTAGGAGTTCCTTACTCTTATATTCCAACCCCCTTGCAATAAATGCCAACATGCCATTTGCCTTCCTTATTGCTTGCTGTACCTGCATGCTAGCTTTCTTTGTTTCTTCCACGAGGACACCCTAATCGCACTGAACACCTACATTTGAAAGTTCCTCACTGTTTAAAAAATATACTCTATTTCTATTCTGCCTAACAAAGGGAATAACCTCACATTTCCCCATATTATACTCCAACTGCCACCTTACTGCCCACTCACTCAGTCTTTCTATATCCTTTGCAGACTCTTTGTGTTCTCCTCACAGCTTAGTGACCAACCTAGCCTTGTTTTATCAGCAAATTTGGATAATTTACACTGGGTCCCTTCTTCTAGATCATTAATATGGATTGTACATATCTGAGGCACCAACATTGATATTTGGAGCACCCCACAAATTACAGCCTGCCAACCTAAAAAAGATCTGTTCTTTCCGACTCTCTGTTTTCTGTCCATTAACCAATCCTGTATCCATGCTACTGTATTACCCCCACCCCTATGAGCCCTAATCTTATGTAACAACCTTTTATGCGGGTATTTGGATGTAAATAGACTGTTTGCTGCAAGATCCGGCCCCTTTACACGCCCTGCCTCAAGTTCCTTATCTGACACAATGATATCCATAGATATTTCGGTCATTTACTCTGTCACATTCTACTCAGTGCACTTGTTTGTCAGTAAAAGCGGAACTGACACTTCCAATCGGAAGTGGTATACCGCAATGGGTGGAGACTAAATGGCGAAGTTCCTCCAGCTCCCCATTAATGGGGTCGAATCCAACCTCGCCTGTTTAAACTCCACGGGTAATTGCACTGACAGAGGCCTCAATATTTGCTCTGCCACTTTCTGCGGTTCCTCGACATTTCTTGACACTTTCCAATGGGTGCCCACGGCAGTCCTGCTAAACACAAGCTGTATGGAGTTCATGGGTGGTATATGATTATCAATGTGGTTCGTTACATTACAGAGCAGTGTTTAAGGGTTTTTTGTGAACAGTAGATTATCTCTTATTAATCGCATTGAAATATCATGAAAGAATCGCATTGAAATTCCTCCAATCTGTTGTGCATCAGCCTAATTGACATAAGTCAGAGAATCACAGAATCTTACAGCACAGAATGAGATCATTCGGCCCAACGTTCCTGTGCAGTCTCTCTGACAGAGCGAACAATTATACCCTGCCCCCCGCCCCTGCTTTTTCCCCATCGTCCTGCGATTGCTTTTCCATTTCAAGTATATATCCAAATCCCAGAGGCCTGCGATCTGCAAAAACCTGCAACCTTACCTGAGGGCTCCCAGGATGTGCACGCTTCTGCTCCTGGGCCTTTCCAAAATTGAAGTTTGCAGGGCCCACGTATTCCAGGGATGCACAGTTCGTAGTGTCCCTGGAATCACGTGGGCCATGGGGAGCCAATCACAGAAGAGAATCTCCCTTCATAGATTTGACAGGAAGACCTGTAAAGTAATTGAATAGAGATCAGTGAAAAAACATGAAGCTTTAAATAAATTTTTTTAATCAAATTTTCAAAAAGACTTGAAATTACAGTAAAAAATATTTTAAACAAAAATTTAATGATTTAAAAAGATAATTACAGTTTTTTACGGGGCTAAAAATAAAACTACCTTTTTTAAGGTATGTTTTTAAATGATAAATCAGTGAAAAAAACATTGTAAAACATTATTCACTCTTATCCCTATAAAAGCAAGCCTTACGTTTGATTTTGCCATGTGTAAGAATTGTAACTGTTTACTGCAGGCGGATGGTCTACAAAAGGAGGAACTATCCACCCGCACAGGCTCTTCTCCAGGGCAGCTGGTGGATCTGTCAAGACCATTCTTGACTGATCGGAAATGCCAGTTTTCAACGCTTGCAATGTGCATGCCTGAAATCGGCAGTTCCGATGTCCATAAGGGTGCATAAAGGAAAGGGAGGTGGGGTAGCATTGCTGGTTAAAGAGGGGATTAACACAATTGTAAGAAAGGATATTAGCTCTGATGATGTGGAAGCTGTATGGGTAGAACTGAGAAATACCAAGGGGCAGAAAAGGTTAGTGGGAGTGGTATATAGACCTCCAAGCAGTAATGCAAAGTTTGAGAGTTGCACTAAAAGGGAAATTAGAGAAGCGTGCAATAAGGGCACAGCAGTTATCATGGGTGACTTTAATCTGCATATAGATTGGGTTAACCAAATTAGTAACAATGCTGTGGAGGAGGAATTCCTGGAGTGTATACGGGATGGTTTCCTGGACCAATTTGTCGAGGAACCAACTGGAGATCAGGCCATCTTAGACTGAATATTAGATAATGAGAAACAATTAATTAGCAATTTGTCGTGCGAGGCCTCTTGGGTCGGAGCGATCATAATATGATAGAATTCTTCATTTCGATGGAGCGTGAAATAGTTGACTCAGAGACTAGGGTCCTGAATTTAAATAAAGGAAACTACGATGGTCTGACGTGCGAGTTGGGTAGGATTGATTGGGGAATGTCACTCAAAGTGTTGATGGCGGATAGGCAATGGCAAACTTTCAAAGATCGCATGGATGAACTACAGAATTTGTGCATCCCGGTTTGGCATAAAAATAAAACACAAAAGGTGACTCAACCATGGCTAACAAGGGAAATATGGAATAGCAAAAGATCCAAGGAGAGGACATATAAATTGGCCAGAAAATGCAGTAAACCTGAGGATTGGGAGCTGTTTAGGATTCAACAAAGGATCAAAAGGGATTAATTAAGAAGGGGAAAATAGAGTATGAGAGTAAGCCTACAAGCAAAATAAAAACTGATTGTAAAAGCTTTTATAGCTATGTGAAGAGAAAAAGTTTGGTGAAATCAAGCGCAGGTCCCTTGCATTCAGAATCAGGGGAATTTATAATGGGGAACAAAGAAATGGCAGGCCAATTAAACACATACTTTGATTCTGTCTTCACAAGGGAGGACACAAATAATCTCCCAGGGATGTCGGGGAACATAGGGTCCAATGAGAGGGAGGAACTGAAAGAAATCAGTATTTGTAGGGTATTGGTGTTGGGGAAATTGACGGGATTGAAGTCCAATAAATCCCCAAGGCCTGATAATCTACATCGTTGGGTACTTACAGAAGTGGCTCCAGCAAAAAGTAGATGCATTGCTGGTCATCTTCCAAAACTCTATAGACTCTGTAACAGTACCCATGGATTGGAGGGTAGCTAATGTTACCCCACTATTCAAAAAAGGTTGTAGAGAGAAAACCGTGAATTATGGACCGGTAAGCCTGACATCGGTAGTGGGGAAAATGCTAGAGTCCATTATAAAAGATGTAATAACAGAGCACTTGGAAAACAGTGACAGGATCGGACAAAGTCAACATGGATTCACAAAAGGTAAATCGTGCTTGACTAATCTACTGGAATTTTTTGAGGATGTAACTGATAAAATAGATAAGGGAGAACCAGTGGATTTGGTATATTTGGACTTTCAGAAGGCTTTCGATAAGGTCCCGCATAAGAGATTAGCGTGTAAATATAAGGCACATGGGATTGGGGTCAAGGTATTGACGTGGCTTGAGAACTGGTTGCCAGACAGAAAGCAAAGAGTTGGAATAAACGGGTCTTTTTCCGAGTTTCAGGCAGTGAGTAGTGGGGTACCGCAGGGATCGCTCCGAGGACCCCAGATATTCACAATATATATTAATGATCTAGACGAGGGAATTGGATGTAATATCTCAAAGATTGCAGATGACACAAAGCTGGGTGGGGGTGTGTGCTGTGAGGAGGATGCCGAGAAATTCCAGTATGATTTGGACAGGTTGGGTGAATGGGCAGAAGTATGGCAGATGCAATATAACGTGGATAAATTCGAGATTATCCACTTTGGTTTCAAAAACAGGAAGGCAGATTATTATCTGAGTGGCAATAGATTGGGAGAAGGGGAAGTGCAGTGAGACCTGGGTGTCCTTGTTCACCATTCGCTGAAGGTAAGCATGCAGGTGCAGCAGGCGGGTAAGAAGTCACATGGTATGTTGGCCTTCATAGCGGGAGGGTTTGAGTACAGGAACAAGGATGTCTTGCTGCAGTTGTACAGGGCCTTGGTGAGACCACACCTTGTGTATTGTGTGCAGTTTTTGTCGCCTTATCTGAGGAAGGATTTTCTTGCCATGGAGGGAGTGCAGCAAAGATTCACCAGGCTGATACCTGGGATGGCAGGAGTGACGTATGAGGAGAGATTGGTTCGATTGGGATTATACTCGCTGGAGTTTAGAAGAATGAATGGGGATCTCATTGAAACTTATAAAATTCTAAAAGGACGAGCAGACTAGATGCAGGAAGGATGTTCCCGATGGCCAGGGAGTCCAGAACCACGGGTCACAGTCTAAGGATATGCGGTAGGCCATTTAGGACAGAGATGAGGAGGAATTTCTTCACCCAGAGAGTGGTGAACCTGTGGAATTCTCTACCACAGAGGGCAGTAGAGGCCAATTCATTAAATATATTCAAGAAGGAGTTAGATATATTTCTTAAGGCTAAAGGGATCAAAGGATATGGGGAGAAAGCAGGGACAGGGTACTGAATTTGGATGATCAGCCATGATCTCATTGAATGGCGGAGCAGGCTCGAGGGGCCGAATGGCCAACTCCTGCTCCTATCTTCTATGTATGTATCTATGTACCCACCCATAGTGATCGGAATATCTGGTCCATTATTGAATGCGCTTTCACTGCCACTTCAGGCAGTGCGCTACAGATCATTAGAATCAACGGCATCAAAACAAATTCTCCTCATCTCCACTCTGGTTCTTCTGCCAATTAAGTTCAATCTGACATCCTCTGGTGCCCGAACGTCCTGCCTGTGACAAAATGTTTATCTCCTTATATTTTGAAACCATCTTTTAAGTATCCCCTTAACCTCCAATGTTATAACAAGGCCCTCAATCCAGTCCTGGGTTTGAGACATTGACATGGTTCGTGCGCTTCTCCAATGAATTATCTCCTGCCCGGAACGTCTGCTTGGTCTCCGGGTTGGGAAAGTCTTGTCTCTCCCTGTGTGTGAGGGTGAGGCGAGTCCAAGAGGATTCATTTCACAGTTGGCAACATAAAGTGGTTGGAGATGTCGCGAATTGAATTCCTAACCTCATATCACTGTGTTACAGCTACACTGAGGAGCTGCTATACTCTAGAGGGGAGAAATCGTGTTTTCTGTATTGTCTGCCCATGACAACCAGCTGCTGAGTGATGCCGAGGGCACAATCTTTTCAACCTCGACTTCAGTTCACGGGATTTCTGCTTCTGCTTAATTTTCCCATGCCAAAACTCATCTACAGCATAAATGCAATGGCCAAGCTTTAGTGAGCAGATTGAAACTCAATCTCAGAATCTGAAAATAAGATAGAAGCACGGCAAGGCACCAAACTGGAGCCAGAGCTGTGACTACTCGCTCAGCAATGTCAAATCACTCAATCCGGCAGTAATAGAACATAGATAAATGTCACCCATGATGACTGCTGTGCCCTTATTGCACGTTTCTCTACCTTCCCTTTTAATGCAATCCCAAACCTCCGCATTAATGTTTGCGTGGGTTTCCTCCGGGTGCTCCGGTTTCCTCCCACAGTCCAAAGATGTGCGGGTTAGGTTGATTGGCTATGATAAATTGAACCTTAGTGTTAGGGGGATTAAAAAAGTGGGGTTACGGGGATAGGGTGGGATATGTGTTGGTGTAGGGGTTACGGGGATCGGGTGGGATATGTGTCAGTGCAGGCTCGATGGGCCGAAATGGCCTCTATCTGCACTGTGGGGTTTCTGTGATTTCTGTGATATACCAGTCCCACTAACGTTTTCTGCCCCTTGGTATTTCTCAGTTCTACCCATACAGATTCCACTTTTTCAGAGCTAATATCCTTCCTTACAATTGTGTTAATCCTTTCTTTAACCAGCAATGCTACCCCACCTCCCTTTCCTTTTTGCCTATCTTTCCTCAATGCCGGCTGCCTGAGCAGAGCTGCCCTTGGGATGAAGACAGACTGCGGGAGAATTCGACGTTTGTGGATACTCAGATGTTAAAATTCGCTTTATTAATTAACTTTCTGTGAATACCTCTTTTGAAAAACTTCGATTTCGTTATGCACAGGGTTGAATCCACGTTCTAATTACAAGCAAAGATTGTGATTTATCGCCGAGCTACATTCCCACATGACAGCTCCATCTAACCAAGGAAAGAAGGATTGAGTGCCTTATCTCACTAATGCCACCCAATGATGTAATAGGGTGTAAAATCATCTCTTTGCAAGTCAACTATACCTGCATTTTGTGGCCCTGATACAACTGTGGGTCAGCAGAAGAAACCAGGCCCCGACACTCAGAGCAATGAGCAAAGGGGTGTTGAGAAGTAAGTCTGCGAGAGGGGTAGATATTCTTTGGGCTGTTCTGTAACTCTCCATCCTGTTCCTGGCCGCTGTTCTCAGAACGCTCCCATTATCGGTCATGTAGATTACAGTTGATTATGTCGTAGTAAACAGGATCCTTTGTGGAAAATCCCTGCCGAGCCGACCTATTTTATGGACGGTGGCAGAGTGATTGGTGTTCCTTAAATACCCTTTCTGCTGTTTATTTTGCTACCGATTATGTTCTGACCTCTTCAATTTCTAGAGCTCGACTCCTACATTTGGAGGCTCACCATAAACGATGATATCCCATTCATTTGAAAAATTGCTGCTCCTTTTTGAAATCGTCACCGCTGGTCCTTGGAGCTATGTGGACCCCGGGCATTCCATGGCGTAGTTTTGGTGGTTCAATGGTAGAGGTCTCGTCTCCCATGCGTGAGAACAGGGTTTGATCCCCGGCCAATGCAACCTGCATCGTTCTAATGTCAACTTTATATCCATATCTAGCATGCACAACTAAGCTACGCTTGTAAGGAATATTCGCAGTTCATTAATGCATGTATATAGTGGTACTGCTATTGCTGAACAGAATGGAGATGATGGGGTGCTGATACCTCAATTACAACTATTAAGGCATATGGGCCAAAGGCAGTTATATGGAGTGAGGTCGCAGATCAACCATGATTTCATTGGATTGTGGAACAGGCTCGGCTGTCTCAATCGCTGACTCCTCTTCTTATGTTCATATCGAGACCGCACTGCTGTAAGTGACTGCGATGGGCTTTACGCCCATAATTTGTTCTTTGTATTTATCCATCGGTGAATGAATTTTGTGGAGAAATAATAATTTTGTATTACGTAACTATATTCCACACACTGGATTGGTTCTGGATCAAACAACCTTATTTTACTAGGCGACGTTAATGTGTTTCGTTAATGAGCTCTGTTTGCTGTTATGCGTAGAGTCTCTGTTTAAATAGATTCTGTTTGTTTATTGCTGAGTAAGGGCACTGCGGTAAAACAGACTGTTTGCTCTAATGCTTACGAGAC
The DNA here is from genome assembly GCF_052327205.1 of Somniosus microcephalus. Lineage (NCBI taxonomy): Eukaryota > Metazoa > Chordata > Chondrichthyes > Squaliformes > Somniosidae > Somniosus > Somniosus microcephalus. Next base: position 52,158,815 of record NW_028225183.1, read on the forward strand.
TTTTTAAATAGTCTGTGTTTCCTGAGCGGACTGTGTAAAATTCTCATCCTTGTTTTCAAATCAGATTTTGGACTCGCTCCTCCTTATCTCTATAAACTCCTCAAGCCCCACAACCCACCTTCAACTCTGCGCTCCTCCAGTCCTGGAATATTGTGCATCCTCGATTATAATTGCTCCACCATTGGTGGACGTGGCTTCAGCTGCATGGGTTCTAAGCTCTGGAATTCTCTCCCTAAACATCTCTACCTATTTCCTCCTTTAAGATGCAGCGTCAAACCAATGTCTTTGACCAATCATTTGGTCATCTGTACTAATATCTCTTTATGTGATTGATTTCATTTTTTTTGTTGAAAACTCTCATATGTACCAACGTGGGTCTTTTTACTAAGTTAACGTTGCTGTATATTTGCAGGTAGTTGTTGATGTAAATAGACCGTGAGCTGTGGTATGCTCTTTCAACAAAGTCTATTTGCTGTTTGCTGTGGAAATAGACTCTGTTTGCCGTAAAAGAGAGTGATTGCTGTAAGTTCGGCATTTATTCCCGTCCCTCACCAAACTCATTGTCTGACGCAGTGGACTCAATTGAAATTTCGGTTATTTGCTCAGTTGCCTTCTGCTCAGTCAAATTGGCTATTCAGCAAAAACCGGTAATGACAATTCTGCTTTAAACTTTCAACAGCTACATCTGGTGCATAACTTATATGACCCTTTTCTATATTTCTCAAAAATTGTAGAAATTGTCACCTCTTCCTGTTGAGTGTTTACTGTTCTTCATTCTCGGGGTGTGGACGGCGCTGGCAAGCTCAGCATTTATCCCCCATCACTAGTTGCCCCTTGAGAAAGTGGTGGTGAGCTGCCTTCTGGAACCGCTGCAGTCCGTGTGGTGAAGGTGCTCACACATTGCTGTTAGCGAGGGAGCGCCAGTATTTTGACACAGTGACAATGATGGAACTGCAATTAGGCATGCTGTCCTTCTCCTTCTAGGTGGTAGAATACGAGGGTTTTGGAGGTGCTCTAAAAGAAGCCTTGGCGAATTGCTGCAGTTCATCCTACAGTCGTTATACACTGCAGCCACGGTGTGCCGGTATTGGTGGGAGTGAATGGTTATCACAATGGACGGGGAGACGGTCAAGCACACTGCTTTATGAATTGAAAGCAGCACTCTACCGAACGGTGAACATGGACCAAATAAACATCCATATATCTGGGTAGATGTTAAGTGAGAGCAAAAGGTTTAGATATTTATTTGGAATCTTGATGCAGTATTTTGGCTTCCTGGTGACTTTGTATTTAGCAGAGATGGGTCAGCTTAAGCTTGCCTGGCCAGCGTTCGTGTGTAGAAAAGAGGCTCCATGCTGTTCAATCCCAGCAGGGCGGACGTGTTTTAATGATCACAGCAGGGTGATTTGCCTTCCTGAAATACCATTTTTGCTATTTCTTTTGCTACCGCCAATTTTTCTGCCTCTCCAATTCCTCGAGTCCTGCTGCTCCATGTGATGGCTCACCATAACCCATTCTTTTCCTTTCATGTGATAAGCAGATGCTCCATTAGAAATTGACAACACTGCTCATTGGAGATATAGGAGGCACACCCGGCCACTTGCAGAGCATTGATGGTTCAGTGTTGAAGTGTGTGTTCTGTATTGTGTCCCAGGCAACACCAGCTACCCAGCGATGTCCTGGGCTCACAGTCTTCAATCTTGGCTTCAGTTTAAGGAATATCTGCTCCGCTTTACTTTGAACGTTGCAAAAAACAACAGCAACCACAACATGAATTTATATAGCGCCATTAACATAGAAACAAAATATCAATATCAAACAAAATATTACACCCAGCCTCATAATTTGATATTAGGCAGGCTTGTTCAACGAGTTAGGATTTAAGAAACCTGATACAGGAGGAGAGAAACGTAGAGCAAGTCAGGCATGGAATTCAAGAGCTTACAGTCCAGGATGCTGAAGGCACGTCCACCAATGGTGGAGCGTTTTAAATGAGAAATGCACAAGAGCCCAGAATTGAAGGAGCACAGATATCTAGGTGGATTGTAGAGCTGCGGGAGTTTACAGAGATAGGGTGGGGAGAGGCCATGGAGGGATTTGAAAAGAAGGATGAGCATTTTTAAATCGAGGCAATGCATTGGACACTATTTAGAGACCAGGCTGGAATCCGATGTCTGAGTCAGCAAGCGAGATGGAAGAATGACAGAATGTAAAACAGGAACAAGAGCTGTAACTGCTCGCTCAACATTGCAACGGCACACAGTCCCGTAAGTCTGCGGCTCTTATGAGCTGATGGGGCATGGAATGAGGTCCAGCTTCAGATCAATTGAATTTTTCAAGAGCTCCCGATCATTCGATCTTGTCGCCAGTCATCGTTCTGTGGATAATTCTGTCGAAAAAACATTTGCTGGCGGGTGCTGTTTAGCGACGTTGGAGGTCGAACCCGGGACATTATCCATGTGAAAATTGCCCTTTACCAGTGAGTTACATCCGCAGCCAGTAGATTCCCGTACTCAAGGATAGAAGCACTGATTTTGCTTCAACTCTCTAATGTCACCCATTGCACTTCTGCTTTTATAAGAATATCCTCTTGTATGTACTGAATTATGTGCACCTGCTATGACTGTGTGTGAAGAGAAAAAACCGACACTCAGTGAACTTAGAAAGGGGAGTTGAGATGGAAGACATTGATCTCTTCCCTTTGGGAAAGTGAAGACTATTCTGAGACCTCATGGAGGCCTTTACCATAATGAATGGGTTAAATCAAAGAATCTTATAGCACAGCAAGGGCCATTCTGACTGCCGTGCCTGTGCCGAATCTGTGAAAGAGCCGCACAATATAATCCCACATCCCAGAATGCTTCACATAAACCTGCAGATTAGTTATAAAAAAGTACCTGTCCAATTGCCTTTTGATTTTGCTGTCGAATCTAATTCTATTACCATTTAGGGAATGCGTTCCTGAACTTTACAACCCTTAGCGTGACATTATATTTTAAATCTCTTACTCTGGCTAGCACTTGCCACAGGAAATAGTTTCTCCCTCCTTGCTATATATAATCCCTCTTAACTTCAATATTTCTTAAGTCTCCGCTTAACCTTCTCTGCTCTAAGGAGAACGATCCCAGCTTCTCTAATCTCTTCACAAAACTGAAGTCCTTTATACCTGGAACCATTCTAGTATACCTCCTCTGCACGCTCTGCAAGGCCTTGACATCCTTCCTAATGTCTGCTGCCCAGAATTGAACACAATTCTCCAGCTGAAGCATTACCAGTGTTTTATAAAGATTATGCACAACTTCCTTGGAATTCTGGTGCACGGGGCCTAGATACCTCAATGCATGGCTGACAAGTCTGAGGCAGACGGAGGACAGTAAAACAAGCGGCCGACGGAGAAAGAGCAGAGAGTTTGGAGTGAAGTGAAACTAGGCTGGGAGGACAGAGATAGTGATCGATGAGGCCATGAGCGATTTAAATAAAAGGAATAAAACATAAACTGGAATCTTTTGAGTGCCTAAATCCAATTTGGTCAGCAAGCAGAGGGGGGACGGTTGAGATGTCATAATATGGGATTGGATCTGGGCATGAGAGTTTTGGATCGATTAGTGCATGGACGGTGGACAATGGGAGGTCAGCCAATTTCCCATTGGAATAATCGAAACCTGGTGTGACTAAAGCAAGGATGAAAGGTTCAGTATCTGATGGGTTGAAGCTAAAGTAGAGGCGCCCATTCAACTGAGGTAGAAGGAGGCAATCTTTGCTATGGAGTGACTAATGGGTATGAAGGATAACGTAGTTTCAAATAGCTTATTTAACGGCTTTCTGAGCAAATTATGTCGATTAGAATTGTTGGCGAGGGTACAGAAATTGTGGCTGTGATAAAACACGATGGCTTCAGACCTAGTATTGTTTGAAAATAGCCGCTTAGGAATAGGAGTAGGCTATTTAGCACTTCGAGCCTATTTCTCCATTCAATGACATCATGGCTGATATGGGACCAAACGCCGTTTACCCGCCGTTTCTCGATATCGCTTATTATATTTGTTTATCAACAAACAATTGATCTCAGAATTCAAATCAACAATTGATCGAGCATCAACCACAATTTGTAGATTAGAGTTGCAAACTCTACTACCCCTTGCATGTGGAAGTGTTTCCTTTATTCTCGCCTTGTAGCCTGGCTCTAACTTTTCCGCTACATCCTCTGGTCCTAGACTCCACAGCTAGCAGGAGTAATTGCTCTCTCTCTAAAATATCAGTTCCCTTTAATATCTTGCAAACTTCCTAGCAAATAACCGCTTAAACCTCAAAATGACAATGAACGCAAAACTAGTTTGTGTAATTTCTTCGTTATATAAACCTTGGTGTCCACATATAATTTTGGTAATGCTGTGCTACACTCCTTCCAAGGCCAATATATCCTTCCTAAGATGTGGTGCACAGAACTGCTCACCCTATCCAGGGGTGGTATAAATAGGGCGTTGAATAGCTGCAGCATAACTTCTCCCTCATATTCAAGTCTTCTAGATATAAAGGCCAGCATTCCATTAGAATTTCTGATTATTTCCTGTACCTATGCATGACACTTTAACGAACTATGTACATGGACCTCCACTGATTTCAGCCTTTCAACATTTAGAAAGTACTCTGATCTATACATTTAGTTCCAACGTGCATGATCTCACACTTGCCCATATTTAAACCCATTTGGCACAGTTTTATTCCCATTCACTTAATCTAGAATATCTGATTGTAATGCTATGCTGCCCTCCATACTGCAAACAATGCCGCATATCTCTGTGCTATCGGCAAACTTGGATATCTGGCGCTCTATCCCATCATTTAATCATTACTAAATTGGGTGAAAACCTGCTTTCCCAAAACAGATCCTTGTTGGACACCACTTGTCACACCCTACTAATGAGACTTTATCCTGATTCTCTGTTTTCTGCCGATCAGACAACTTCTTAACCAGGTCAATAATTAGTCTTTCATCCCATAGATTCAACTTAAGCTAACAGTCTCACATGAGGAATATTTATCGAATGCCTTCGAGAAGTCCATATACATGACAATGTTAGACATTCCCCTGTATATTAATTTAGGCACCTCTTCAAAAAGTTCAATCAGGTTCGTCAGAAGTGATCTACACTTTATAAATCCATGCTGGCATTCCCTGATCAGCAGAATATTATCAAGGTGCTCAGTCACGCTATCCTTAATTACAGACTCTAGTAATTTCCCGATGACAGATGTTAGGCTAACTGGTTTAAATTCCCTCGTTGCCCTCTCTCACCATTCTTAATTATTGGAATGGGATGCTCAATTTTAAAACCTAAAGAAACGGTTCAGAATCAAAAACACTTTGGAAGATTATTGTTCGGGCATCTGCAATGTTCTGACCTTGCCCTTTAACACCCTGGAATGTGAAACATCTGATCCTGGGAATTTTCACTCTTTAGTGCCATTAGTTTCTTTCATAATGTTATTTTACTTATGCTAATTTTGTTGAGAGAATGGCACTGAACCAATATTAGTTATCTAGGGCTGTCCAGCATGGTATACTCCTCCTCTACTGTACATACTGACACAAAGTAACTATTCAACATATCCGCCACTGTCTAAATTTCAATTACAGTATCGCTGTCATCAATGTTCAATGCGGCAGATTGCTTCTGACTGCCCTTTTTTTCCCAATACGATCTTAACCGTTTTTTTATTGATGTTGATGTCCCTTGCAAGTTTCTTTTATATTCCCTTTTTTGGCACTTACTACATGATTTGTCACGATATTCTTCCTTTGAATCTCTCCCAATCGCCAGGATCTGTGTCATTTTCTGCATGCTTTGCCTTTTAGCATTTGTCGTCCATGGGTTTTTTTGCAAGCAGAGCTCTGCCCCTTACGGGAATAAACTGATTCTCTATCAAGTTATATTCCATTCTGAACACCTCCCACTGATATTCTTTCGATTTAACCGTTAACAGATTTGCCCAGTTTACTCGGCACAGTCTCTGCCTCATCCTGTTGAAGTCGGCCTTACTCAACTCTATAATCTTAGTAGATGTTTCGCGTTTTTCCCTTTCTATCGATGCGTTGAACTCAATCATATTATGGTAGCTGTTTGACGTAATTTCATACACCGTTAGGGTGTTAACTAAATCTGGCTCATTACTGATTAGTAAATCTAATATGGCAGTCCCCCTTGTTGGTTCTGGGAAAAAAACTTATGCTTAAACTTGTCCTGAACATACTCAAGAAGTTCGCTACATACCTGAAATGAGCTCGTCTGCTTATCCAAATGTATATGGAAGTTAAAATTCTCCATTTAAACAATTCTGACTTTACTACGCGGATATCTAATGTCTGCCTTAATACATTATGTCAGTTTACAGCAGCTACCAGGGGTCCTATCCACAAATCCAACTACAGTCTTAATTATATCTCTATTTATAATTCTAACCATAAAGTCTCCACTTCCTGCTTACCCCTTGTTATATCATATATTAAGATAGAAATCATTTAATCCTGATACACAAAGGCTCCTCCTCTCCCTCTACAAGTTTCCCTATCCTTCCTGTAGCCCTTATTATCTGGTATATTCAGTTTCCAGTCCTGTCCATCTTGCAGCCAAGGCTACAAAGCCAAACCATCTAAGCTGAATTAGAAACAGCAATTCATTCAATTTGTTCCACATAATCCCTGCGTTTGTATAAAGAACGCTTATTTGGGCCACACACACTAACCTGTCCTTCTGTTCTAATATTATTTTTACTCACACATTTCTCACTTCTGATTTAATTATGTAACATCATTTAGGTTCCCCTTTACCTGTAGTGTCTAACGCACAATTTCCGACTTTTCCTCTACTCTCTTCCTTTTCAAAGGTAAGATAATTATTTTTTATACTACCGCCTTGCCAATGTTTGGTTAGAGAAAATGTTGACCCATTTATAACATGACCGAGTGAGTATAGACAAAAACTGCATCGTTGATGTTTTCAGTGGCAGATGGGCTCAGGAAGGGGCAGAGGCTGGCGAAGTCAGAGAGACAGAAGTAGGCATCTTTGTGATGAAGATGATATGAGGTTGGAAGCGAACATCAGGGATGAATAGGCATCAGAAGTCATAAAACATTATATTCAGCTGCAGGCAGCAGCCAGCAAGGTGAATGGAATCAGAGACCAGGGTATGGAGTTTGTTGTGGGGCCAAAAATGATGCCTTCTGTCTTCCCTAAGATTAATTGGAGCAAATCGCACTGTAAAACAAGCTGTAGCAGCATGAAAAAATGGCTAAGGGATAGAAAACTGAGAGTTGTGGCGAATGGCTGCCTTTCGGACTGGAGGTAAGTGACAGTGATGTTCCCAATGTTTAGTACTGGGACCACAGCTGTTTTAGATATTCATTAATGACATGGACTAGGGGGTGCAGCGCACAATTTCGAATTTTGTACATGACACCAATCTTAGATGTGTAGTAAGCAGTGAGGAAGATAATATTAGACTTCAAGTGTCTATAGACAGGCTGCTGGTTTGGGCGGACGCCTGTCAGATAAAATTCAACTCAAGAAACGTGCGGTGACATATTTTGGTAGGAAGAATGAGGAGAGGCTATACATACTAAATGGCAGAAATTTAACGGTGGTGCAAGAACAGAGAGACATGCGGGTGTTTGTGCACAAATCCTGGAAGTGGCAGGACAGGTTCAGAAAGCAGTTAAGGAAGCTTATTGGATCTTGTGCTTTATTAACAGAGGCATAGAATACAAAACCAGGAAATTGTGTCAAACCCATATAAGACACGAGGTCGGCCACAAGTGAAGTATTGTGTCCAATTCTGGGCACCATATCTTAGGAAGTGAGAAGGCTTTAGATAGAGTACAGAAGAGATTTACTAGAATGATTGCACGGATGAGGGATTAGAGTTACCTGGATATACTGGAGAAACTGGAGTTGAACTCCTTAGAGCAGAGGTGGCTAAGAGGAGATATGATAGAGGTGCTTAAAATCAGGAATGTTGTAGAGAGAGTAAATAAATATTTTCCAATGGCTGTAGGGTCGATAACGAGAGGGCACAATTTTAATGCGACTGGTAAAAGAACCAGAGGCGACATGAGAAAACATTTTAATGAAATGAGTTGTTCAGATGGAATGCACTGCCTAATAGGGTGGTGGGTATAGTGTAAATAGGAGTTTTCAAAAAGGAATTGGATAAATAATTGAAGGTGCAAAATGCAGGGATATGGAAAAGACAGGGAGAGTGGGACTAACTGGATGGCTGTTCGAAAAAGCTGCCATAGACTCGATGGGCCGAATGACCTCCTTCTGATCTGTACTAGTCTATGATTCTGTGATGCATGTAAAACTGACAGTTGCAGTCTGATAACGCAGAGCTAGTTAAGGGTTGAGAGAGATGGTGCAGGGTGTTCGAATAACACCTAGGGCAATAATTTTAAATTTAAGGCTTTGGCTTATTTGAGAGCTATTTTGGGTCATTGAGTGCGTGGCTGATGGGCGAGCAGGGCCTGTCGAGAGCTGGTCATGGACAACAGAGTTTAGGATCGGTTGACATTGATGGAAGGTATAGGTTGGGTGGCCGGCCAGGAGTGAACTGGAGGAATGGAGTCAGGAGGTGGCTCAGTTCGAATTTTACTGGAGCCGCTAACCCATGCAGAATAAACAGGTAAATATTTGCAATAATATATCGGAGAGTGGAATGACAATGTGGCACGTTCAGTTTCCGAACACTAATATCAGCCACAGTAATTTCTAGGCTCCAATGCTGAACTTGGCCTTTAACTGTCCCTGTGTCAGAGACTGAAACTTACCATTTTAACTGGGAAACTGCCGGTGTCACGGTATACAGTTTACACTGTGGAGAAATCGGATTAATTTATAAATGAATCGGCTGGAGTGAACATGGTCAAGACAACTACAGTAAAGCTGTAAATTAAGCCGTTCATTATTGTTTGATCAGTCCTGAATGAGCACAGCTTTCAACCTCATTCCAGAGAGAAACCTGATTAAGGTAATGTCCTGGACATTGAGATGTTTGTGCTTTATCCACCACATTATTTACATCAATGACAAAGCTGCTGGTGTACTGTGTGTGTTCAAGTAACTGCAACTAATAGCAATGATCAGGTGTATAACCATGTCAGTGGTGACTTATCCCCTGTATAAATCAGTGCCCATTTGATAGTTTCAGCTCAGAGTTCCTGCCGGAGCTGTGGGTTCCACTCCAGCAGAAGTCACTGCTTCACAGAGAAATGGGATATCCAGTAATCTTTCAGATAGAGCGCATTTGCTATCCTGTACTTGCAGCCGTTGCAGTTCCTGGAAATTTAAAATTAACGAATTCCTACGAATAACTGAGATCGACACCAGAGAACAATTAAACAGGACTTTACTCAACGGAGATGCCACGAGGACTGCCTGGGCGGTCCCGTGGTTTGCGACGTGACGTCATCGCGTTTGCCAGCGTTTTCCCGCGCTCTTAAAGGGGCCACGCTCCATACATGCAAACTCTTTAAACAAAACACAGTAATGCCTAACACAATGGCACAGATTTAGGATTGTGTTAGAACATCGTTAAAGACAATTATATACAGTTAGCCAGAGTCATTCAGCGGTTCTGTCACATGCGCCCCCCCAGAATTCGCTTTAATGGACAAAGTCAAACGGTGAGAGGGTCTGACAAGCCTGTCAGAACGACTCCTGTACTCTCGAGGCGGAGCCTGTAGGGCGGCTGGTGGTCTGGCGGGCGGTCGCACTTGGTCTGCCGCAACGACGATGGGTGGCCGACCCCATCTCGGCAGTTGTGCGGTCTCGATGGGGCGGTTGAGGTCCAAATGTGCTTGCTTTAAGCGGTCGAGCGAAATGTGGTCCGGTTTCCCGCCAACATCTACTGGGAAGGTTTTGTCCCCTGCTTCCAACACATGGAATGGACCGGTATATGGGGCCTTGAGCGGATCCCTATGTGTGTCATGGTGAATAAAAACTTATTCAGCATTGTGAATCTCCATAGGAACGTGTGACCTCTGCAGCCCGTGGTGCGAAGTGGGCAACGGTGCGAAACATCTGGCCGCCTCTTGGTGACTGGCAAGCTGGGCAGACACAGACAAGGGCTCTGTCGATGTGGGTAGGAAAACCCCTGGCACTCGCAGCGGCAGACCATACACAAGTTCCGCTGATGAAGAGTGAATGTCTTCTTTGGGGGCCGTGCGATGTCCCAACAGGACCCACAGTAGCTTGTCTGCCCATCCAGCGTCCTGGAGGCTGGCCCTCAGAGCGGCTTTCATTGAGTGTTGGAAGCGTTCAAAGAGGCCATTCGCCTGTGGGTGGTTGGCTGTGGTGCGGTGTAATTTGAAACTGAGTTCTTGGGCCACTGCATTCCAGAGTTCGGAGGAAAACTGCGGTCCCCTGTCCGACGAAATATCGGCGAACACTCCGAAACAGGCGATCCAGGAGGAAATGAACGCCCTGGTCACATCCACCGAAGTCGTGGATGACAGGGGGACCGCCTCTGGCCATCTGGTAGTGTGTTCAACCATGGTCAGGATGTGTGAAAAACCATGGGAGGGTGGGAGTGGTCCTACGAGGTCCACGTTGACATGGTCAAAACGTTGCTCCGGAACTGTGAAAGTGGCCAATGGAGCTTTGATGAGGCGCTGTACCTTGGCCTTTTGGCAGATCACGCAGGTGTTTGCCCATTCACTGACGTCTTTATGTATGCCATGCCATACAAATTTCGCTGACATCAGTTTCTGAGAGGCCTTCATTCCAGGGTGTGACAACCAATGTATGGCGTCGAATATTTGCGGCGCCAGACGACCGGCATGACAGGGTGAGGATCGTTGATGGAGACGCCGCACAACAGCGTGGTAGCTGCCGAATGGAACTTGACGTTGGCCAACTGGAGGCCAGTGATGGCCGTTCTGCAAGCTTGGACTTCCGGGTCTGAGGCTTAGTCCGCTTCCAGGAGGACGTAGTCGATGCCCAAATGAACCGTATTGACGAACGTGCAGGAGAGGCAGTCTGCCACCAGGTTGTCCTTACCGGCCATGTGCCATATATCCTTGGTGAATTCGGATATGTAGCTCAGTTGACGCAGCTGTCGGGCTCACCAGGGTTCAGCGGTCTTGGACATTGCAAAGGTCAGCGGCCTATCAGCACAAAGGTGGTGAAAGGACGTCGCTCCAGAAGGAACCGAAAATGGTGAAAGGCCAGAGAAAGGGCGAGCAACCCCCGGTCGAACGTGCTGTATGCTCTCTCAATCTGTCATATTTGACGGCTGAAGAATGCCAACGGCTGCCACGTCCCGTTCACCCACTGATGTTGCACTGCACCGACTGCGTAGTCTGATGTGTCGGTGGTGCGGGCAATGGTGGCTCCTGGCAGCCGTTGCGCCAGCATAGTCACGTTGGCTAAGGCAGTTTTGATGCTGGCGAACGCTCGGGCCATGTCATCCATCCAGTCTACCGGTTTTTGCCTGTCTTGCCCTTGAGGGCCTTGTAAAGGGGCTGCATGAGTAGTGCCGCCTTAGGCACGAAATGGTGGTAATAGTTTACCATGCCTAGGAATTCCTGCAGGGCCTTCATGTTCTGCGGCCGTGGAAAGGATGTCAACACCTCAACCTTCGAAGGTGAAGGCAGTGCTGCCTCTGAGGTGATGCGATGCCCCAGGAAGTCAATTTGGTGTAGGCCAAACTGACACTTAGCCGGGTTGATAATCAGGCCGTGTTGGCTGAGGTGTCGAAAAAGGATGCGTAGGTGACAGGTATGTTCTTCCTTAGTAGTACTGGCAATTAGAATGTCATCCAGGTAGAAGAAGAGAAACTTGAGATCACGCAGCACGGAGTCCATCAGGCATTGGAAAGCCTGGGCAGCTTTCTTCAACCCAAACGGCATTCTTAAAAACTGGAAGAGGCCGAATGGGGTGATGACTGCGGTCTTCTGGACATCTTGTGGTTGAACTGAGACCTGGTGGTAGCCCCGGACGAGGTCGACTTTAGAGAACACGGTTTTCCCTGCCAAATGGGCATAGAAATCCTGGATATGGGGGATCGGGTACCGATCGGGAGTGGTGGCGTTGTTTAGGCGTCGATAGTCGCCACATGGCCGTCATCCACTCCCAGGCTTTGGGATGATATGGAGGGGTGAAGACCGAATAATCCCTAACCGTTCCATGGTTGCGAACTCTGCCTTTGTGATCGCCAGCTTGCCAGGCTCCAGGCGCCGGGCTCGCACGTAGATCGGGGGGCCTTAGATGGTGATGTGGCATTCCACACCATGTTTCGTGGCTGTGGAGGAGAACGTGTGTCATGTCAGGTCGGGGATTTCGCCGAGCAGCTGAGCGAACTCATCAGGAGTCGAGAATGCACAGGAGGTGTTGCGTGATGTTGTGTTACTGCGGTAACACGGAAGAGAATGAAAAGTTGCTGCTTTGATCAGCTGCCAATTCTGGACATTGACCAGGAGGCTGTTGGCACACATGAAATCCATGCAGAGGATGGGCTGGGAAAAACTTCGGCTGTAACAAAATCCCAGTGAAAACATTGCCACCCGAGACACACCTCCACTCGCCATCTGCTGAAGGTCTGAATGGCACCGCCATTGGCCACTTCAAGGGTGGGGCCATGATTCCCCGTCTTCTCATCGAGGGTCGACGCGGGTAAAAGGCTGTACTGTGCTCTGGTGTTGCACAGAAAACGACGACTGGAGAGAGTGTCGGTGATGAACTGCAATTTTCCCGCATTGCCTTCCGCCATCGCCGCCGGGGGTACCCGTTAGTCCCATTCCTCGGTGGTCGCAATGTCAGTTGTTGGTTTTTTTGGGGGGGAAAACTGCAGGGAGGGCGGCAATGCTTCGCCTTCACGCCGAACTGCACGTGGTGGAAACTCAGTCCAGCAGGCTGACGAGCTGGGCCTTCATCTGCGGGGGGTGGCTGCCTTGTGGCGGCGCAGTGCTGCCGAGTTACAGTGAAAATTTTGTCAGCCATGTAGCGAGTGTTGCGCAGTCTTCAACTTCAGATCTGCCCTGGGCAGCTTGTACCTGTTCAAATGTAAGAAATCACACACCAGGTTATAGTCCAACAGCTTTATTTGAAATCACAAGCTTTCGGAGCGCTGCTCCTTCTTCAGGTGAAGTGGAGAAATGCATAAAGACACAGCTTATATCGTCAGAGATTCATGTCAGATGTTTACAGGTAACCTTTCCAACTGCTGTTTATCGCACCTCGGCAGAGAGATAATCACAGCAGTCAAAGGTGTGAATGGTGTCCAAACAGGTCAGTCAGGGAAACATTACATCAAAGAACAATGAGGTGGGGTCACAAGGGGTCAAATGTTGCAGATCCTGGGGTCTGTATGAAAAACAAAAAAACAGACAAAAAACATTTTTTTTGGCTGGAAATCACAGCAGGTCCAGCCGCATCTGTGTAGAGAGAACAAGCCAATGTCGACTCGAGTCTGGATGACCCTGCATCAGGTGGGGTTACATGTAGCGTGACATGAACCCAAGATCTCGTTTAAGGCCGTCCTCATGGGTGCGGAACTTGGCGATCAGTTTCTGCTCGACGATTTTGCGTTGTCGTGTGTCTCGAAGGCCACCTTGGAGAATGCTTACCCGAAGATCGGAGGCTGAATGTCCTTGACTGCTGAAGTGTTCCCCGACTGGGAGTGAACACTCCTGCCTGGTGATTGTTGCGCGGTGTCCGTTCATCCGTTGTCGCAGTGTCTGCATGGTCTCGCCGATGTACCATGCTCCGGGGCATCCTTTCCTGCAACGTATGAGGTAGACAACGTTGGCCGAGTCACATGAGTATGTACCATGTACCTGGTGGGTGGTGTCCTCACGTGTGATGATGGTATCTGTGTTGATGATCTGGCATGTCTTGCAGAGGTTACTGTGGCAGGGTTGTGTGGTGTCGTGGTCGCTGTTCTCCTGGAAGCTGGGTAATTTGCTGTGAATGATGGTCTGTTTGAGGCTAGGCGGCTGTTTGAAAGCAAGTAGTGGAGGCGTGGGGATTGCCTTAGCGAGGTGTTCGTCGTCATCGATGACATGTTGAAGGCTGCGAAGAACATGGCGTAGTTTCTCCGCTCCGGGGAAGTACTGGATGACGAAGGGTACTCTGTTGGTTGTGTCCCGTGTTTGTCTTCTGAGCAGGTCTATGCGATTTTTCGCTGTGGCCCGTCGGAACTGTCGATCGACGAGTCGAGCGTCATATCCCGTTCTTACAAGGGTCTGTAGGTGTCCATCGCGTTCCTCCTCGTCTGAGCAGATCCTGTGTATTCGCAGGGCTTGTCCATAGGGGATGGCTTCTTTAACGTGGTTAGGGTGGAAGCTGGAGAAGTGAAGCATCGTGAGGTTGTCCGTGGGCTTGCGGTAGAGTGAAGTGCTGAGGTGTCCGTCTTTGATGGAGATTCGTGTGTCCAGGAATGAGACTGATTCTGAGGAGTAGTCCATGGTGAGTTTGATGGTGGGATGGAACTTGTTGATGTTATCGTGTAGTCCTTTCAGTGATTCTTCGCCGTGGGTCCATAGGAAGATAATGTCGTCGATGTATCTGGTGTATAGCGTTGGTTGGAGATCCTGTGCAGCGAAGAAGTCTTGCTCGAACTTGTGCATGAAGATGTTTGCGTATTGGGGTGCGAATTTGGTCCCCATGGCTGTTCCGTGTGTTTGGGTAAAGAACTGGTTGTCGAAGGTGAAGACATTGTGGTCAAGGATGAAGCGGATGAGTTGTAGGATGGCATCTGGAGATTGGCTGTTGTTGGTGTTGAGTACTGAGGCTGTCGCAGTGATGCCGTCAACGTGGGGGATACTGGTGTAGAGTGCCGAGACGTCCATCGTGGCGAGGAGTGTTCCTCGTTCAACTGGTCCGTGGGTGCTGAGCTTCTGTAAGAAGTCTGTAGTGTCACGACAGAAGCTGGGGGTTCCTTGTACGATGGGTTTCAGGATGCCCTCGACATATCCAGAGAGGTTCTCACACAGGGTTCCGTTGACTGATGCGATAGGACGTCCAGGTGTGTTGGCTTTGTGTATCTTTGGGAGGCAGTAGAAGTCACCCACGCGGGGATTACGTGGGATGGGAGCATGTAGGAAGCTTTGAAGGTCTGGATCGAAGGTTTTGATCAGTCTGTTGAGTTGGCGGGTGTGTTCTTTGGTCGGATCTGCGGGTAACTCTCTGTAGTGTTCCTGGTTGTCCAGTTGTCGGTATACTTCTTTGCAATAGTCCGTTCTGTTCTGTATGACGATGGCACCTCCTTTGTCTGCTGGTTTGATGACGATGTTGCGGTTGGTCTTGAGAGCGTGGATGGCGTTGCGTTGTGCTCAGGTGACATTCTGGACTGTCTTGTGAGTGCGGCTGATGAATCTGGCATTGATGCATCTCCTGACAGCTTGAGCATACATGTCAAGCTTAGGGCAGCGACCCTCCGGAGGGGTCCAATTTGACTCTTTCTTCTTCGGTCGCTGCACTGCGGATCCCTCTGTCTGCTGTTCCGGATCATTGATTGTCTCATTGGGTTCGCTGCTGACATCTTGGGATTTGTGGAATAATTCCCGGAGCCTCATTCTCCTGATGAATTCCTCTGTGTCTGCCGCGAGACCGATGGTGTCCATTTTGGTGGTGGGGCAGAAATTGAGACCTCGGCTGAGAACTTCAATTTCGTCTGGTTGAAGGGTGTGGCCGGACAGGTTGACGATGGATTTCCCTGTGGTTTCAACCGTGGTACCGCGGGAGGCTTGGTTGCTGCTGCTGGTGATGCCAAGTTTCTCAAGCTTCCTGTTCTTGGTGTGCATGTAGGTAGCGTAGTTCCGTTGCCTTGTTTGTTTGGCGGTGTCTCGTAGCTGGTCTGCTGCGTCCTGAGCACAGGCTGAGAACATGCACTCCATCTCGGTTTCGAGGTTGCGGCATCTGCTGTAGATCTGATGTACGAGATGGTTGAGGATTGTGCGAGAGGTACGACGGCAGAGTCTCTCAGCGTAGTCTGTGTTGTAGGTCGACTTGAGTGGGTTAGTGATCTGTAGTCCTTTCGGGATCTTGTCTGCCTTCTCTGACTATATAAGCTGTGTCTTTATGCATTTCTCCACTTCACCTGAAGAAGGAGCAGCGCTCCGAAAGCTTGTGATTTCAAATAAAGCTGTTGGACTATAACCTGGTGTTGTGTGATTTCTTACATTTGTCCACCCCAGTCCAACTCCGGCATCTCCACACCATGTACCTGTTCAGGCTGTTGGCTTAGGAAAATCATGCGGAATAGGAACCATTCCCATTCTGAGCCCAGGAATGTGAGCATTTGGCTCATCAACTCTGAAGGCTTGGAGTCCCCGAGCCTGGGCATAGCAAGTAATCGACGGGCACGCTCCGATTTCGTGAGCCCGAAAACCTGCAGTAACCGCGCTTTGAGGGTTTCATACTTGCGTTCTGTTGGGAGGTTTTCGAGGAGGCTGACGATCCGAGAGGCGGTAGAGCTGTCGAGTGCGGAGACCACATAAAGGTACTTGGTCTGATCTGCATCGATGTTCCTCAGGGCGAATTGGGCCTCGACCTGATTAAACCAGGAGGGCGCTTGCTGCGTATCTTCAGCGAAACGGCGTTAGCTTCCATGCTGTGCTCTTCTTTTGTGAAAACGTTCACAAAAACGGGGTCACCAATGTAGGAATTAACAAATTCCTACGAATAACTGAGATCGACACCAGAGAACAATTAAATAGGTCTTTACTCAACGTAAATGCCACGAGGACTGCCTGGGCGGTCCCGTGGTTTTTGACGTGACGTTATCACGTTTGACCGTGTTTTCCTGCTCTCTTAAGGGGGCCATGCCCCATAAATGCAAACTCTATATACAAAACACAGTAATACCTAAAACAATGGTACAGGTTTAGGCTGGTGTTAGAACATCGTTAACGAGAATTATATACAGTTAGCCAGAGCCATTCAGTGGTTCTGCCACTGTAAGTCTTTATCTTTGCTGTCAATGGTGGAAATATTTGTTAACATAGCTGCTGCATTTGGAAATGTTTTACTTTCTGCAAGTTTTACCTGGTCGCCTGTCCTCTTCCAGAAGATCTGCAATAGACTGTCCTCTTTCTCTGCTCCTTTAGTCTTGCATTAGTTGGTTACATCTGTAATCATCAATGGTTTTCCAAATCTGGCATTATAATTCATGATTGTCTATAATGATTGTATTGGAATCAGGTGCCTGGTCTAAGCGTTGGTATCAGACCATCAGGAGCTGTCATTAGTTTCAGGTCTGTGCCCTTACACTGCAGGGCATTGTGTTGTACAGGCCTGTGCCCTTACACTGCAGGGCTTTATGTTGTACAGGTCTGTGTCCTTACACTGCAGGGCTGGATGTTGTACAGGTCTGTGCCCTTATACTGCAGGGTTGTGTGCTGTAACGGTCTGTGTGCTTACACTGCAGGGCTGTGTGTTGTACAGGTCTGTGCCTTACACTGCAGGGCTGTGTGTTGTACATGTCTGTGGCCTTACACTGCAGGGCTGTGTTTTGCACCGGTCTGTGCCCTTACACTGCATGGCTGGATTTTGTATAGGTCTGTGTCCTTGCACTGCAGGGCTGTGTGTTGTACAGGTCTGTGTCCTTTCACTGCAGGACTGGAAGTTGTACAGGTCTGTGTCCTTACACTGCAGGGCTGGATGTTGTACAGTTCTGCGCATATACACTGCAGGGCTGTGTGTTGTACAGGTCTGTGCGCTTAAACTGCAGGGCTGGATGTTCTATAGATCTGTGCCCTTACACTGCAGTGTTGCTTGTTGTACCGGTCTGTGAGCTTACACTGCAGGGCTGTGTGTTGTACAGGTCTGTGCCCTTACACTGCTGGGCTGTGTGTTGTACAGTTCGGTGTCCTTACACTGCAGGGCTGCGTGTTGTACAGGTCTGTGTCCTTAAATTGCACGACAAGATGTTGTACAGGTCTGTGTCCTAACACTGCAGGGCTGTGTGTTGTACAGGTCTGTGCCCTTACACTGCAGGGCTGCGTGTTGTACAGGTCTGTGTCCTTAAATTGCACGACAAGATGTTGTACAGGTCTGTGTCCTAACACTGCAGGGCTGTGTGTTGTACAGGTCTGTGCCCTTACACTGTAGGGCTGTGTGTTTTACCGGTCTGTGTCCTTACACTGCAGGGCTTTGTGTTTTACAGGTCTGTGTCCTTACACTGCCGGGCTTTGTGTTGTACAGTTCTGTGCCTTTCACTGCAGGGCTGTATGTTTTACAGGTCTGTGTCCTTACACTGCAGGGTTGCGTGTTGTAGAAATCTGTGAACTTACACTGCAGCGCTGCTTGTTGTACAGGTATGTGTCCTTAAACTACAGGGCTGTGTGTTGTACATGTCTGTGTCTTACACTGCAGGGCTGCGTGTTACATAGAAGATAGGAGCAGGAGTAGGCCATTCGGCCCTTCGTGCCTGCTCCGCCATTCGATGAGATCATGGCTGATCCTTTAATTCAGTATCCCGTTGTACAGTTCTGTGTCCTTACACTGGAGGGCTGTGTGTTGTACAGGTCTGTGTCCTTACACTGCACGACTGGATGTTGTATAGGTCTGTGTGCTTACACTGCGGGACTGTGTGTTGTACAGTTCTGTGCCCTTACACTTCAGAGCTGTGTGTTTTACAGTTCTGTGTCCTTACACTGCAGGGCTGTGTGTTGTACAGGTCTGTGTCCTTACAATGCAGAGCATTGTGTTGTACATGTCTGTGTCCTTACACTATAGAGCAGTGTGTTGTACCGGTCTGTGACCTTACACTGCAGGGCTGGATGTTGTACGTGTCTGTGCCCTTACACTGCATGGCTGGATGTTGTATAGGTCTGTGTCCTTACACTGCAGGGATGTGTGGCTTACAGATCTCTGTCCTTACATTGCAGGGCTGGATGTTTTACAGGTCTGTGTCCTTACACTGCAGGGCTGGATGTTATACAGTTCTGTGCCCTTAAACTGCAGGGTTGTGTGCTGTAACGGTCTGTGTGCTTACACTGCAGGGCTGTGTGTTGTACAGGTCTGTGTCCTTACACTGCAGGTCTGTGTGTTCTACAGCTCTGTCTCCTTACACTGCAGGGTTGTGTGTTGTACAGGTTTGTTTCCTTACACTGCAGGGCTGTGTGTTGTACAGGTCTGTGTCCTAACACTGCAGGGCTGCGTGTTGTACAGGTCTGTGTCGTTACACTGGAGGGCTGTGTGTTGTACAGGTATATGTCCTTACACTGCACGGCTGGATGTTGGACAGGTCTTTGTCCTTACACTGCAGGGCTGTGTGTTGTACAGGTCTGTGCCCTTCAACTGCAGGGCTGTGTGTTTTACAGGTCTGTGTCCTTACACTGCAGGTATGTGTGTTGTACAGGTCTGTGTCCTTACACTGCAGGGCTGTGTGTTGTACCGGTCTGTGCCCTTATACTGCAGGGCTGCATATTGTACAGGTCTGTCTCCTTACACTGCAGGGCAGCGTGTTGTACAGGGCTGTGTCCTTCCACTGCAGGGCTGTGTGTTGTACAGGTCTGTGCCTTACACTGCAGGGCTGTGTGTTGTACATGTCTGTGCCCTTACACTGCATGGCTGGATTTTGTATAGGTCTGTGTCCTTACACTGCAGGGCTGTGTGTTGTACAGGTCTGTGTCCTTTCACTGCAGGACTGGAAGTTGTACAGGTCTATGTCCATACACTGCAGGGCTGGATGTTGTACAGTTCTGCACATATACACTGCAGGGCTGTGTGTTGTACAGGTCTGTGCGCTTAAACTGCAGGGCTGGATGTTGTACAGGGCTGTGTTCTTGCACTGCAGGGCTGGATGTTCTACAGATCTGTGCCCTTACACTGCAGTGTTGTTTGTTGTACCGGTCTGTGAGCTTACACTGCAGGGCTGTGTGTTGTACAGGTATGTGCCCTTACACTGGAGGGCTGTGTGTTGTACAGGTCTGTGCACTTACAATGCAGGGCTGCGTGTTGTACAGGTCTGTGTCCTTAAATTGCACGACAAGATATTGTACAGGTCTGTGTCCTTACACTGCAGGGCTGTGTGTTGTACAGGTCTGTGCCCTTACACTCTAGGGCTGTCTGTTTTACCGGTCTGTGTACTTACACTGCAGGGCTGTGTGTTGTACAGGTCTGTGTCCTTGCACTGCCGGGCTTTGTGTTGTACAGTTCTGTGCCCTTTCACTGCAGGGCTGTATGTTGTACAGGTCTGTGTCCTTACACTGCAGGGCTGCGTGTTGTAGAAATCTGTGTAATTACACTGCAGCGCTGCTTGTTGTACAGGTATGTGTCCTTAAACTATAGGGCTGTGTGTTGTACAGGTCTGTGTCCTTACACTGGAGGGCTGTGTGTTGTAAAGGTCTGTGTGCTTACACTGCGGGACTGTGTGTTGTACAGGTCTGTGCCCTTACACTTCAGAGCTGTGTGTTTTACAGGTCTGTGTCCTTACACTGCAGCGCTGCTTGTTGTATAGGTCTGTGTCCTTACACTGCAGGGATGTGTGGCGTACAGATCTCTGTCCTTCCACTGCAGGGCTGGATGTTTTACAGGTCTGTGTCTTTACACTGCAGGGCTGGATGTTGTACAGTTCTGTGCCCTTAAACTGCAGGGTTGTGTGCTGTAACGGTCTGTGTGCTTACACTGCAGGGCTGTGTGTTGTACAGGTCTGTGTCCTTACACTGCAGGTCTGTGTGCTCTACAGGTCTGTCTTCTTACACTGCAGGGTTGTGTGTTGTACACGTCTGTTTCCTTACACTGCAGGGCTGTGTGTTGTGCAGGTCTGTGTCCGAACACTGCAGGGCTGTGGGTTGTACAGGTCTATGTCCTTAAACTGGAGGTCTGTGTGTTGTACAGGTATGTGTCCTTACACTGCACGGCTGGATGTTGTACAGGTCTTTGTCCTTACACTGCAGGGCTGTGTGTTGTACAGGTCTGTGCCCTTCAACTGCAGGGCTGTGTGTTTTACAGGTCTGTGTCCTTACCCTGCAGGTATGTGTGTTGTACAGGTCTGTGTCCTTACACTGCAGGGCTGTGTGTTGTACCGGTCTGTGCCCTTACACTGCAGGGCTGCATATTGTACAGGTCTGTCTCCTTACACTGCAGGGCAGCGTGTTGTACAGGGCTGTGTCCTTACACTAGAGGTCTGTGTGTTGTACCGGTGTGTCTCCTTACACTGCAGGGCTGGATGTTGTACAGGACTGTGTCCTTACACTGCACGGCTGGATGTAGTACCAGTCTGTGTCCTTACACTGCATAGCTGGATGTTGTATAGGTCTGTGTCCTTACACTGCAGGGCTGTGTGTCTTACAGGTCTGTGTCCTTACACTGCAGGGCTGGATGTTTTATAGGTCTGTGTCCTCACACGGCAGGGCTGTGTGTCTTACAGGTCTGTGTCCTTACACTGCAGGGCTGGATGTTGTACAGGTTTGTGTCCTTACACTGCAGGGCTGGATGTTCTACAGGTCTGTGCCCTTACACTGCAGGGGTATGTGTTGTAAAGGTCTGTGTCCTTACACTGCAGGGTTGTGTGTTGTACAGGTCTGTGTCCTTCCACTGCAGGGCTATGTGTTGTACAGGTCTGTGACCTTACACTGCAGGGCTGCGTTATGTACAGGTCTGAGTACTTACACTGGAGGGCTGTGTGTTGTCCAGGGCTGTGAGCTTGCACAGCACGGCTGGATGTCGTACCGGCCTGTGATCTTGCACTGCAGGGCTTCGTGTTGTACAGTTTTTTGTACTTACAATGCAGGGCTGGCTGTTGTACCTGTCTGCAAACTTACACTGCCGGCCTGCGTGTTGTACAGGTGTGTGTCCTTACAATGCAGGGCTTTGTGTTGTACATTTCTGTGTCCTTACACTGCATGGCTGCGTGTTGTACAGGACGGTGTCCTTATACTGCAGGGCTGGGTGTTGTACAGGTCTGTGTCCTTACACTGCAGGGCCGCCTGTTGTACCAGTCTGTATCCTTACACTGCAGCGCTGTGTGTTGTACAGGTGAGTGTCCTTAAAATGCAGGTCTTTGTGTTGCACAGGTCTATGTCCTTACACTGCACGGCTGCGTGTTGCACAGGATGGTGTCCTTACACTGCAGGGCTGGGTGTTCTACAGGTCTGTGGCCTTACACTGCAGGGCTGTGTGTTGCACCGGTCTGTGCCCTTACACTGCACGGCTGGATGTTGTACAGGTCTGTGTTCGTACACTGCAGGGTTGTGTGTTGTACCGGTCTGTGAGCTTGCACTGCAGGGCTGCTTGTTGTACAGGTCTGTGTCATTAAACTGCAGGGCTGCGTGTTGTACAGGTCTGTGACCTTACACTGCAGGGCTTTGTGCTGTACAGGTCGGTGCACTTACACTGCAGGGCTTTATGTTGTACAGGTCTGTGTCCTTACACTGCAGGGCTGCGTGCTGAACAAGTCTGTGTCCTTACACTGCAGCGCTGTGTGTTGTACAGGTCTGTGTCTTACACTGCAGGGCTGTGTGTATTACAGGTCTGTGTCCTTACACTGCAGGGATGTGTGTTGTACAGGTCTGTTTCCTTACACTGCTGGGCTGTGTGTCGTACAGGTCTGGGCCCTTACACTGAAGGGCAGCGTGTTGTACAGGTCTGTGTCCTTAAACTACAGTGCTGTGTGTTGTACCGGTCTGTGAGCTTACACTGCAGGGCTGTGTGTTGTACAGGTATGTGCCCTTACACTGGAGGGCTGTGTGTTGTACAGGTCTGTGCACTTACACTGCAGGGCTGCGTGTTGTACAGGTCTGTGTCCTTAAATTGCACGACAAGATATTGTACAGGTCTGTGTCCTTACACTGCAGGGCTGTGTGTTGTACAGGTCTGTGCCATTACACTCTAGGGCTGTCTGTTTTACCGGTCTGTGTCCTTACACTGCAGGGCTGTGTGTTGTATAGGTCTGTGTCCTTGCACTGCCGGGCTTTGTGTTGTACAGTTCTGTGCCCTTTCACTGCAGGGCTGTATGTTGTACAGGTCTGTGTCCTTACACTGCAGGGCTGCGTGTTGTAGAAATCTGTGTACTTACACTGCAGCGCTGCTTGTTGTACAGGTATGTGTCCTTAAACTATAGGGCTGTGTGTTGTACAGGTCTGTGTCCTTACACTGGAGGGCTGTGTGTTGTACAGGTCTGTGTGCTTACACTGCGGGACTGTGTGTTGTACAGGTCTGTGCCCTTACACTTCAGAGCTGTGTGTTTTACAGGTCTGTGTCCTTACACTGCAGCGCTGCTTGTTGTATGTGTCTGTGCCCTTACACTGCATGGCTGGATGTTGTATAGGTCTGTGTCCTTACACTGCAGGGATGTGTGGCGTACAGATCTCTGTCCTTCCACTGCAGGGCTGGATGTTTTACAGGTCTGTGTCATTACACTGCAGGGCTGGATGTTGTACAGTTCTGTGCCCTTAAACTGCAGGGTTGTGTGCTGTAACGGTCTGTGTGCTTACACTGCAGGGCTGTGTGTTGTACAGGTCTGTGTCCTTACACTGCAGGTCTGTGTGCTCTACAGGTCTGTCTTCTTACACTGCAGGGTTGTGTGTTGTACACGTCTGTTTCCTTACACTGCAGGGCTGTGTGTTGTGCAGGTCTGTGTCCGAACACTGCAGGGCTGTGGGTTGTACAGGTCTGTGTCCTTAAACTGGGGGGCTGTGTGTTGTACAGGTATGTGTCCTTACACTGCACGGCTGGATGTTGTACAGGTCTTTGTCCTTACACTGCAGGGCTGTGTGTTGTACAGGTCTGTGCCCTTCAACTGCAGGGCTGTGTGTTTTACAGGTCTGTGTCCTTACCCTGCAGGTATGTGTGTTGTACAGGTCTGTGTCCTTACACTGCAGGGCTGTGTGTTGTACCGGTCTGTGTCCTTACACTGCAGGGCTGCATATTGTACAGGTCTGTCTCCTTACACTGCAGGGCAGCGTGTTGTACAGGGCTGTGTCCTTACACTAGAGGTCTGTGTGTTGTACCGGTGTGTCTCCTTACACTGCAGGGCTGGATGTTGTACAGGACTGTGTCCTTACACTGCACGGCTGGATGTAGTACCAGTCTGTGTCCTTACACTGCATAGCTGGATGTTGTATAGGTCTGTGTCCTTACACTGCAGGGCTGTGTGTCTTACAGGTCTGTGTCCTTACACTGCAGGGCTGGATGTTGTACAGGTTTGTGTCCTTACACTGCAGGGCTGGATGTTCTACAGGTCTGTGCCCTTACACTGCAGGGGTATGTGTTGTAAAGATCTGTGTCCTTACACTGCAGGGTTGTGTGTTGTACAGGTCTGTGTCCTTCCACTGCAGGGCTATGTGTTGTACAGGTCTGTGACCTTACACTGCAGGGCTGCGTTATGTACAGGTCTGAGTACTTACACTGGAGGGCTGTGTGTTGTCCAGGGCTGTGAGCTTACATAGCACGGCTGGATGTAGTACCGGTCTGTGATCTTGCACTGCAGGGCTTCGTGTTGTACACTTTTTTGTACTTACAATGCAGGGCCGCCTGGTGTACCTGTCTGCAAACTTACACTGCCGGCCTGCGTGTTGTACAGGTGTGTGTCCTTACAATGCAGGGCTTTGTGTTGTACATTTCTGTGTCCTTACACTGCATGGCTGCGTGTTGTACAGGACGGTGTCCTTATACTGCAGGGCTGGGTGTTGTACAGGTCTGTGTCCTTACACTGCAGGGCCGCCTGTTGTACCAGTCTGTATCCTTACACTGCAGCGCTGTGTGTTGTACAGGTGAGTGTCCTTAAAATGCAGGTCTTTGTGTTGCACAGGTCTATGTCCTTACACTGCAGGGCTGCGTGTTGCACAGGATGGTGTCCTTACACTGCAGGGCTGGGTGTTCTACATGTCTGTGGCCTTACACTGCAGGGCTGTGTGTTGTACCGGTCTGTGAGCTTGCACTGCACGGCTGGATGTTGTACAGGTCTGTGTTCGTACACAGCAGGGTTGTGTGTTGTACCGGTCTGTGAGCTTGCACTGCAGGGCTGCTTGTTGTACAGGTCTGTGTCATTAAACTGCAGGGCTGCGTGTTGTACAGGTCTGTGACCTTACACTGCAGGGCTTTGTGCTGTACAGGTCGGTGCACTTACACTGCAGGGCTTTATGTTGTACAGGTCTGTGTCCTTACACTGCAGGGCTGCGTGTTGAACAAGTCTGTGTCCTTACACTGCAGCGCTGTGTGTTGTACAGGTCTGTGTCTTACACTGCAGGGCTGTGTGTATTACAGGTCTGTGTCCTTACACTGCAGGGATGTGTGTTGTACAGGTCTGTGTCCTTACACTGCTGGGCTGTGTGTTGTACAGGTCTGGGCCCTTACACTGAAGGGCTGCATATTGTACAGGTCTGTCTCCTTACACTGCAGGGCAGCGTGTTGTACAGGTCTGTGTCCTTAAACTACAGTGCTGTGTGTTGTACCGGTGTGTGTCCTTACCCTGCAGGGCTGGATGTTGTATAGGACCGTGCCCTTACACTGCACGGCTGGATGTAGTACCAGTCTGTGTCCTTAAACTGCATGGCTGGATGTTGTATAGGTCTGTGTCCTAACACTGCAGGGCTCTGTGCCGTACAGGTCAGTTTCCTTACAATGCAGTGCTGGATGTTGCACTGGTCTGCGCCCTTACACTGCAGGGCTGGATGATTTACAGGTCTGTGCATATACACTGCAGGGCTGTGTGTTGTACAGGTCTGTGCACTAACACTGCAGGGCTGGATGTTCTACAGATCTGTGACCTTACACTGCAGGGCTGGATGTTGTACAGCTCTGCACATATGCACTGCAGGGCTGTGTGTTATACAGTTCTGTGCCCTTACACTGCAGGGCTGGATGTTGCACAGATCTGTGTTCTTACACTGCAGGGCTGGATGTTCTACAGGTCTGTGCCCTTACACTGCAGGTTTGTGTGTTGTACCTGTCTGTGAGCTTACACTGCAGGGCTGTGTGTTGTACAGGTCTGTGTCCTTACACTGCAGGTCTGTGTGTTGTACAGCTCTGTGAAGGTACACTGCAGGGCTGTGTGTTGTGCAGGTCTGTGTCCTTACACTGCAGGGCTGCATGTAGTACAGGTCTGTGTCCTTACACTGGAGGGCTGTGTGCAGTACAGGTCTGTGTCCTTATATGGCACGACTGGATGTTGTACAGGTCTGTGTCCTTGTACTGCAGGGCATTGTGATTTACAGCTCTGTGTCATTACACAGCAGGGCTGTGTGTTGTACAGGTCTGTGTCCTTACAATGCAGGGCTTTGTGTTGTACATTTCTGTGTCCTTACACTGCATGGCTGCGTGTTGTACAGGACGGTGTCCTTATACTGCAGGGCTGGGTGTTGTACAGGTCTGTGTCCTTACACTGCAGGGCCGCCTGTTGTACCTGTCTGTATCCTTACACTGCAGCGCTGTGTGTTGTACAAGTGAGTGTCCTTAAAATGCAGGTCTTTGTGTTGCACAGGTCTATGTCCTTACACTGCAGGGCTGCGTGTTGCACAGGATGGTGTCCTTACACTGCAGGGCTGGGTGTTCTACAGGTCTGTGCCCTTACACTGCACGGCTGGATGTTGTACAGGTCTGTGTTCGTACACTGCAAGGTTGTGTGTTGTACCGGTCTGTGAGCTTGCACTGCAGGGCTGCGTGTTGTACAGGTCTGTGACCTTACACTGCAGGGCTTTGTGCTGTACAGGTCGGTGCACTTACACTGCAGGGCTTTATGTTGTACAGGTCTTTGTCCTTACACTGCAGGGCTGCGTGTTGAACAAGTCTGTGTCCTTACACTGCAGCGCTGTGTGTTGTACAGGTCTGTGTCCTTACACTGCAGGGATGTGTGTTGTACAGGTCTGTGTCCTTACACTGCTGGGCTGTGTGTTGTACAGGTCTGGGCCCTTACACTGAAGGGCTGCATGTTGTACAGGTCTGTCTCCTTACACTGCAGGGCAGCGTGTTGTACAGGTCTGTGTCCTTAAACTACAGTGCTGTGTGTTGTACCGGTGTGTGTCCTTACCCTGCAGGGCTGGATGTTGTATAGGACCGTGCCCTTACACTGCACGGCTGGATGTAGTACCAGTCTGTGTCCTTAAACTGCATGGCTGGATGTTGTATAGGTCTGTGTCCTTACACTGCAGGGCTCTGTGCCGTACAGGTCAATGTCCTTACAATGCAGTGCTGGATGTTGCACTGGTCTGCGTCCTTACACTGCAGGGCTGGATGATTTACAGGTCTGTGCATATACACTGCAGGGCTGTGTGTTGTACAGGTCTGTGCACTAACACTGCAGGGCTGGATGTTCTACAGATCTGTGACCTTACACTGCAGGGCTGGATGTTGTACAGCTCTGCACATATGCACTGCAGGGCTGTGTGTTATACAGTTCTGTGCCCTTACACTGCAGGGCTGGATGTTGCACAGATCTGTGTTCTTACACTGCAGGGCTGGATGTTCTACAGGTCTGTGCCCTTACACTGCAGGTTTGTGTGTTGTACCTGTCTGTGAGCTTACACTGCAGGGCTGTGTGTTGTACAGGTCTGTGTCCTTACACTGCAGGTCTGTGTGTTGTACAGCTCTGTGAAGGTACACTGCAGGGCTGTGTGTTGTGCAGGTCTGTGTCCTTACACTGCAGGGCTGCATGTAGTACAGGTCTGTGTCCTTACACTGGAGGGCTGTGTGTAGTACAGGTCTGTGTCCTTATATGGCACGACTGGATGTTGTACACGTCTGTGTCCTTGTACTGCAGGGCATTGTGATTTACAGCTCTGTGTCATTACACGGCAGGGCTGTGTGTTGTACAGGTGTGTGTCCTTACACTGCCGGGCTGTGTGTTTTACAGATCTGTACCTTTACACTGCATGGCTTTATGTTGTACAGGTCTGTGTCCTTACACTGCAGTGTTGCGTGTTGTGCAAGTCTGTGTCCTTACACTGCAGCGCTGCTTGGTGTACAGGTATGTGTCCTTACACTATAGGGCTGTGTGTTGCACAGGTCTGTGTCCTTACACTGCAGGTCTGTGTGTTGTACAGGTCTGTGTCCTTACACTGCAGGGCTGTGAGTTGTACAGATCCGTGCCCTTACACTGCAGGACTGCATGTTGTACAGGTCTGTGTCCTTACGCTGCAGGGCTGCATGATGTACAGGTCTGTGTCCTTGCACTACAGGGCTGTGTGTTGTACAGGTCTGTGCCATTACACTGCAGGGCTGTGTGTTGTAGAGGTCTGTGTCCTTACACTGCAGGGCCGCGTGTTGTACCGGTCTGTGTCCTTACACTGCAAGGCTGCGTGTTGTACAGGTGAGTGTCCTTTCAATGCAGGTCTTTGTGTTGTACACGTCTGGGTCCTTACACTGCAGGGCTGCGTGTTGTACAGGTCGGTATTCTTACACTGCAGGGCTGGGTGTTGTACAGGTCTGTGGCCTTAAACTGCAGGGCTATGTGTTGTACAGGTCTGTGTCCTTACACTGCAGGTCTGTGTGTTGTACCGCTCTGTGCTCTTACACTGCATGGCTACAAGTTGTATAGGTCTGTGTCCTTACATTGCAGGGCTGTGAGTTGTAAAGGTTTGTGTCCGTTCACTGCAGGGCTGGATGTTGTACAGGTCTGTGTCCTTTCACTGCAGGGTTTGATGTTGTACAGGTCTGTGTACTTCCACTGAAGGGCTGGATGTTCTACATTTGTGTGCCATTCCAATGCAGGGCTGAGCTTTGTACAGGTTTGTGTCCTTAAACTGCAGGGTTGTGTGTTGTACAGGGATGTGATCTTACACTGCAGGGCTACGTGTTGTACAGTTCTGTGTCCTTACACTGGAGGGCTGTATGTTGTACATGTCTTTGTCCTTGCACGGCACGGCTGGATTTTGTACAGGTCTGTTTCCTTACACTGCAGTGCTGTGTGATGTACAGGTCTGTGCCTTTACACGGCAGGGCTGTGTGTTGTACAGGTCTGTGTCCTTACACTGCAGGGCTGTATGTTGTACAGGTCTGTGTCCTTACACTGCAGGGCTGCATGTTGTACAGGTCTGAGTCCTTACACTGCAGGGCTGTATGTTGTACCGGTCTGTATCCTTACTCTGCAGGGCCGCGTGATGTACCGGCCTGTGCCCTTAAACTGCAGGGCTGCATGTTGTACTGGTCTGTGTCCTTACTCTGCAGGGCTGGATGTTGTACCGGTCTGTGAACTTAAACTTCAGTGCTGTGAGTTGTACAGGTCTGTGACCTTACACTGCAGGGCTGGATGTTGTGCAGGTCGTCGTCCGTACACTGCAGGGCTGTGTGTTGTACAGCTCTGTGTCCTTACGCTGCAGGGCTGGATGTTGTACCGGTCTATCTCCTTACACTGCAGGACATTGTGTTGTACAGGTCAGTGTCCGTGCACTGCAGGGTTGTGTGTTGTACAGGTCTGTGTCCTTACAGTGCAGGGCCGCATGCTGTACCGGTCTGTGTCCTTACACTGCAGGGCTGTGTGTTGTACAGGTCTGTGTCCTTACACTGCAGGGCTGGATGTTGTACTGGTCTGTGCCCTTACACTGCACAGCTTGTTGTAGTACCGGTCTGTGTCCTTACACTGCAGGGCTGTGTGTTGTACAGGTCTGTGCACTTACACTGCAGGGCTGCGT
The DNA here is from genome assembly GCF_052327205.1 of Somniosus microcephalus. Taxonomy (NCBI): domain Eukaryota; kingdom Metazoa; phylum Chordata; class Chondrichthyes; order Squaliformes; family Somniosidae; genus Somniosus; species Somniosus microcephalus. Next base: position 52,188,384 of record NW_028225183.1, read on the forward strand.
GTTGTACAGGTCTGTGCACTAACACTGCAGGGCTGGATGTTCTACAGATCTGTGACCTTACACTGCAGGGCTGGATGTTGTACAGCTCTGCACATATGCACTGCAGGGCTGTGTGTTATACAGTTCTGTGCCCTTACACTGCAGGGCTGGATGTTGCACAGATCTGTGTTCTTACACTGCAGGGCTGGATGTTCTACAGGTCTGTGCCCTTACACTGCAGGTTTGTGTGTTGTACCTGTCTGTGAGCTTACACTGCAGGGCTGTGTGTTGTACAGGTCTGTGTCCTTACACTGCAGGTCTGTGTGTTGTACAGCTCTGTGAAGGTACACTGCAGGGCTGTGTGTTGTGCAGGTCTGTGTCCTTACACTGCAGGGCTGCATGTAGTACAGGTCTGTGTCCTTACACTGGAGGGCTGTGTGTAGTACAGGTCTGTGTCCTTATATGGCACGACTGGATGTTGTACACGTCTGTGTCCTTGTACTGCAGGGCATTGTGATTTACAGCTCTGTGTCATTACACGGCAGGGCTGTGTGTTGTACAGGTGTGTGTCCTTACACTGCCGGGCTGTGTGTTTTACAGATCTGTACCTTTACACTGCATGGCTTTATGTTGTACAGGTCTGTGTCCTTACACTGCAGTGTTGCGTGTTGTGCAAGTCTGTGTCCTTACACTGCAGCGCTGCTTGGTGTACAGGTATGTGTCCTTACACTATAGGGCTGTGTGTTGCACAGGTCTGTGTCCTTACACTGCAGGTCTGTGTGTTGTACAGGTCTGTGTCCTTACACTGCAGGGCTGTGAGTTGTACAGATCCGTGCCCTTACACTGCAGGACTGCATGTTGTACAGGTCTGTGTCCTTACGCTGCAGGGCTGCATGATGTACAGGTCTGTGTCCTTGCACTACAGGGCTGTGTGTTGTACAGGTCTGTGCCATTACACTGCAGGGCTGTGTGTTGTAGAGGTCTGTGTCCTTACACTGCAGGGCCGCGTGTTGTACCGGTCTGTGTCCTTACACTGCAAGGCTGCGTGTTGTACAGGTGAGTGTCCTTTCAATGCAGGTCTTTGTGTTGTACACGTCTGGGTCCTTACACTGCAGGGCTGCGTGTTGTACAGGTCGGTATTCTTACACTGCAGGGCTGGGTGTTGTACAGGTCTGTGGCCTTAAACTGCAGGGCTATGTGTTGTACAGGTCTGTGTCCTTACACTGCAGGTCTGTGTGTTGTACCGCTCTGTGCTCTTACACTGCATGGCTACAAGTTGTATAGGTCTGTGTCCTTACATTGCAGGGCTGTGAGTTGTAAAGGTCTGTGTCCGTTCACTGCAGGGCTGGATGTTGTACAGGTCTGTGTCCTTTCACTGCAGGGTTTGATGTTGTACAGGTCTGTGTACTTCCACTGAAGGGCTGGATGTTCTACATTTGTGTGCCCTTCCAATGCAGGGCTGAGCTTTGTACAGGTTTGTGTCCTTAAACTGCAGGGTTGTGTGTTGTACAGGGATGTGATCTTACACTGCAGGGCTACGTGTTGTACAGTTCTGTGTCCTTACACTGGAGGGCTGTATGTTGTACATGTCTTTGTCCTTGCACGGCACGGCTGGATTTTGTACAGGTCTGTTTCCTTACACTGCAGTGCTGTGTGATGTACAGGTCTGTGCCTTTACACGGCAGGGCTGTGTGTTGTACAGGTCTGTGTCCTTACACTGCAGGGCTGTATGTTGTACAGGTCTGTGTCCTTACACTGCAGGGCTGCATGTTGTACAGGTCTGAGTCCTTACACTGCAGGGCTGTATGTTGTACCGGTCTGTATCCTTACTCTGCAGGGCCGCGTGATGTACCGGCCTGTGCCCTTAAACTGCAGGGCTGCATGTTGTACTGGTCTGTGTCCTTACTCTGCAGGGCTGGATGTTGTACCGGTCTGTGAACTTAAACTTCAGTGCTGTGAGTTGTACAGGTCTGTGACCTTACACTGCAGGGCTGGATGTTGTGCAGGTCGTCGTCCGTACACTGCAGGGCTGTGTGTTGTACAGCTCTGTGTCCTTACGCTGCAGGGCTGGATGTTGTACCGGTCTATCTCCTTACACTGCAGGACATTGTGTTGTACAGGTCAGTGTCCGTGCACTGCAGGGTTGTGTGTTGTACAGGTCTGTGTCCTTACAGTGCAGGGCCGCATGCTGTACCGGTCTGTGTCCTTACACTGCAGGGCTGTGTGTTGTACAGGTCTGTGTCCTTACACTGCAGGGCTGGATGTTGTACTGGTCTGTGCCCTTACACTGCACAGCTTGTTGTAGTACCGGTCTGTGTCCTTACACTGCAGGGCTGCGTTTTGCACATTTTTTTGTCCTTACACTGCAGGGCTGTGTGTTGTACAGGTCTGTGCACTTACACTGCAGGGCTGCGTGTTGTACCAGTCTGTGTCCTTACACTTCATGGCGGCCTATCGTACAGGTCTGTGGCCTTACACTAATGGGCTGTGTGTTGTACAGGTCTGTGCCTTACACTGCAGGGCTGTGTGTTGTACAGGTCTGTGGCCGTACACTGCAGGGCTGTGTGTTGCACCGGTCTGTGCCCTTACACTGCATGGCTGGATTTTTATAGGTCTGTGCCCTTACACTGCAGGGCTGTGTGTTGTACAGGTCTGTGTCCTTTCACTGCAGGACTGGAAGTTGTACAGTTCTGTGTCCTTGCACTGCAGGGCTGGATGTTGTACAGTTCTGCGCATGTACACTGCAGCACTGTGTGTTGTACAGGTCTGTACGCTTTAACTGCAGGGCTGGATGTTGTACAGGTCTGTGTCCTTACACTGCAGGGCTGGATGTTCACAGAATCACAGATTCACAGAAACCCCACAGTGCAGATAGAGGCCATTTCGGCCCATCGAGCCTGCACCGACACATATCCCACCCGATCCCCGTAACCCCTACACCAACACGTAACCCCACGTATTTAATCCCCCTAACGCTAAGGGTCAATTTTGTACATTTTTTTGTCCGTACACTGTGGAGCTATGTGTTGTACAGGTCTGTGCCCTTACACTGCAGGGCTGTATGTTATACCGGTCTGTATCCTTACACTGCAGGGCTGTGTGCTGTACAGGTCTGTGCCTTACACTGCAGGGCTGTGTGTTGTACAGGTCTGTGGCCGTACACTGCAGGGCTGTGTGTTGCACCGGTCTGTGCCCTTACACTGCATGGCTGGATTTTTATAGGTCTGTGCCCTTACACTGCAGGGCTGTGTGTTGTACAGGTCTGTGTCCTTTCACTGCAGGACTGGAAGTTGTACAGTTCTGTGTCCTTACACTGCAGGGCTGGATGTTGTACAGTTCTGCGCATGTACACTGCAGCACTGTGTGTTGTACAGGTCTGTACGCTTTAACTGCAGGGCTGGATGTTGTACAGGTCTGTGTCCTTACACTGCAGGGCTGGATGTTCACAGAATCACAGATTCACAGAAACCCCACAGTGCAGATAGAGGCCATTTCGGCCCATCGAGCCTGCACCGACACATATCCCACCCGATCCCCGTAACCCCTACACCAACACGTAACCCCACGTATTTAATCCCCCTAACGCTAAGGGTCAATTTTGTACATTTTTTTGTCCGTACACTGTGGAGCTATGTGTTGTACAGGTCTGTGCCCTTACACTGCAGGGCTGTATGTTATACCGGTCTGTATCCTTACACTGCAGGGCTGTGTGCTGTACAGGTCTGTGCTCTTACACTGCAGGGCTGTGTGTTGTACAGGTCTGTGGCTTTACACTGCAGGGCTGCGTGTTGTAAGGTCGGTGTACTTACACTGCAGGGCTGGGTATTGTACAGGTCTGTGGCCTTACACTGCAGGGCTGTGTATTGTAAAGTTCTATGTCCTTACACTGCAGGGCTGTGTGTTGTACCGGTCTGTGCCCTTACACTGCATGGCTGGATGTTGTATACGTCTGTGTCCTTACACTGCAGGGATGTGAGTTGTACAGGTCAGTGTCCTTACACTGCAGGGCTGGATGTTGTACAGGTCTGCGCATATACACTGCAGGGCTGTGTGATGTACATGTCTGTGCCCTTACACTGCAGGGCTTGATGTTGTACAGGTCTGTGTACTTACACTGCAGGGCTGGATGTTCTACAGTTCTGTGTCCATACACTGCAGGTCTGTGTGTTGTACAGGTCTGTGTCCATACACTGCTGGGCTGAATGTTGTACGGGTCTGTGCCCTTACACTGCAGGACTGCATGATGTACAGATCTGTGTCCTTACGCTGCAGGGCTGCATGATGTACAGGTCTGTGTCCTTACAATGCAGGGCTGTGAGTTGTACAGATCTGTGCCCTTACACGGCAGGACTGCATGTTGTACAGGTATGTGTCCTTACGCTGCAGGGCTGCATGATGTACAGGTCTGTGTCCTTAAACTACAGAGCTGTATGTTGTACAGGTCTGTGCCATTACACTGCAGGGCTGTGTGTTGTAGTGGTCTGTGTACTTACACTGCAGGGCCGCGTGTTGTACCGGTCTGTGTCCTTACACTGCAAGGCTGCGTGTTGTACAGGTGATTGTCCTTTCAATGCAGGGCTTTGTGTTGTACACGTCTGGGTCTTTACACTGCAGGGCTGCGTGTTGTACAGGTCGGTATCCTTACACTGCAGGGCTGGGTGTTGTACAGGTCTGTGGCCTTAAACTGCAGGGCTATGTGTTGTACAGGTCTGCGTCCTTACACTGCAGGGCTGTGTGTTGTACCGCTCTGTGCCCTTACACTGCATGGCTGCATGTTGTATAGGCCTGTGTCCTTACATTGCAGGGCTGTGAGTTGTAAAGGTCTGTGTACTTTCACTGCAGGGCTGGATGTTGTACAGGTCTGTGTCCTTTCACTGCAGGGCTTGATGTTGTACAGGTCTGTGCACTTACACTGAAGGGCTGGATGTTCTACATTTGTGTGCCCTTCCAATGCAGGGCTGAGGTTTGTACAGGTTTGTGTCCTTAAACTGCAGGGTTGTGTGTTGTACAGGTCTGTGTACTTACACTGCAGGGCTACGTGTTGTACAGTTCTGTGTCCTTACACTGGAGGGCTGTATGCTGTATATGTCTGTGTCCTTGCACGGCACGGCTGGATTTTGTACAGGTCTGTTTCCTTACACTGCAGCGCTGTGTGATGTACAGGTCTGTGCCCTTACACTGCAGGGCTGTGTGTTGTACAGGTCTGTGTCCTTACACTGCAGGGCTGCATGTTGTACAGGTCTGAGTCCTTACACTGCAGGGCTGTATGTTGTACACGTCTGTGTCCTTACTCTGCAGGGCCGCGTGTTGTACCGGTCTGTGCCCTTACACTGCAGGGCTGCATGTTGTACTGGTCTGTGTCCTTACTCTGCAGGGCTGGATGTTGTACCGGTCTGTGAACTTAAACTTCAGTGCTGTGAGTTTTACAGGTCTGTGACCTTACACTGCAGGGCTGGATGTTGTAGAGGTCGTCGTCCGTACACTGCAGTGCTGTGTGTTATACAGCTCTGTGTCCTTATGCTGCAGGGCTGGATGTTGTACAGGTATGTTTCCTTACACTGCAGGACATTGTGTTGTACAGGTCAGTGTCCGTAAACTGCAGGGTTGTGTGTTGTACAGGTCTGTGTCCTTACACTGCGGGGCAATGTGTTGTTCAGGTCTGTGCCCTTACACTGCAGGGCTGCGTGTGGTACCGGTCTGTGTCCTTACACTTCATGGCCGCCTGTCGTACAGGTCTGTGGCCTTACACTGATAGGCTGTGTGTTGTACAGGTCTGTGGCCTTACACTGCAGGGCTGTGTGATGTACGGTTCTGTGCCATTACACTGCAGGGCTGTGTGTTTTACAGGTCTGTGTCCTTACACTGCAGGGCTGTGTGTTGTACAGGTCTGTGTCCTTACACTGCATTGCTGTATGTTGTACTGGTCTGTGCCCTTACACTGCAGGGCTGTATGTTGTACAGGTCTGTGTCCTTACACTGCAGGGCTGCGTATTGTACAAGTATGTGTCCTTAAAGTGCAGGGCTCTGTGTTTTACCGGTCTGTGTCCTTAAACTGCAGGGCCGCGTGTTGTACCGGTCTGTGTCCTTACACTGCATGGCTGCGTGTTGTACCGGTCTGTGTCCTTACACTGCACGGCTGGATGTTGTACCAGTCTGTAAAGTTACACTGCAGGGCTGTGATTTATACAGGTCTGTGACATTACACTGCAGGGCTGGATGTTGTACAAGTCGATGTCCGTACACTGCAGGGCTGTGTGTTGTACAGGTCTGTGTCCTTACATTGCAGGGCTGAATGATGTACAGGTCTGTGTCCTTACACTGCAGGGCAGGGTGTTGTACAGTTCGGTGTCCATACACTACAGTGTTGTGTGTTCTACAGGTCTGTGTCCTTACACTGCAGGGCTTTGTGTTGTACAGGTCTGTGCCATTACACTGCAGGGCTGTGTGTTGTACAGATCTGTGTCCTTACACTGCAGGGCTGCGCGTTGTACAGGTGAGTGTCCTTACAATGCAGGGCTATGTGTTGTACAGGTCTGTGTCCTTACACTGCAGGGCTGCGTGTTGTAAGTTCGGTGTCCTTACACTGCAGGGCTTGGTATTGTACAGGTCTGTGGCCATAAACTGCAGGTCTGTGTGTTGTTCAGTTCTGTGACCTTACACTGCAGGGCTGGGTCTTGTGCCGGCCTCTGCCCTTACACTGCAGGGCTGGATTTTCTACAGATCTGTCTACTTACATTGCAGCTCTGTGTGTTGTACAGGTCTGTGTCCTTACACTGCAGGGTTGTGTGTTGTACAGGTCTGTGTCCTTACACTGCAGGTCTGTTTGTTGTACAGGACTGTGTCCTTACACTGCAGGGCTGCGTGCTGTAAAGTTCTGTGTCCTTACACTTCATGGCCGCCTGTCGTACAGGTCTGTGGCCTTACACTGATAGGCTGTGTGTTGTACAGGTCTGTGGCCTTACACTGCAGGGCTGTGTGATGTACGGTTCTGTGCCATTACACTGCAGGGCTGTGTGTTGTACAGGTCTGTGTCCTTACACGGCATGGCAGGATTTTGTACAGGTCTGTTTCCTTACACTGCAAGGCTGTGTGATGTAATGGTCTGTGCCATTATACTGCAGGGCTGCGTATTTTACAGGTCTGTGTCCTTAAACTGCAGGGCTGTGTGTTGTGCAGGTCTGTGTCCTTAAACTGCAGGGACGCGTGTTGTACTGGTCTCTGCCCTTACACTGCATGGCTGCGTGTTGTACCTGTCTGTGTACTTACACTGCAGGGCTGCGTTTTGCACAGTTTTTTGTCCTTACGCTGTGGGGCATGTTTGTTGTACAGGTCTGTGTCCTTACACTGCAGGGCTGTATGTTTTACAGGTCTGTGTCCCTACACTGCAGGGCTGCATGTTGTACAGGTCTGAGTCCTTACACTGCAGGGCTGTATGTTGTACTCGTCTGTATCCTTACTCTGCAGGGCCGCGTGTTGTACTGGTCTGTGCCCTTACACTGCAGGGCTGCGTGTTGTACCGGTCTGTGTCCTTACACTGCATGGCCGCCTGTTGTAGAGGTCTGTCGCCTTACACTGCAGGGCTGTGTGTTGTACAGGTCTGTGTCCTTACAATGCACGACTGGATGTTGTGCAGGTCTGTGTATTTGCACTGCAGAGCTGTGTGTTGTACAGGTCTGTGCCTTTACACTGGAGGGATGTGTCTTGTACAGGTCTGTGTCCTTACAATGCACGACTGGATGTTCTACAGGTCTGTGTATTTACACTGCAGGGCTGTGTGTTGTACGGGTCTGTGCCCTTACACTGGAGGGCTGTGTGTTTTACAGGTCTGTGTCCTTACACTGCAGAGCTGTGTGTTGCATGGTCTGTGAACTTACACTGCCGGGCTGTGTGTTGTACAGATCTGTGACTTAAACTGCATGGCTGTGTGTTGTACAGGTCTGTGGCCTTACACTGCAGGGCTGTGTGTTGCACAGGTCTGTGCCATTACACTGCAGGGCTGTGTGTTGTACAGGTCTGTGTCCTTACACTGCAGTGCCGCATGTTGTAACAGTCTGTGTCCTTAAACTGCAGGGCTTCGTGTTGTACAGGTGAGTGTCTTTACAATTCAGAGCTCTGTGTTGTACACTTATGTGGCCTTACACTGCAGGGCTGCGTGTTGTAAGGTCATAGAGTCATAGAATCATAGAGTTTTACAGCACAGAAAGAGGCCCTTTGACCCATCGTGTCTGCGCCGCCCATCCATCCCTGTCCAGTCTAATCCCATTTTCCAGCATTTGCTCCATAGCCTTGTATGCAATGGCATTACAAGTGCTCAACCAAATGCTTCTTGAATGTTGTGAGGGTTCCTGCCTCTACCACCCTTTCAGGCATTGAGTTCCACATTCCAACCACCCTCTGGGTGAAGAAGTTGCTCCTCAAATCCCCTCTAAATCTCCTGCCCCTTACCCTGAATCTATGCCCCCTTGTTATAGACCCCCCTACTAAGGGGAAAAGTTCCTCTTTATCTACCCTATCTATGCCCCTCATCATTTTGTACACCTCAATCAGGTCCCCCCTCAGCCTTCTTTGCTCCAAGGAAAACAACCCCAGCCTGTCCAGCCTCTCTTCATAGCTGAGGCGCTACATCCCAGGTAACATCCTGGTGAATCTTCTCTGCACCCTCTCCAAAGCAATCACATCCTTCCTATAGTGAGGCGTCCAGAACTGCACACAATACTCCAGCTGTGCCCTCACCAGCGTTCTGTACAGCTCCATCATAACCTCCCTGCTCTTATACTCTATGCCTCGGCTAATGAAGGTCAGTATCCCATATGCCTTTTTAACCACCTTATCTACCTGTTCCGCTGCCTTCAGGGATCTATGTACATGTACACCAAGGTCCCTCTGACCCTCTGTACTTCCTAGGGTCCTACCACTCATTGTGTATTCCCTTGCCTTATTTGTCCGTCCAAAATGTATCACCTCGCCCTTTTCAGGGTTAAATTCCATTTGCCACTTTTCCGCCCATCTGACCAACCCGTTTATATCGTCCTGTAGCCTGAGGCTTTCCTCCTCGAAATTTACCACCCCACCAATTTTCGTGTCATCTGCGAACTTACTGATCATACCTTATACATTCTCATCCAAATCATTTATGTAGATCACAAACAACAAGGGACCCAGCACCGATCCCTGAGGTACCCCACTGGACAGAGGCTTCCATTCACAAAAGCAACCTTCGACCATCACCCTCTGCCTCCTGCCACTCAGCCAGTTTAGGATCCAACGCACCAAGGCACCCTGGGTCCCATGGGCTCTTACCTTCTTGACCAGTCTCCTATGCGGGACTTTGTCAAAAGCTTTACTGAAGTCCATGTAAACCACATCCACAGCATTTCCCTCATCCACCCCCCTAGTCACCCCCTCAAAAAATTCAATCAGATTTGTCAGACATGATTTACACTTGACAAAGCCATGCTGACTATCCCCGATTAATCCTTGCCTCTCCAAGTGGAGACTAATTTTGTCCCTCAGAATTTTTTCCAATAATTTCCCTACCACAGATGTTAGGCTCACTGGCCTGTAATTCCCTGGTTTATCCCTGCTACCCTTCTTGAATAATGTTACTACGTTAGCTGTTCTCCAGTCCTCTGGTACATTCCCTGTGGCCAGAGAGGTTCTGAAAATTTGTGTCAGAGCCCCTGCAATCTCCTCCTTTGCCTCCCACAGCAGCCTGGGACACATCTCGTCCGGGCCTGGAGATTTATCCACGTTTTGGTCTGCTAAAACCGCTAGCACCTCCTCCCTCTCGATGCTAATATGTTCAAGTATGTCACAGTCCCCTTGCCCGATTTCTATGTCTGCATCGTCTTTCTCCACAGTGAACACAGATGCAAAAAATTCATTTAAAACCCCGCCTACCTCATCTGGCTCTACACACAGATTGCCACTTTGGTCCCTAATGGGCCCTACCCTTTCCCTGGTTATCCGCTTGCCCTTAATATACTTATAAAACATCTTAGGATTTTCCTTTATTTTGCTCGCCAGTGTTATTTCATGGCCGCTCCTCGCCCTCCTAATTTCTTTTTTAAGTACGCCCCTGCACTTTTTATACTCCTCTAGGGCTTCTTCCGTCTTAGTCTTTTGTAACTGCCAAAAGCCCCCCTTTTATTCCTAATGCATTATTGTATATCCCTTTTCATCCAAGGTTCCCTTTGCTTGTTGGTCCCACCCTTGACCTTTACAGGAACATGTTGGCGTTGTACTCTCTCTATTTCCCTTCTGAATGTCTCCCAGTCCACTTTGGCCAGATCCTGCCTTATCATGTTAAAATCGGCCTTCCCCCAATTTAGAACCCTTATTTCCGGGCCGTCTTTGTCCTTTTCCATGACCACCTTAAATCTCACCGAATTATGGTCACTGTCGCCAAAATGCTCTCCTACTGACGCTTCCACCACTTGCCCGGCTACATTCCCTAGAATTAGGTCCAGTACCGCCCCCTCTCTTGTAGGACTTTCTACATGTTGGCTCAAAAAGCTCTCCTGGATGCACTTTAAGAATTCTGCACGCTCTAAGTCTTTCACACTCTGACTATCCCAATTTATATTGGGGAAGTTGAAATCCCCCACTTTTATTACCATATTATTTTCGCACTTTTCTGAGATTTGCCTACATATCTGTTCCTCTAACTCCCCCTGACTGTTTGGGGGCCTATAGTACACTCCTAGCAAAGTGCTTGCCCCCTTTTTGTTTTTAAGTTCTACCCATATGGCCTCATTAGAGGAACCCGCTAATATATCATCCCTCCTTACAGCAGTAATTTACTCCTTAATTAATATTGCAACACCCCCTCCCCTTTAACACCCCCCTCTTTCTCGCCTGAAGATTCTGTACCCCGGAATATTGAGCTGCCAGTCCTGACCCTCCCTCAACCATGTCTCCGTGATAGCAACAATATCGTACTCCCATGTGTTCAACAACAACTTCAGTTCATCCACCTTATTTGCAAGACTCCTTGCATTAAAATAAATGCCTTCCAGACCTGCCATATTCTCTTTTGCCTTCACATATTTGCTCTGCCTGCCCAGCTGACTTGTTTTTCCCCCTGTATTTGGCTGTAAATCACCCCCTACTATAGCTCCACTCTGTACCCCATCCCCCTGCCAAGTTAGTTTAAACCCCCCCAGCAGTGCTAGCAAACCTCCCCGCAAGGATATTGGATCCCCTCTGGTTCAGGTGTAAACCGTCCGACTTGTACAAGTCCCACTTTTCCAGAAGCAGACCCAGTGATCCAGGAAACTAAAGCCCTGCCCCCTGCACCAGCCCTTTAGCCATGCATTCATCTGTTCTATCTTCCTATTCCTATACTCACTAGCACGTGGCACCGGGAGTAATCCAGAGATTACAACCATTGAGGTCCTGCTCCTTAATCCTTCACCTAGCTCCCTAAATTCTTGCTGCAGGTCCTCATTCCTCTTTTTACCTATGTCGTTGGTACCAATGTGGACCACGACCATTGGCTGTTCACCCTCCCCCTCCAGAATGCCCTGCAGCCGCTCAGTGACATCCTTGACCATTGCACCAGGGAGGCAACAAACCATCCTGGATTCACGTCTACGGCCACAGAAACGCCTATCTGTTCCCCTTACAATAGAATCCCCTACCACTATTGCTCTCCCACTCTTTTTCCCCCCTTCCTGGGCAGCAGGAGCACCCTCAGTGCCAGGAAGTTGGATGCTGCTGCCTTCCCCTGGTGAATCATCCCCCTCAACAGTATCTAAAGCGGTATAGTTGTTTGAAAGGGGGATGTCCTCAGGGGTTCCCTGCACTACATGCCTGCCTTTGTTGCTCCGCCTGATGGTCACCCCCTGTGCTGCCCTGCCCTGAGGCGTGAACAACTCGCTAAGCATGCTATCCACGAGCCTCTCAGCATCACACATGCTCCAAAATTCATCCACCCACAGCTCGAGCGCCACAATGCGGTCTACAAGTAGCTGCAGCTGGATGCATTTCCCGCACACATGGTCGTCAGGGAAACTGGCAGCATCCCTGACTTCCCACATGGAGCAAGAGGAGCAGAACACGGGTCTGAGCTCTCCTGCCATGACTTACTCATTTAATTAATTAAAAAAATTATTCAATACCCCAGTTACAGGTATACTCTAGGGCGTTTATTTACCAACTGTCCCCACTACACCACAGAAATTTAACACCACAGAATTCAAGCTTGTATTGAAAAGAGAGAAATACCCACCAACCAATCACTTACCTGCTCCCTGGTGACGTCACACTTGGATTACTTTTTACCTCTCTCCTGGAACCTGGATTGGTATGCCTCGGTGCCTCTGACTGCTCCTTAAGTACCTCTCCCGCCTCGGGCTGCTCCCGCGCAGGTCCGCTGCTTCTCCGGTCTCAGGGCTGTGGGCCTCAGTGCCTCTGACTGCTCCCTTTCAAGCCTTTAAGCTCTCCCGCCTCGGGCTGCTCCCGCGCAGGTCCGCGGCTTCTCCGGTCTCGGGGCTGTGGGCCTCGGGGCCTTTGACTGCTCCCTCTCAAGCCTTTAAGCTCTCCTGCCTCGGGCTGCTCCCGCGCAGGTCCGCTGCTTCTCCGGTCTCGGGGCTGTGGGCCTCGGTGCCTCTGACTGCTCCCTTGTGTTGTACAGGTATGTGGCCTTACACTGCAGGGCTGCTTGTTGTAAGGTCGGTGTCCTTACACTGCAGGGCTGGGTATTGTACAGGTCTGTGGCCTTACACAGCAGGGCTGTGTGTTGTACAGTTCTATGTCCTTACACTGCAGGGCTGTGTGTTGTACCGGTCTGTGCCCTTACACTGCATGGCTGGATGTTGTATACGTCTGTATCCTTACACTGCAGGGCTGTGAGTTGTACAGGTCAGTGTCCTTACACTGCAGGGCTGGATGTTGTACAAGTCTGCGCATATACACTGCAGGGCTGTGTGATGTACATGTCTGTGCTCTTACACTGCAGGGCTTGATGTTGTACAGGTCTGTGTACTTACACTGCAGGGCTGGATATTCTACAGTTCTGTGTCCATACACTGCAGGTCTGTGTGTTGTACAGTTCTGTGTACTTACACTGCAGGGTTGTGTGTTGTACAGGTCTGTGTCCTTACACTGCAGGTCTGTGCGTTATACACTCAGGGATATACCTGTTTATACACTGTATGAATAGAACTGCGTTTATGTGCTCAACCATAAATGTATTTTGATGCTTTGGCAACATAAGATGTAACTTATCATGCCAATAAAGCGATTTGAATTGTAAAAAAAAAAAAAAAAATGTGTTATACATGTCTGTGTCCTTACACGGCACGGCTGGATTTTGTAGAGGTCTGTTTCCTTACATTGCAGGGCCGCGTGTTGTACCGGTCTGTGCCTTTACACTGCATGGCTGCGTGTTGTACCGGTCTGTGTCCTTACACTGCATGGCTGCGTGTTGTACCGGTCTGTGTCCTTACACTGCAGGGCTGGATGTTGTACCGGTCTGTAAACTTACACTGCAGGGCTTTGAGTTGTACAGATCTGTGAGCTTACACAGCAGCGCTGGATGTTGTACAGGCCGGTGTCCATAAACTGCAGGGCTGTGTGTTGTACAGATCTATGTCCTTACATTGCAGGGCTGAATGTTGTACAGGTCTGTGCCCTTAAACTGCAGGGCTGTGTGTTGTACAGGTCTGTGTCCTTACACTGCAGGGCTGGATGTTGTACAGGTCTATGTCCTTACACTGCAGGGCAATGTGTTGTGCAGTTCGGTGTCCATACACTACAGGGTTGTGTGTTGTACTGGTCTGTGTCCTTAAACTGCAGGGCTATTTGTTGTACAGGTCTGTGTCCTTACACTGCAGGGCTGCGTGTTGTCAGGTCGGTGTCCTTACACTGCAGGGCTTGGTATTGTACAGGTCTGTGGCTTTAAACTGCAGGGCTGTGTGTTGTACAATTCTGTATCCTTACAATGCAGGGCTGTGTCTTGTACTGGCCTTTACCCTTACACTGCAGGGCTGGATGTTGTAAAGATCTGTGACCTTACATTGCAGGGCTGGATGTTGTACAGGTCTGCGCATATAAACTGCAGGGCTGTGTGTTGTTCATTTCTGTGCCCTTACACTGCAGGGCTGGATGTTCTACAGTTCTGTCTACTTACATTGCAGGTCTGTGTGTTGTACAGGTCTGTGTCCTAACACTGCAGGGTTGTGTGTTGTACAGGACTGTGTACTTACACTGCAGGGCTGCGTGCTGTACAGTTCTGTGTCCTTACACGGCACGGCAGGATTTTGTACAGGTCTGTTTACTTACACTGCAAGGCTGTGTGATGTACAGGTCTGTGCCATTACGCTGCAGGGCTGTGTATTTTACAGGTCTGTGCCCTTACACTGCAGGGCTGCGTGTTGTACAGGACTGTCTCCTTACACTGCAGGGCTGTGTGTTGTACCGGTCTGTGTCCTTACACTGCAGGGCTGCGTTTTGTACAGTATTTGTCCGTACACTGCGGGGCTGTGTGTTGTACAGGTCTGTGACATTAAGCTGCAGGGCTGGATGTTGTACATGTCTGTGTCCTTACTCTGCAGGGCTGCGTGTTGTACAAGTTTGTGTACTTAAAATGCAGCTCTGCTTGTTGTACAGGTATGTGTCCTTACACGGCAGGGCTGGATGTTGTACGGGTCTGTGCCCTTACAGTGCATGGCTGGATGTTGTAAAGATGTGTGTACTTATACTGCAGGGCTGTGTTATCTACAGGTCTGTGTCCTTACACTGCAGGGCTGGATGTTGTACATGACTGTGTACTTACACTGCAGGGCTTTGTGTTGTACAGGTCTGTATCCTTACACTGCAGGGCTGTGTGTTGTACAGGTCTGTGACATTACACTGCAGGGCTGTGTGTTTTACAGCTCTGTGTCCTTACACTGCAGAGCTTTGTGTTGCACATGCTTTTGTCCTTGCACTGCAGGGCTGTGTTATGTACAGGTCTGTGCCCTTACACTGCAAGGCTGTATGTTGTACAGGTCTGTGTCCTTACACTGCAGGGCTGCGTGTTGTAGAGGTCTGTGTCCTTACAATGCACGACCGGATGTTGTACAGGTCTCTGTATTTACACTGCAGGGCTGTGTGTTCTACAGGTCTGTGCCCTTACACTGGAGGGCTGTGTGTTGTACAGGTCTGTGTCCTTACACTGCAGGGCTGTGTGTTGTACAGGTCTGTGTCCTTACACTGCACGACTGGATGTTGTACAGGTCTGTGTATTTACACTGCAGGGCTGTGTGTTGTACAGGTCTGTGCCCTTACACTACAGGGCTGAGTGTTTTACAGGTCTGTGTCCTTACACTGCAGGGCTGTGTGTTGTACGGTCTGTGAATTTACACTACCGGGCTGTGTGTTGTACAGGCCTGTGCCCTTACACTGCAGCGCTGTATGTTGTACAGGTCTGTGTCCTTACTCTGCAGGGCTGGATGTTGTACACGTCTGTGCCCTTAAACTTCAGGGTTGTGTGCTGTAACGGTCTGTGTGCTTACACTGCAGGGCTTTGTGTTGTACAGGTCTGTGTCCTTACACTGCAGGGCAGTGTGTTTTACAGGTCTGTGTCCTTACACTGCAGGGCTGCGTGTTGTATAAGATCTGTGTCCGTTTACTGGAGGGCTGTGTGTTGTACAGGTATGTGTCCTTACACTGCGCGGCTGGATGTTGTACAGGCATGTGTTCTTACACTGCAGGGCTGTGTGTTGTACAGGTCTGTGCCCTTAATCTGCAGAGCTGTGTGTTTTACATGTCTGTGTGCTTACAATGCAGGGCTGTCTGTTGAAAAGATCTGTGCCTTAAACTGGAGGGCTTTGTGTTGCACAGGTCTGTGCCCTTACTCTGCAGGGCTGCATATTGTACAGGTCTGTGTCGTTACACTGCAGGACTGTGTGTTTTACAGGTCTGTGACTTTACACTGTAGGGCTGTGTGTTGTACAGGTCTGTGCCCTTACACTGCAGGGCTGCGTGTTGTACAGGACTGTCTCCTTACACTGCAGGGCTGTGTGTTGTACCGGTCTGTGTCCTTACACTGCAGGGCTGCGTTTTGTACAGTATTTGTCCGTACACTGCGGGGCTGTGTGTTGTACAGGTCTGTGACATTACGCTGCAGGGCTGGATGTTGTACATGTCTGTGTCCTTACTCTGCAGGGCTGCGTGTTGTACAAGTTTGTGTACTTAAAATGCAGCTCTGCTTGTTGTACAGGTATGTGTCCTTACACGGCAGGGCTGGATGTTGTACGGGTCTGTGCCCTTACAGTGCATGGCTGGATGTTGTATAGATGTGTGTACTTATACTGCAGGGCTGTGTTATCTACAGGTCTGTGTCCTTACACTGCAGGGCTGGATGTTGTACATGACTGTGTACTTACACTGCAGGGCTTTGTGTTGTACAGGTCTGTATCCTTACACTGCAGGGCTGTGTGTTGTACAGGTCTGTGACATTACACTGCAGGGCTGTGTGTTTTACAGCTCTGTGTCCTTACACTGCAGAGCTTTGTGTTGCACATGCTTTTGTCCTTGCACTGCAGGGCTGTGTTATGTACAGGTCTGTGCCCTTACACTGCAAGGCTGTATGTTGTACAGGTCTGTGTCCTTACACTGCAGGGCTGCGTGTTGTAGAGGTCTGTGTCCTTACAATGCACGACCGGATGTTGTACAGGTCTCTGTATTTACACTGCAGGGCTGTGTGTTGTACAGGTCTGTGCCCTTACACTGGAGGGCTGTGTGTTGTACAGGTCTGTGTCCTTACACTGCAGGGCTGTGTGTTGTACAGGTCTGTGTCCTTACACTGCACGACTGGATGTTGTACAGGTCTGTGTATTTACACTGCAGGGCTGTGTGTTGTACAGGTCTGTGCCCTTACACTACAGGGCTGAGTGTTTTACAGGTCTGTGTCCTTACACTGCAGGGCTGTGTGTTGTACGGTCTGTGAGTTTACACTACCGGGCTGTGTGTTGTACAGGCCTGTGCCCTTACACTGCAGGGCTGTATGTTGTACAGGTCTGTGTCCTTACTCTGCAGGGCTGGATGTTGTACAGGTCTGTGCCCTTAAACTTCAGGGTTGTGTGCTGTAACGGTCTGTGTGCTTACACTGCAGGGCTTTGTGTTGTACAGGTCTGTGTCCTTACACTGCAGGGCAGTGTGTTTTACAGGTCTGTGTCCTTACACTGCAGGGCTGCGTGTTGTATAAGATCTGTGTCCGTTTATTGGAGGGCTGTGTGTTGTACAGGTATGTGTCCTTACACTGCGCGGCTGGATGTTGTACAGGCATGTGTTCTTACACTGCAGGGCTGTGTGTTGTACAGGTCTGTGCCCTTAATCTGCAGGGCTGTGTGTTTTACATGTCTGTGTGCTTACAATGCAGGGCTGTCTGTTGAACAGATCTGTGCCTTAAACTGGAGGGCTTTGTGTTGCACAGGTCTGTGCCCTTACTCTGCAGGGCTGCATATTGTACAGGTCTGTGTCGTTACACTGCAGGACTGTGTGTTTTACAGGTCTGTGACTTTACACTGTAGGGCTGTGTGTTGTACAGGTCTGTGCCCTTACACTGCAGGGCTGCGTGTTGTACAGGACTGTCTCCTTACACTGCAGGGCTGTGTGTTGTACCGGTTTGTGTCCTTACACTGCAGGGCTGCGTTTTGTACAGTATTTGTCCGTACACTGCGGGGCTGTGTGTTGTACAGGTCTGTGTCCTTACTCTGCAGGGCTGGATGTTGTACAGGTCTGTGCCCTTAAACTTCAGGGTTGTGTGCTGTAACGGTCTGTGTGCTTACACTGCAGGGCTTTGTGTTGTACAGGTCTGTGTCCTTACACTGCAGGGCAGTGTGTTTTACAGGTCTGTGTCCTTACACTGCAGGGCTGCGTGTTGTATAAGATCTGTGTCCGTTTACTGGAGGGCTGTGTGTTGTACAGGTATGTGTCCTTACACTGCGCGGCTGGATGTTGTACAGGCATGTGTTCTTACACTGCAGGGCTGTGTGTTGTACAGGTCTGTGCCCTTAATCTGCAGGGCTGTGTGTTTTACATGTCTGTGTGCTTACATTGCAGGGCTGTCTGTTGAACAGATCTGTGCCTTAAACTGGAGGGCTTTGTGTTGCACAGGTCTGTGCCCTTACTCTGCAGGGCTGCATATTGTACAGGTCTGTGTCGTTACACTGCAGGACTGTGTGTTTTACAGGTCTGTGACTTTACACTGTAGGGCTGTGTGTTGTACAGGTCTGTGTCCTTACACTGCAGGGATGTGTGATGTACAGGTCTGTGCCATTACACTGCAGCGCTTTGTGTTGTACAGGTCTGTGTCCTTACACTGCGGGGCTGGATGTTGTACCGGTCTGTGCCCTTACTCTGCATGGCTCAGTGTTGTACCGGTCAGTGTCCTTACCCTGCAGGGATGGATGTTGTACAGGTCTGTGTTCTTACACTGCAGGGCTGGATATTCTACCGGTCTGTGTAATTAAACTGCAGGGCTGGATGTTGTACAGGTCTGTGTCCTTACACTGCAGGGCTGTGTATTGTACTGGCCTGTGTCCTTATACTGCAGGTCTGGATTTTGTACGAGTCAGTGTCCTTACACTGCAGGGCTGCGTGTTGTACAGGTCTGTGTCCTTACACTGCAGCGCTGTGTGTTGTACAGGTCTGTGTCCTCACACTGCAGGGCTGCGTGTTGTACCAGTCTGTGTGCTTAAACTGCAGGGCTGTGTGTTGTACCTGTCTGTGTCCTTACACTGCAGGTCTGGATGTTGTACAGTCTTGTGTCCTTACACTGCAGGGCTGTGTGTTGTACAGGTCAGTGTCCTTACACTGCAGTGCTGCGTGTTGTACAGGTCTGTGTCCTTACACTGCAGGGCAGCGTGTTGCACCGGTCTGTGCCCTTATACTGCAGGGCTGTGTGTAGTACAGGCCTGTGCCCTTCCACTGCATGGCTGGATGTTGTATAGGTCTGTCTCCTTAAACTGCGGGGTTGTGTTTTGCACAGGTCTGAGTCCTTACACTGTAGGGATGGATGTTGTACAGGTCTGTGTCCTTACACTGCAGGGCAGCGTGTTGCACCGGTCTGTGTCCTTACACTGCAGGGCTGTGTGTAGTACAGGCCTGTGCCCTTCCACTGCATGGCTGGATGTTGTATAGGTCTGTCTCCTTAAACTGCAGGGTTGTGTTTTGCACAGGTCTGAGTCCTTACACTGTAGGGATGGATGTTGTACAGGTCTGTGTCCTTACACTGCAGGTCTGTGTGTTGCACAGTTCTGTGTCCTTACACTGCAGAGCTGCGTGTTGCACAGGTCTGTGTCCTTACACTGCAGGGCTTGTGTTGTACAGGCCTCTGTTCTTACACTGCACGGCTGGGTGTAGTACAGGTCTGTGCCCCTACACTACAGGGCTGTGTGTTTTACAGGTCTGTGTCCTCAAACTGCAGGTCTGTGTGTTGTACAGGTCTGTGAACTTACACTTCCGGGCTGTGCGTTGTACAGATCTGTGACCTTACACTGCAGGGCTGTATGTTGTACAGGTCTGTGTCCTTACACTGCAGGGCTGCTTGTTGTACAGGTATGTGACCTTACACTACAGGGCTGGGTGTTGTACAGGCCTTTCTCTTACACTGCAGGGCTTGATGTTGTACGGGTCTGTGCCCTTACACTGCATGGCTGGATGTTGTATAGATCTGTGCCCTTACACTGCAGGGCTGTGTTACGTACAGGTCTGTGTCCTTACACTGCCGGGCTGGATGTTGTACATGTCTGTGTCCTTACACTGCAGGGCAGGATGTTGTACAGGTCTGTGCCCTTAAACTTTAGGTTTGTGTGCTGCAACGGTCTGTGTGCTTACAATGCAGGGCTTTGTGTTGTACAGGTCTGTGTCCTTACAATGCAGGGCTGTATGTTGTACACGTCTTTGACCTTACAGTGCAGGGCTGTGTGTTGTGCAGGTCTGTGTCGTTACACTGCAGGTCTGTGTGTTCTCCAGGTCTGTGCCCTTACACTGCAGGGCTGTGTGTTGTACAGGTCTGTGTCCTTACACTGCAGGGCCGCGTGTTGTACAGGTCTGTGTCCTTACACTGCAGGGCTGCGTGTTGTACAGGTCTGTGTCCTTACACTGCAGGGCTGTGTGTTGTACAGGTCTGTGCCCTTACACTGCAGGGCTGCTTGTTGTACAGGTGTGTGTCCTTACACTGCAGGGCCGCGTGTTGTACAGGTCTGTGTCCTTACACTGCAGGGCCGCGTGTTGTACAGGTCTGTGTCCTTACACTGGAGGGCTGTGTGTTGTACAGGCCTGTGTCCTTACACTGCAGGGCTGCGTGTTGTCCAGGTCTTTGTCTTACACTGCATGACTGGCTGTTGTATAGATCTGTGTCCTTACACTGCAGGGCCATGTTACGTACAGGTCTGTGTCCTTACACTGCCGGGCTGGATGTTGAACAAGTCTGTGCCCTTAAACTTCAGGGTTGTGTGCTGTAACGGTCTGTGTGCTTACACTGCAGGGCTTTGTGTTGTACACGTCTGTGCTCTTACACTGCACGGCTGGATGTTGTACAGGTCTGTGTCCTTACACTGCAGGGCTGTGTGTTGTACAGGTCTGTGACCTTACACTGCGGGGCTGTGTGTTGTACAGGTCTGTGTCCTTACAATGCAGTTCTGTGTGCTTTACACGTCTGTGACCTTACTCTGTAGGGATGTGTGTTGTACAGGTCTGTGTCCTTACACTGCAGGGATGTGTGTTGTTCAGGTCTGTGCCATTACACTGCAGGGCTGGGTGTTGTACAGGTCTGTGTCCGTACACTGCAGGGCCGTGTGTTGTACCAGTCTGTGTCATTAAACTGCAGGGCTGCGTGTTGTACGGGTGAGTGTCCTCATAATGCAGGGCTTTGTGTTGTACAGGTCTGTTGCCTTACACTGCATGGCTGGATGTTGTACTTGTCTGTGTCCTTACACTGCAGGGCTGTATGTTGTACAGGTCTCTGTCCTTACACTGCTGGGCTGTGTGTTGTACAGGTCGGTGTCCGTACACTGCAGGGCAGTGTGTTGTACAGTTCTATGTCCTTCCACTGCAGGGCTGAATGTTGTACTGGTCTGTGTCCTTACACTGCAGGTCTGTGTGTTCTACAGGTCTGTGCTCTTACACTGCAGGGCTGTGTGTTGTTCAGGTCTGTGTACTGGTCTGTGCCTTACACTGCAGGGCTGCCTGTTGTACAGGTCTCAGTCGTTATACTGCAGGGCTGCGTGTTGTACAGATCTGTGTCCTTAAACTGCAGTGGCTGTGTGTTGTACAGGTCGGTGTCCGTACACTGCAGGGCTGTGTGTTGTACAGGACTATGTCCTTACGCTGCAGGCCTGAATGTTGTACTGGTCTGTGTCCTTACACTGCAGGTCTGTGTGTTGTACAGGTTCGTGTACTTACACTGCAGGGCTGTGTGTTTTACAGTTCTGTGTCCTTACACTGCAGGGCTGCATGTTGTAAATGTCTGTGACCTTATACTGCAGGGCTGTGTGTTGTGCAGGTCTGTGTCCTTACATTGCAGGGCTGCCTGTTGTACTGGTCTCAGTCCTTACACTGCAGGGCTGCGTGTTGTACAGGTCTGTGTCCTTATACTGCAGGGCCGTGTGTTGTACAGGTCTGTGTCCTTACACTGCAGGGCGGGATGTTGCACATGTCTGTGCCCTTACACTGCATGGCTATGTGTTGTACCGGTTTGTGTCCTTACACTGCAGGGCTGCGTTTTTTACAGTTCTGTGTGCTTACACTGCGGGGCTGGATGTTGTACCGGCCTGTGCCCTTACTCTGCATGGCTCTGTGTTGTACCGGTCCGTGTCCTTACCCTGCAGGGCTGGATATTCTACCGGTCTGTGTCCTTACACCGCAGGGCTGGATGTTGTACAGGTCTGTGTCCTTACACAGCAGGGCTGTGTATTGTACTTGTCTTTGTACCTATACAGCAGGGCTGGATGTTGTTTGGGTCAGTGTCCTTACACTGCAGGGCTGCGTGTTGTACAGGTCTGTGTCCTTACACTGCAGGGCTGCGTTTTGTACCAGTCTGTGTGCTTAAACTGCATTGCTGTGTTGTACCTGTCTGTGTCCTAACACTGCAGTTCTGGATGTTGTACAGTTTTGTGTCCTTACACTGCAGTGCTGCGTGTTTTACAGGTCTGTGTCCTTACACTGCAGGGCTGCGTGTTTTACAGGTCTGTGTCCTTACAATGCAGGGCTGTTTGTAGTACAGGCCTGTGCCCTTCCACTGCATGGCTGGATGTTGTATAGGTCTGTGTCCTTAAACTGCAGGGTTTTCTTTTGCACAGGTCTGAGTCCTTACACTGTAGGGATGGATGTTGAACAGGACTGTGTCCTTACACTGCAGGTCTGTGTGTTGCACAGTTCTGTGTCCTTACACTGCAGGGCTGCGTGTTGTACATGTCTTTTTCCTTACACTGCAGAGCTGTGTGTTGTACAGGTCTGTGTTCTTACACTGCAGGGCTGGGTGTTGTACAGGACTGTGTCTTTACACTGAAGGGCTGTGTTTTACAGGTTTGTGTCCTTACACTGCAGGACTGGGTGATGTACAGGTCTGCGTCATTACACTGCAGTACTGGAGATTGTACAGTTCTGTGTCCTTACACTGCAGGGCTGGATGTTGTACAGTTCTGTTCCCTTACAATGCACGTCTGGATGTTGTACAGGTCTGTGTCCTTAAACTGCAGGGCTGTGTGTTGTACAGTTCTGTGTTCTTACACTGCAGGGTTGGATGTTGTACCGGTCTGTGCACTTACACTGCAGGCCTGCGTGTTGTACCAGTCTGTGTCCTTACACTGCAGGGCTGGATGTTGTACGGGTCTGTGAGCTTACACTGCAGGGCTGTGATTTGTACACGTCTGTGACCTTACCCTGCAGGGCTGGATGTTGTACAGATCTGTGTCCTTACTCTGCAGGGCTGGGTACTGTACAGATCGGTGTCCTTACACTGCAGGGCTGTGTGTTGTAAAGGTCTGTGTCCTTACACTGCGGTGCTGAAGGTTGTACAGGTCTGTGTCCTTAAACTGCAGGGCTGTGTGTTGTACAGGTCTGTGTCTTTACACTGCAGGGCTGTGTGTTGTACAGGTCTGTGTCCTTCCAGTGCAGGGCTGTGTGTTGTACAGGTCTGCGTCCTTTCACTGCAGGGCTGGATGTTATACAGTATGTGTCCTTACATTGCAGGGCTGCGTGTTTCCCGGTCTGTGTCCTTACACTGCAGGCCTGCGTTTGGTACAGTTCTGTGTCCTTTACACTGCAGGGCTGGATGTTGTAGAGGTATGTGTCCTTTCAATGCAGGTCTGCGTGTTGTACTGGTCTGTGTCCTTACACTGCAGGGCCGCGAGTTGAGCCGGTCTGTGTCCTTACTCTGCAGGGCTGGGTGTTGTACAGGTCTGTGTCCTTACACTGCAGGGCTGGATCTTGTACATATCTGTGTCCTTAAACTGCAGGGTTGTGTGATGTACCGGCCTGTGTCCTTACACTGCAGGGCTGGATTTTGTACAGGTCTGTGTCCTTACACTGCAGGGCTGGGTGATGTACAGGACTCTGTCCTTACTCTGCAGGGCTGAATGTTGTACAGTTCTGTGTCCTTACATTGTAGGGATGTGTGTTGTAAAGGTCTGTGTCCTTACACTGCAGGGCTGTGTGTTGTACAGGTCTGTGTCCTTAAACTGCAGGGCTGGATGTTGTACAGGTGTGTGTCCTTACACTGCAGGGCTGAAAGTTGTACTGCTCTGTGTTCTTACACTGCAGGGCTGGATGTTGTACCGGTCTGTGTCCTTACACTGCAGGGCTGGATGTTGTACAGGTCTGTGTCCTTACACTGCAGGGCTGTGTATTGTAAAGGTCTGTGTTCTTACACTGCAGGGCTGGATGTTGTACGGGTCTGTGTCCTTACACTGCAGGGCTGCGTGCTATGCAGGTCTGTGTCCTTTCACTGCAGCACTGTGTGTAGTACAGGTCTGTGACCTCACACTGCAGGGCTGCCTGTTTTACCGGCCTGTGTCCTTGCACTGCAGGGCTGTGTGTTGTTCCGGTCTGTGTCCTTGCACTGCAGTGATGGATGTTTTACAGTTCTGTGTCCTTACACTGCAGAGCTTTGTGTTGTACAGGTCTTTGTCCTTGCACTGCAGGATTGGATTTTGTACCGGTCTGTGTCCGTACATTGCAGGGCTGTGTGTTGTACAGGTCTGTGTCCTTACACTGCAGGGCTGGATGTTGTACCGGTCTGTGTCCTTGCACTGCAGGGCTGTGTGTTGAACAATTATGTGTCCTTACACTGCAGGGTTGGATGTTGTACCGGTCTGTGAGATTACACTGCAGGGCTGTGATTTGTACACGTCTGTGACCTTACACTGCAGGGCTGGATGTTGTACAGATCTGTGTCCTTACTCTGCAGGGCTGGGTATTGTACGGATCATTGTCCTTACACTGCAGGGCTGTGTGTTGTAAATGTCTGTGTCCTTACACTGCAGTGCTGAATGTTGTACAGGTGTGTGTCCTTAAACTGCAGGGCTGTGTGTTGTGCAGGTCTGTGTCCTTACACTGCAGGGCTGTGTGTTGTACCGATCTGTGTACTTACACTGAAGGGCTGCGTGTTGTACAGTTCTGTGTCCTTACACTGCATGTCGGCGTGATGTACAGGTCTTTGTCCTTACATCGCAGGGTTGCGTATTGTACAGGTATGTGTCCTTCCACAGCAGGGCTGTGTGTTGTACAGGTCTGCATCCTTACACTGCAGGGCTGGATGTTGTACAAATCTGTGTCCTTACACTGAAAGGCTGTGTTTTGCAGGTTTGTGTTCTTACACTGCAGGACTGGGTGTTGTACAGGTCTGTGTCATTACACTGCAGTACTGGACTTTGGACAGTTCTGTGTCCTTGCACTGCAGGGCTGGATTTTGTGCAGTTCTGTTCCCTTACACTGCAGGGCTGGATGTTGTACCGGTCTGTGTCCTTACACTGCAGGGCTGTGTGTTGTACAGTTCTGTGTCCTTACACAGCAGGGTTGGTTGTTGTACCGGCCTGTGCCCTTACACTGCAGTGCTGGATGTTGTACCGCTCTGTGAGCTTACACTGCAGGGCTGTGATTTGTACACGTCTGTGACCTTACCCTGCAGTGCTGGATGTTGTACAGATCTGTGTCCTTACTCTGCAGGGCTGGGTATTGTACAGATCGTTGTCCTTACACTGCAGGGCTGTGTGTTGTACCGGTCTGTGTACTTACACTGAAGGGTTGCATGTTGTACAGTTCTGTGTCCTTACACTGCAGGGCTGTGTGTTGTACAGTTCTCTGTCCTTACTCTGCAGGGCTGAATGTTGTACAGTTCTCTGTCCTTACAGTGTAGGGCTGTGTGCTGTAAAGTTCTGTGTCCTTACACTGCAGGGCTGTGTGTTGTACAGGCCTGTGTCCTTAAACTGCAGGACTGGATGTTGTACAGGTGTGTGTCCTTACACTGCAGGGCTGAATGTTATACAGGCCTGTGTCCTTACTCTGCAGGGCTGGATGTTGTACAGGTCTGCGTCCTTTCATAGCAGGGCGGGATGTTGTACAGGTCTGTGTTCTTACACTGCAGGGCTGTGTGTTGTACAGGCCTGTGTTCTTACACTGCAGGGCTGGATGTTATACAGGCCTGTGTCCTTTCATGCAGCGCTGTGTGTAGTACAGGTCTATGACCTCACACTGCAGGGCTGCCTGTTTTACCGGTCTGTGTCCTTACACTGCAGGGCTGTGTGTTGTTCCGGTCTGTGTCCTTGCACTGCAGGGCTGGATGTTTTACAGTTTTGTGAACTTACACTGCAGAGCTGTGTGTTGTACAGGTCTTTGTCCTTGCACTGCAGGACTGGATGTTGTACCGGTCTGTGTCCTTACATTGCAGGGCTGTGTGTTGTACAGGTCTGTGTCCTTACACTGCAGGGCTGGATGTTGTACAGGTCTGTGTCCTTACACTGTAGGGCTGTGTGTTGTACAGGTCTGTGTCCTTGCACTGCAGGGCTGGATGCTGTACCAGTCTGTGTCCTTACACTGCAGGGCTGAATGTTGTACAGGTCTGTGTCCTTACACTGCAGGGCTGTGTGTTGTACAGATCTGTGTACTTACACTGCAGGGCTGCGTGTTTCACAGGTCTGTGTCCTTACACTAGAGGGCTGTGTGTTGTACAGGACTGTGCACTTACACTGCAGTGCTGCATGTTGTACAGGTCTGTGGACTTACACTGCAGGGCTGAGTGTTGTACAGGTCTGTGTCCTTACACTACAGGGCTGTGTGTTGTACCGGTCTGTGTCCTTACACTGCAGGGTTGGATGTTTTACAGTTCTGTGCCCTTACACTGAACGGCTGGATGTAGAACCGGTCTGTGTCCTTACACTGCAGGGCAGCGTGTTGTACAGTTTTTTTTACTTAAACTGCGTGGCTGTTTGTTGTACAGGTCTGTGCCCTTACGCTGCAGGGCTGTGTGATTTACAGGTCTGTGTCCTTACACTGCAGGACTGTGTGTTGTACAGGTCTGTGTCATTACACTGCAGAGGTGTGTGTTGTACAGGTCTGGGTCCTTACACTGCAGGGCTTGATGTTGTACAGTCCTGTATCCTTACACTGCAGGGCTGTGTGCTGTACAGGTCGGTGTCCGTACACTGCAGGGCTGTGTGTTGCACAGGTCTATGTACTTACGCTGCAGGGCTGAATGTTGTACAGGTCAGTGACCTTACACTGCAGGGCTGGATGTTGTACAAATCTGTGAATTTAAACTGCATGGCTGTGTGATGTACCGGCCTGTGTCCTTAAACTGCAGGGCTGGATTTTGTACAGGTCTGTGTCCTTACACTGCAGGGCTGGGTGTTGTACAGGTCTGTGTCCTTACTGTGCAGGGCTGAATGTTGTACAGTTCTGTGCCTTACATTGTAGGGCTGTGTGTTGTAAAGGTCTGTGTCCTTACACTGCAGGGCTGTGTGTTGTACAGGTCTGTGTCCTTAAACTGCAGGACTGGATGTTGTACAGGTGTGTGTTCTTACACTGCAGGGCTGAATGTTGTAAAGGTCTGTGTCCTTACACTGCAGGGCTGGATGTTGTACAGGTCTGTGTCCTTACACTGCAGGGCGGGATGTTGTACAGGTCTGTGTCCTTACACAGCAGGGCTGAATGTTGTACGGGTCTGTGTCCTTACACTGCAGGGCGGGATGTTGTACAGGTCTGTGTCCTTACACTGTAGGGCTGAATGTTGTACAGGTCTGTGTCCTTGCACTGCAGGGCTGGATGTTGTAAAGTTCTGTGCCCTTACACTGCAGGGCTGTGTGTTGTGCATGTCTGTGTTCTTACACTGCAGTGCTGGATGTTGTACCGCTCTGTGTCTTTACACTGCAGGGCAGGATGTTGTACAGATCTGTGTTCTTAAACTGCAGGGCTGGATGTTGTACAGGTCTGTGCCCTTACACCGCAGGACTGGATGTTTTACACGTCGGTCTCCTCACACTGCAGGGCTGCGTGGTGTAATGGTCTGTGCCCTTTCACTGCAGAGCTGAGTGTTGTACCGGTCTGTGTCCTTAATCTGCAGGGCTGTGTGTTGTTCATGTCTGTGTCCTTACACTGCAGGGCGGGTTGTTGTTCAGGTCTGTTTCCTTACACTGCAGGGCTGTGTGTTGTACCGGTCTGTGTTCTTACTCTGCAGGGCTGCATGATGTAGAGGTTTGTGTCCTTACACTGCAGGGCTGGATGTTGTACAAGTCTTTGTCCTTACACTGCATGGCTGTGTGATGTACCGGTCTGTGTCCTTACACTGCAGTGCTGGATTTTGTACAGGTCTGTGTCCCTACACTGCAGGGCTGGGTGTTGTACAGGTCTGTGTCCTTATTCTGCAGGGATAGATGTTGTACAAGTCTGTGTCCTTACACTTTAGGTCTGTGTGTGTGTACAGGTCTGTGTCCTTACACTGCAGGGCTGTGTGTTTTGCAGGTCTGTCCCCTTACACTTTAGGGCAGGATGTTGTAACGTTCTGTGACATTACACTGCAGGGTGCGTGTTGTACTGGTCTGTGTCCTTACACTGCAGGGCTGCGTGTTGTACTGGTCTTTGTCCTTACAATGCAAGGCTGTGTGTTGTACATGTCTGTGCCCATACACTGCAGGGCTGTGTGTTGTACAGATCTGTGTCATAATTGCAGGTCTGGATGTTGTACCGGTCTCTGTTCTAACACTGCAACGCTGGATGTTGTAATGGTCTGTGAAATTACACTGCAGGGCTGTGATTTGTACACGTCTGTGACATTACACTGCAGGGCTGGATGTTGTATAGGTCTGTGTCCTTACTCTGCAGGGCTGGGTATTGTATAGGTCGGTGTCCTTACACTGCAGGGCTGTGTGTTGTACTGGTCTGTGTCCTAACAATGCAGGGCTGCTTGTTGTGTGTTGTATCCTTATACTATAGGGCTATGTGTTGTACAGATCTGTGTCTTTACACTGCAGGGCTTGATGTTGTTCGGGTCTGTGTCCTTACATTGCATGGCTATGTGTTGTACAGTCCTTGTTCTTACATTGCAGGGCTGGATGTTATACAGTTCTGTGTTCTGACACTGCAGGGCTGGATGTTCTACAGGACTGTTCCCTAACACTGCAAGGATGTGTTTTGTAACGGTCTGTGTGCTTACACTGCAGGGCTGCGTGTTTCACAGGTCTGTGTCCTTACACTAGAGGGCTGTGAGTTGTACAGGAATGTGTCCTTACACTGCACGGCTGGATGTTGTACAGGTCTGTGCCGTTACACGGCAGGGCTGTGTGTTGTACAGGTCTGTGCACGTACACTGAACGGCTGGATGTTTTACATTTTTGTGACCTTACACTGCAGTGCTGTGTGTTGCGCAGGTCTGTGTCCTTAAACTGTAGGGCTGTGTGTTGTACAGGTCTGTGTCCTTACACTGCAGGGCTGGATGTTGTAACTGTCTGTGTCCTTACACTGCAGGGCTGGATGCTGTACCGGTCTGTGTCCTTACACTGCAGGGCTGAATGTTGTACAGGTCTGTGTCCTTGCACTGCAGGGCTGGATGTTGTATAGGTCTGTGCCCTTACACTGCAGGGCTGTGTGTTGTACAGGTCTGTGTCCTTACACTGCAGGGCTGGATGTTGTACCGGTCTGTGTCCTTACATTGCAGGTCTGTGTGTTATGCAGGTCTGTGTCCCTACACTGTAGGGCTGTGTGTTGTACAGGTCTGTGTCCTTACACTGCAGGGCTGGATGTTGTAACGGTCTGTGTCCTTACACTGCAGGGCTGGATGTTGTACCGGTCTGTGTCCTTACACTGCAGGGCAGGATGTTGTACAGATCTGTGTTCTTAAACTGCAGGGCTGGATGTTGTACAGGTCTGCGCCCTTACACCGCAGGACTGGATGTTGTACACGTCGGTCTCCTCACACTGCAGGGCTGCGTGGTGTAATGGTCTGTGCCCTTACACTGCAGAGCTGAGTGTTGTACCGGTCTGTGTCCTTAATCTGCAGGGCTGTGTGTTGTTCATATCTGTGTCCTTACACTGCAGGGCGGGTTGTTGTTCAGGTCTGTTTCCTTACACTGCAGGGCTGTGTGTTGTACCGGTCTGTGTTCTTACTCTGCAGGGCTGCATGATGTACGGGTTTGTGTCCTTACACTGCAGGGCTTGATGTCGTACAAGTCTTTGTCCTTACACTGCATGGCTGTGTGATGTACCGGTCTGTGTCCTTACACGGCAGTGCTGGATTTTGTACAGGTCTGTGTCCCTACACTGCAGGGCTGGGTGTTGTACAGGTCTGTGTCCTTACTCTGCAGTGATAGATGTTGTACAAGTCTGTGTCCTTACACTTTAGGTCTGTGTTTGTGTACAAGTCTGTGTCCTTACACTGCAGGGCTGTGTGTTTTACAGGTCTGTCTCCTTACACTTTAGGGCAGGATGTTGTAAAGTTCTGTGACCTTACACTGCAGGGTGCGTGTTGTACTGGTCTGTGTCCTTACACTGCAGGGCTGCGTGTTGTACTGGTCTTTGTCCTTACAATGCAAGGCTGTGTGTTGTACATGTCTGTGCCCATACACTGCAGGGCTGTGTGTTGTACAGATCTGTGTCATAATTGCAGGTCTGGATGTTGTACCGGTCTCTGTTCTTACACTGCAACGCTGGATGTTGTAATGGTCTGTGAAATTACACTGCAGGGCTGTGATTTGTACACGTCTGTGACATTACACTGCAGGGCTGGATGTTGTATAGGTCTGTGTCCTTACTCTGCAGGGCTGGGTATTGTATAGGTCGGTGTCCTTACACTGCAGGGCTGTGTGTTGTACTGGTCTGTGTCCTTACAATGCAGGGCTACTTGTTGTACAGGTAAGTATCCTTATACTATAGGGCTGTGTGTTGTACAGATCTGTGTCTTTACACTGCAGGGCTGGATGTTGTTCGGGTCTGTGTCCTTACACTGCATGGCTATGTGTCGTACAGGCCTTGTTCTTACATTGCAGGGCTGGATGTTATACAGGTCTGTGTTCTGACACTGCAGGGCTGGATGTTCTACAGGACTGTTCCCTAACACTGCAGGGCTGTGTTTTGTAACGGTCTGTGTGCTTACATTGCAGGGCTGTGAGTTGGACAGGTCTGTGTCCTTACACTGCAGGGCTGTGTGTTGTACAGGTCTGTGTACTTACACTGCAGGGCTGCGTGTTTCACAGATCTGTGTCCTTACACTAGAGGGCTGTGTGTTGTACAGGAATGTGTCCTTACACTGCACGGCTGGATGTTGTACAGGTCTGTGTCCTTACACGGCAGGGCTGTGTGTTGTACAGGTCTGTGCACTTACACTGAACGGCTGGATGTAGAACCGGCCTGTGTCCTTACACTGCAGGGCAGCGTGCTGTACAGTTTTTTTTACTTAAACTGCATGGCTGTTTGTTGTACAGGTCTGTGTCTTTACACTGCAGGGCTGTGTGTTGTACAGGTCTGTGTCCTTACACTGCAGGGCTGTGTGTTGTACAGGTCTGTGCTCTTACACTGCAGGTCTGTATGTTTTACAGGTCTGTGTCTTTACACTGCAGGGCTGGATGTTGTACCGATCTGTGAACTTACACTGCAGGGCTGTGAGCTGTACAGGTCTGTGAACTTACACTGCAGGGCTGGATGTTGTGCAGGTCGGTGTCCGTACACTGCAGGACTGTGTGTTGTACAGGTCTGCGCCCTTACACTGCAAGGCTGTGTGTTGTACAGGTCTGGGTCCTTACACTGCAGGGCTGGATGTTGTACAGGTCTGTGTCCTTACACTGCAGGGCTGTGTGTTGTACAGGTCGGTGTCTGTACACTGCAGGGCTGTGTGTTGTACAGGTCTATGTCCTTACGCTGCAGGGCTGAATGTTGTACAGGTCTGTGTCCTTACACTGCAGGGCTGGATGTTGTACAAATCTGTGAATTTAAACTGCAGGGCTGTGTGATGTACCGGCCTGTGTCCTTGCACTGCAGGGCTGGATTTTGTAGAGGTCTGTGTCCTTACACTGCAGGGCTGGGTGTTGTACAGGTCAGTATCCTTACTCTGCAGGGCTGAATGTTGTACAGTTCTGTGTCTTTACATTGTAGGGCTGTGTGTTGTAAAGTTCTGTGTCCTTACACTGCAGGGCTGAATGTTGAACACGTCTGTGTCCTTGCACTGCAGGGCTGGATGTTGTACAGATCTGTGTCCTTACACTGCAGGGCGGGATGTTCTACAGGTCTGTGTCCTTACACTGCAGGGCTGTGTGTTGTACAGGTCTGTGTTCTTACACTGCAGGGCTGGATGTTGTACGGGTCTGTGTCTTTTCACTGCGGGGCTGCGTGCTATGCAGGTCAGTGTCATTTCACTGCAGCGCTGTGTGTAGTACAGGTCTATGACCTCACACTGCAGGGCTGCCTGTTTTACCGACCTGTGTCCTTACACTGCAGGGCTGAGTGTTGTTCCGGTCTGTGTCCTTGCACTGCAGGGCTGGATGTTATACAGTTTTGTGACCTTACACTGCAGACCTGTGTGTTGTAAAGGTCTTTGTCCTTGCACTGCAGGACTGGATGTTGCACCGGTCTGTGTCCTTACAATGCAGGGTTGTGTGTTGTACAGGTCTGTGTCCTTACACTGCAGGGCTGGATGTTGTAAAGGTCTGTGTCCTTACACTGTAGGGCTGTGTGTTGTACAGGTCTGTGTCCTTAAACTGCAGGGCTGGATGTTGTAACTGTCTGTGTCCTTACACTGCAGGGCTGGATGTTGTACCGGTCTGTGTCCTTGCACTGCAGGGCTGGATGTTGTAAAGGTCTGTGCCCTTACACTGCAGGGCTGTGTGTTGTGCATGTCTGTGTTCTTAGACTGCAGTGCTGGATGTTGTACCGCTCTGTGTCTTTACACTGCAGGGCAGGATGTTGTACAGATCTGTGTTCTTAAACTGCAGGGCTGGATGTTGTACAGGTCTGTGCCCTTACACCGCAGGACTGGATGTTGTACACGTCGGTCTCCTCACACTGCAGGGCTGCGTGGTATAATGGTCTGTGCCCTTACACTGCAGAGCTGAGTGTTGTACCGGTCTGTCTGTGTCCTTAATCTGCAGGGCTGTGTGTTGTTCATGT
This sequence comes from Somniosus microcephalus, assembly GCF_052327205.1. Classification (NCBI taxonomy): domain Eukaryota; kingdom Metazoa; phylum Chordata; class Chondrichthyes; order Squaliformes; family Somniosidae; genus Somniosus; species Somniosus microcephalus. The sequence goes on from NW_028225183.1 coordinate 52,220,943, forward strand.
CTGTGTCCTTACACTGCAGGGCGGGTTGTTGTTCAGGTCTGTTTCCTTACACTGCAGGGCTGTGTGTAATACAGGTCTATGACCTCACACTGCAGGGCTGCCTGTTTTACCGGTCTGTGTCCTTACACTGCAGGGCTGTGTGTTGTTCCGGTCTGTGTCCTTGCACTGCAGGGCTGGATGTTTTACAGTTTTGTGACCTTACACTGCAGACCTGTGTGTTGTACAGGTCTTTGTACTTGCACTGCAGGACTGGATGTTGTACCGGTCTGTGTCCTTACAATACAGGGCTGTGTGTTGTAGAGGTCTGTGTCCTTACACTGCAGGGCTGGATGTTGTAAAGGTCTGTGTCCTTACACTGTAGGGCTGTGTGTTGTACAGGTCTGTGTCCTTAAACTGCAGGGCTGGATGTTGCACCGGTCTGTGTCCTTACATTGCAGGGCTGTGTGTTGTACAGGTCTGTGTGCTTACACTGCAGGGCTGGATGTTGTACAGGTCTGTGTCCCTACACTGTAGGGCTGTGTGTTTTACAAGTCTGTGTTCTGAGACTGCAGGGCTGCATGTTGTACCGGTCTGTGTCCTTACACTGCAGGGCTGAATGTTGTACAGGTCTGTGTCCTTGCAATGCAGGACTGGATGTTGTACAGGTCTGTGCCCTTACACTGCAGGGCTGTGTGTTGTGCAGGTCTGTGTTCTTACACTGCAGTGCTGGATGTTGTACCGCTCTGTGTCTTTACACTGCAGGGCTGTGTGTTGTGCAGGTCTGTGCCCTTACACCGCAGGACTGGATGTTGTACACGTCTGTCTCCTCACACTGCAGGGCTGCGTGGTGTACTGGTCTGTGTCCTTACACTGCAGAGCTGAGTGTTGTACCGGTCTGTGTCCTTAATCTGCAGGGCTGTGTGTTGTGAATGTCTGTGTCCTTACACTGCAGGGCGGGTTATTGTACAGGTCTGTGTCCTTACACTGCAGGGCAGTGTGTTGTACCGGTCTGTGTTCTTACTCTGCAGGGCTGCATGCTGTACAGGTTTGTGTCCTTACACTGCAGGGCTGTGTGATGTACCGGTCTCTGTCCTTATACTGCAGGGCTGTATTTTGTACAGGTCTGTGTCCCTACACTGCAGGGCTGGGTGTTGTACAGGTCTGTGTCCTTACTCTGCAGGGATAGATGTTGTACAAGTCTGTGTCCTTACACTATAGGTCTGTGTGTGTGTACAGGTCTGTGTCCTTACACTGCAGGGCTTTGTGTTTTACAGGTCTGTCTCCTTACACTTTAGGGCTGGATGTTGTAAAGCTCTGTGTCCTTACACTGCAGGGTGCGTGTTGTACTGGTCTGTGTCCTTACACTGCAGGGCTGCGTTTTGTACTGGTCTCTGTCCTTACACTGCATGGCTGTGTGTTGTACAGGTCTGTGTCATAATTGCAGGTCTGGATGTTGTACCGGTCTGTGCCCTTACACTGCAACGCTGGATGTTGTAATTGTCTGTGAACTTACACTGCAGGGCTGTGATTTGTACACGTCTGTGACCTTACACTGCAGGGCTGGATGTTGTATAGGTCTGTGTCCTTACTCTGCAGGGCTGGGTATTGTAGAGGTCGGTGTCCTTCCACTGCAGGGCTGTGTGTTGTACAGGTCTGTGTCCTTACAATGCAGGGCTGTGTGTTGTACATGTATGTGTCCTTACAATGCAGGGCTGCTTGTTGTACAGGTAAGTATCCTTACACTGCAGGGCTGTGTGTTGTACAGATCTATGTCCTTACACTGCAGGGCTGGATGTTGTACGGGTCTGTGCTCTTACACTGCATGGCTGGATGTTGTATTGGTCTGTGTCCTTACACTGCAGGGCTTTGTGCCGTACAGGCCATGTTCTTACATTGCAGGGCTGGATGTTGTACAGGTCTGTATCATTACACTGCAGGGCTGGATGTTATACAGGTCTGTGCTCTAACACTGCAGGGCTGGATGTTCTACAGGACTGTCCCCTAACACTGCAGGGTTGTGTTTTGTAACGGTCTGTGTGCTTACACTGCAGGGCTGTGTGTTGTACAGGTCTGTGTCCTTACACTGCAGGGCTGTGTGTTGTACAGGTCTGTGTACTTACACTGCAGGCTGCGTGTTTCTCAGGTCTGTGTCCTTATACTAGAGGGCTGTGTGTTTTACAGCAATGTGTCCTTACACTGCACGGCTGGATGTTGTACAGGTCTGTGTCCTTACACGGCAGGGCTTTGTGTTGTACAGGTCTGTACACTTACACTGCAGTGCTGCATGTTGTACAGGTCTGTGGCCTTACACTGCAAGGCTGCGTGTTGTACAGGTCTGTGTCCTTGCACTACAGGGCTGTGTGTTGTACCGGCCTGTGTCCTTAAACTGCAGGGTTGGATGTTGTACAGTTCTGTGACCTTACAATGAACGGCTGGATGTAGAACCCGTCTGTGTCCTTACACTGCAGGGCAGCGTTTTGTACAGTTTTTTTTACATAAACTGCGTGGCTGTTTGTTGTACAGGTCTGTGCCCTTACGCTGCAGTGCTGTGTGTTTTACAGGTCTGTGTCCTTACACTGCAGGGCTGTGTGTTGTACAGGTCTGTGTCCTTACACTGCAGGGCTGTGTGTTGTACAGGTCTGTCCTCTTACACTGCAGGTCTGTATGTTTTACAGGTCTGTGTCTTTACACTGCAGGGCTGGATGTTGTACCGATCTGTAAACTTACACTGCAGGGCTGTGAGCTGTACAGGTCTGTGAACTTACACTGCAGGGCTGGATGTTGTGCAGGTCGGTGTCCGTACACTGCAGGACTGTGTGTTGTACAGGTCTGGGTCCTTACACTGCAGGGCTGGATGTTGTACAGTCTGTGTCCTTACACTGCAGGGCTGTGTGTTGTACAGGTCGATGTCCGTACACTGCAGGGCTGTGTGTTGTACAGGTCTATGTCCTTACTGTGCAGGGCTGAATGTTGCACAGGTCTGTGCACTTACACTGCAGGGCTGTGTGTTTTACAGGTCTGTGTCCTTACACTGCAGGGCTTTGTGTTGTACAGGTCTGTGTACTTACACTGCAGGGCTGTGTGGTTTACAGTTCTGTGTCCTTACAGTGCAGGGCTGCATGCTCTACAGGTCTGTGTCCTTCCACTGCAGGGCTGAGTGTTGTGCAGGTCTGTGTTCTTACACTGCAGGGCTGTGTGTTGTACAGGTCTCTGCCCTTACACTGCAGGGCTGGATGTTGTTCGGGTCTGTGCTCTTACACTGCATGGCTGGATGTTATACAGGTCTGTGTTCTAACACTGCAATTCTGGATGTTCTACAGGACTGTTACCTAACACTGCAGGGTTGTGTTTTGTAACGGGCTGTGTGCTTACACTGCAGGGCTGTGTGTTGTACAGTCTGTGTCCTTACACTGCAGGACTGCGTGTTGCACAGGTCTGTGTCCTTACACTGCAGTGTTGTGTGTTGTACAGGTCTGTTTCCTTACACTGCATGGCTGAGTGTTGTACAGGTCTGTGTACATACACTGCAGGGCTGCGTGTTGCACAGGTCTGTGTCCTTACACTAGAGGGCTGTGTGTTGTACAGGAATGTGTCCTTACACTGCATGGCTGGATGTTGTACAGGTCTGTGTCCTTACACGGCAGGGCTGTGTGTTGTACAGGTCTGTGCACTTACACTGCAGTGCTGCATGTTGTACAGGTCTGTGTCCCTACACTGTAGGGCTGTGTGTTTTACAAGTCTGTGTTCTTACTCTGCAGGGCTGCATGATGTACAGGTTTGTGTCCTTACACTGCAGGGCTGTGTGATGTACCGGTCTGTTTCCTTATACTGCAGGGCTGGATTTTGTACAGGTCTGTGTCCCTACACTGCAGGGCTGGGTGTTGTACAGGTCTGTGTCCTTACTCTGCAGGGATAGATGTTGTACAAGTCTGTGTCCTTACACTGTAGGACTGTGTGTGTGTACAGGTCTGTGTCCTTACACTGCAGGGCTGTGTGTTTTACAGGTCTGTCTTCTTACACTTTAGGGCTGGATGTTGTAAAGTTCTGTGTCTTACACTGCAGGGCTGCGTTTTGTACTGGTCTGTTTCCTTACACTGCATGGCTGTGTGTTGTACAGGTCTGTGTCATAATTGCAGGTCTGGATGTTGTACCGGTCTGTGCCCTTACACTGCAATGCTGGATGTTGTAATTGTCTGTGAACTTACACTGCAGGGCTGTGATTTGTACACATCTGTGACCTTACACTGCAGGGCTGGATGTTGTATAGGTCTGTGTCCTTACTCTGCAGGGCTGGGTATTGTATAGGTCGGTGTCCTTCCACTGCAGGGCTGTGTGTTGTACAGGTCTGTGTCCTTACAATGCAGGGTTGCTTGTTGTACAGGTAAGTATCCTTACACTGCAGGGCTGTGTGTTGTACAGATCTATGTCCTTACACTGCAGGGCTGGATGTTGTACGGGTCTGTGCTCTTACACTGCATGGTTGGATGTTGTATTGGTCTGTGTCCTTACACTGCAGGGCTTTGTGCCGTACAGGCCATGTTCTTACATTGCAGGGCTGTATGTTGTACAGGTCTGTGTCATTACACTGCAGGGCTGGATGTTATACAGGTCTGTGCTCTAACACTGCAGGGCTGGATGTTCTACAGGACTGTCCCCTAACACTGCAGGGTTGTGTTTTGTAACGGTCTGTGTGCTTACACTGCAGGGCTGTGTGTTGTACAGGTCTGTGTTCTTACACTGCAGGGCTGTGTGTTGTACAGGTCTGTGTACTTACACTGCAGGCTGCGTGTTTCTCAGGTCTGTGTCCTTATACTAGAGGGCTGTGTGTTTTACAGCACTGTGTCCTTACACTGCACGGCTGGATGTTGTACAGGTCTGTGTCCTTACACGGCAGGGCTTTGTGTTGTACAGGTCTGTACACTTACACTGCAGTGCTGCATGTTGTACAGGTCTGTGGCCTTACACTGCAGGGCTGCGTGTTGTACAGGTCTGTGTCCTTACACTACAGGGCTGTGTGTTGTACCGGTCTGTGTCCTTAAACTGCAGGGTTGAATGTTGTACAGTTCTGTGACCTTACAATGAACGGCTGGATGTAGAACCGGTCTGTGTCCTTACACTGCAGGGCAGCGTGTTGTACAGTTTTTTTTACTTAAACTGCGTGGCTGTTTGTTGTACAGGTCTGTGTCCTTACACTGTAGTGCTGTGTGTTGTACAGGTCTGTGTCCTAACATTGCTGGGCTGGATGTTTTACCGGTCTGTGTGCTTACACTGCCGGGCTGGATGTTGTACAGGTCTGTATCCTTACACAGCAGGTAGGGATGTTGTACAGGTCGGCGTCCTTACACTGCAGGGCTGTGTGTTGTACCGGTCTGTTTCCTTACTCTGCAGGGCTGGATGTTGTACAGGCCTGTGTCCTTTTTCTGCAGGGCTGTCTGTTGTACAGGTCTGTGTCCTTACACTTCAGGGCTGCGTTTTGTACTGGTATGTGTCCTTACACTGCAGGGCTGCGAGTTGTGCAGTTCTGTGCCCTTACACTGTAGGGCTGGATGTTGAACATGTCTGTGTCCTTACACTGCAGGACTGAATGTTGTCCCGGTCTGTACCTTACACTGCAGGGCTGCGTGTTGTACTGGTCTGTGTCCTTACAATGCAGGTCTGTGTGTTGTACATGTCTGTGCCCTTGCACTGCAGGGCTGTGTGTTTTCGATGTCTGTGTCCTTACACTGCAGGGCTGCGAGTTGTACAGTTCTGTGCACTTCCACTGCAGGTCTGGAAGTTGTACCGGTCTGTGCCCTTGCACTGCACGGCGGGATGTTGTACAGGTCTGCGTGCTTAAACTGCAGGGCTGAATGTTTTACAGGTCTGTGTCCTTACACCGTAGGGCTGTGTGTTGTACAGGCCTGTGTCCTTACACTGCAGGGCTGTGTGTTGTACATGTCTGTGCACTTGAACTGCAGTGCTGCGATTTGTACAGTGCGGTGCACTTCCACTGCAGGGCTTGAAGTTGTACCGATCTGTGTCCTAACACTGCAGAGCTGCGTGATGTGCAGTTCAGTGCCCTTACACTGTAGGGCTGGATGTTGTACAGGTCTGTGTCCTTACCCTGCAGGGCTGTGTTGTACAGGCCTGTGTCCTTACACTGCAGGGCTGTGTGTTGTACATGTCTGTGCACTTGAACTGCAGTGCTGCGATTTGTACAGTGCGGTGCACTTCCACTGCAGGGCTTGAAGTTGTACCGATCTGTGTCCTAACACTGCAGAGCTGCGTGATGTGCAGTTCAGTGCCCTTACACTGTAGGGCTGGATGTTGAACAGGTCTGTGTCCTTACACTGCAGGGCTGGATGTTGTACCGGTCTGTGCCCTTACAATGCAGCGTGCGTGTTAAACTGGTCTGTTGCCTTACAATGCAGGGCTGTGTGTTGTACATGTCTGTGCCCTTGCACTGCAGTGCTGCGATTTGTACAGTGCTGTGCACTTCCACTGCAGGGCTGGAAGTTGTACCGGTCTGTGTTCTAACACTGCAGGGCTGCATGTTGTACAGGTCTGTGTCCTCACATGGCAGGGCTGTGTGTTGTACAGGTCTGTGTCCTTAAACTGCAGGGCGGGATGTTGTACAGGTCTGTGTCCTTACACTGCAGGGCTGTGTGTTGTTCAGGTTTGTGTCCTTACACTGCAGGGCTGCGTGTTGTACCGATCTGTGTCCTAACACTGCAGAGCTGCGTGATGTACAGGTCGGTGCCCTTACAAAGCAGGGCTGTGTGTTGCTCAGGTTTGTGTCCTTACACTGCAGGGCTGCGTGTTGTGGCAATCTGTGTCCTAACACTGCAGAGCTGCGTCATGTACAGGTCGGTGCCCTTACAAAGCAGGGCTATGTGTTGTACTGGTCTGTGTCCTTACACTGCAGGGCTGCGTGTTGTACAGGCCTGTGTCCTTACACTGCAGGGCTGCGAGTTGTACAGTTCAGTGCCCTTACATGCAGGGCTGGATGTTGTACATGTCTGTGTCCTTACACTGCAGGGCTGTGTGTTGTACCGGTCTGTGTCCTTTCACTGCAGGGCTGTGTGTTGTACAGGTCTGTGTCCTCACACGGCAGGGCTGTGTTTTGTACAGGTCTGTGCACTTCCACTGCAGGGCTGGATGTTGTACAGGTCTGTGTTCTTACACTGCAGGGCTTCATGTTGCACATGTCTGTCTCCTTACACTGCAGGGCTGCGTGTTGCACCGGTCTGTGTCCTTACACTGCAGGGCTGTGTGTTGTACAGGTCTGTGTCTTCTCACGGCAGGGCTGTGTGTTGTTCAGGTTTGTCTCCTTACACTGCAGAGCTACGTGTTGTACAGGTCTGTGCCCTTACAATGCAGGGCTGTGTGTTGTACTGGTCTGTGTCCTTACACTGCAGGGCTGGGTGTTGTACAGGTCTGTGTACTTACACTGCAGGGCTGTGTGTTGTTCAGGTCTGTGTCCTTGCACTGTAGGGCTGTTTGTTTTACAGGTCTGTGTCCTTACACTGCAGGGCTGTGTGTTTTACCGGTCTGTGAATTTACACTGCAGGGCTGGATGTTGTACAGGTCTGTGTCCTTACACTGTAGTGCTGTGTGTTGTACATGTCTGTGTCCTAACATTGCTGGGCTGGATGTTTTACCGGTCTGTGTCCTTACACTGCCGGGCTGGATGTTGTACAGGTCTGTATCCTTACACAGCAGGTAGGGATGTTGTACAGGTCGGGGAACTTACACTGCAGGGCTGTGTGTTGTACCGGTCTGTTTCCTTACTCTGCAGGGCTGGATGTTGTACAGGTCTGTGTCCTTTCTCTGCAGGGCTGGATGTTGTACAGTTCTGTGTCCTTACACTGTAGGGCTGTCTGTTTTACAGGTCTGTGTCCTTACACTGCAGGGCTGCGAGTTGTGCAGTTCTGTGCCCTTACACTGTAGGGCTGGATGTTGAACATGTCTGTGTCCTTACACTGCAGGACTGAATGTTGTCCCGGTCTGTACCTTACACTGCACGGCTGCGTGTTGTACTGGTCTGTGTCCTTACAATGCAGGTCTGTGTGTTGTACATGTCTGTGCCCTTGCACTGCAGGGCTGTGTGTTTTCGATGTCTGTGTCCTTACACTGCAGGGCTGCGAGTTGTACAGTTCTGTGCACTTCCACTGCAGGTCTGGAAGTTGTACCGGTCTGTGTCCTTGCACTGCACGGCGGGATGTTGTACAGGTCTGCGTGCTTAAACTGCAGGGCTGGTTGTTGTACAGGTCTGTGTTCTTACACTGCAGGGCTGGATGTTGTACAGGTCTGTCTCCTTACACTGCAGGGCTGCGGGTTGTACCGCTCTGTGACCTTACACTGCAGCTCTGTGTCCTTACACTGCAGGGCTCTGTGTTGTTCAGGTCTCTGTCCTTTCACTGCAGGCCTGCGTGTTGTACAGGTCTGTGTCCTTACACCGCTGGGCGGGATGTTGTGCAGGTCTGTGTCCTTACACTGCAGGGCTGTGTCTTGTTCAGATTTGTGTCCTTACACTACAGGGCTGCGTGTTGTACCGATCTGTGTCCTAACACTGCAGAGCTGCGTTTTGTACAGGTCTGTGCCCTTACAAAGCAGGGCTGTGTGTTGTACAGGTCTCTGTCCTTACACTGCAGGGCTGCGTGTTGTTCAGGTTTGTGTCCTTACACTGCAGGGCTGTGTGTTGTAACGGTCTGTGTCCTTATAATGCAGGGCTGTGTGTTGTACAGATCTGTGTCCATACACTGCAGAGCTGGTTGTTGTAACGGTGTGCGTCCTTCCACTGCAGGGCTGTGTGTTGTACCGGTCTGTGTCCTTACACTGCAGGGCTGGATTTTGTACATTCTGTGTCCTTACACTGCATGGCTGTGTGTTGTACAGGTCTATGTCCTTCCACTGCAGGGCTGTGTGTTGTACAGGTCTATGTCCTTACACTGCAGTGCTGGGTGTTTTACATATCTGTGTCCTTACACTGCAGGCCTGCGTGTTGTACAGGTCTGTGTCCTTACACTGCAGGGCTGCGTGTTGTACAGGACTGTTTGCTTGCACTGCATGGATTTGTGGTGCACAGGTCGGTGTACTTACACTGCAGGGCTGGATGTTGTACACGACTTTGTCCTTACACTGCAGGGCTGTGTGTTGTAGAGGTCTGTGATCTTACAATGCTTGGCTGCATGTTGTACCGGACTGTGTCCATACATTGCAGGACTGCGTGTTGTCCAGGTCCGTGCACTTACACTGCAGGGCTGTGTGTTTTACAGGTCTGTGTCCTTACACTGCAGGGCTGTGTGCTGTACAGGTCTGTGTCATTACACTGCAGGGCTGCGTGTTGTACAGGTCTGTGTCCTTACACTGCAGGGCTGGATGTTGTACAGGTCTGTGTCCTTACACTGCAGGGCTGTGTGTTGTACTGGTCTGTGTCCTTAAACTGCAGGGCTGCGAGTTGTACAGTTCTGTGCCCTTACATTGTAGGACTGGATGTTGAAAAGGTCTGTGTCCTTACACTGCAGGGCTGGATGTTGTACAGTTCTGTGTCCTTACACTGCAGGGCTGGATGTTGTACAGGTCTGTGTCCTTACACTGCAGGGCTGTGTGTTGTTCAGGTTTGTGTCCTTACACTGCATGGCTGTGTGTTTTACCTGTCTGTGACTTTACACTGCAGGGCTGAATGTTGTACAGATCTGTGCCCTTCCACTGCAGGGCTGCGTGTTGCACCGGAATGTGTCCTTACAGTGCAGGGCTGTGTGTTGTACCGGTCTGTGTCCTTTCACTGCAGGCCTGTGTGTTGTACAGGTCTGTTTCCAGACACGGCAGGGCTGTGTGTTGTACAGGTCTGTGTCCTTACACTGCAGGGCGGGATGTTGTTCAGTTCTGTGTCCTTACACTGCAGGGCTGTGTGTTGTTCAGGTTTGTGTCCATACACTGCATGGCTGTGTGTTTTACCTGTCTGTGACTTTACACTGCAGGGCTGGATGTTGTACAGGTCTGTGTCCTTACACTGTAGGGCTGTGTGTTGTGCAGGTCTGTGCCCTTACACTGTAGGGCTGTCTGTTTTACAGGTCTGTGTCCTTACACTGCAGTGCTGTGTGATTTACCGGTCTGTGAATTTACACTGCAGGCTGGATGTTGTACAGGTCTGTGTCCTTACACTGTAGTGCTGTGTGTTGTACAGGTCTTTATCCTTACATTGCTGGGCTGGATGTTTTAGCGCTCTGTGTCCTTACACTGCCGGGCTGGATGTTGTACAGGTCCGTGTCCTTACACTGCAGGGCTGTGTGTTCTACCGGTCTGTTTCCTTACTCTGCAAGGCTGGATGTTGTACAGGTCTGTGTCCTTTCTCTGCAGGGCTGGATGTTGTACAGTTCTGTGTCCTTACACTGCAGGGTTGTGTGTTTTACAGGTCTGTGTCCTTACACCTTAGGGCTGGATGTTGTCCAGGTCTGTGTCCTTAAACTGCAGGGCTGCGTGTTGTACAGTTCTGTGCAATTCCACTGCAGGGCTAGAAGTTGTACCGGTCTGTGTCCTTACACTGCACGGCTGGAAGTTTTACAGATCTGCGTGCTAAACTGCAGGGCTGGTTGTTGTACAGGTCTGTGTTCTTACACTGCAGGGCTGGATGTTGTACATGTCTGTCTCCTTACACTGCAGGGCTGCGGGCTGCACTGGTCTGTGACCTTACACTGCAGGGCTGTGTATTGTACCGATCTGTGCCCTTCCACTGCAGGGCTGTGTGTTGTACAGGCCTGTGTCCTTACACTGCAGGGCTGCGGGCTGTACTGGTCTGTGACCTTACACTGCAGGGCTGTGTGTTGTACCGATCTGTGTCCTTACACTGCAGGGCTGCGCGTTGCACAGTTCTGTGCCCTTACATTGTAGGACTGGATGTTGAACAGGTCTGTGTCCTTACACTGCAGGGCTGGATGTTGTACCGGTCTGTGCCCTTACACTGCAGGGCTGCATGTTGTTCTGGTCTGTGTCCTTACAATGCAGGGCTGCATGTTGTTCTGGTCTGTGCCCTTGCACTGCAGGGCTGTGTGTTTTAGAGGTCTGTGTCCTTACACTGCAGGGCTGCGAGTTGTAAAGTTCTGTGCAATTCCACTGCAGGGCCAGAAGTTGTACTGGTCTGTGTCCTTGAACTGCACGGCTGGAAGTTGTACAGGTCTGCGTGCTTAAAATGCAGGGCTGGATGTTGTACAGGTCTGTGTTCTTACACTGCAGGGCTGGATGTTGTACAGGTCTGTCTCCTTACACTGCAGGGCTGCGGGTTGCACTGGTCTGTGACCTTACACTGCAGGTCTGTTTCCTTACACTGCAGGGCTGCGTGAAGCACCGGTCCGTGTCCTTTCACAGCAGGGCTGTGTGTTGTACCCGTCTGTGTCCTTTCACTGCAGGCCTGCGTGTTGTACAGGTCTGTGCCCTCACACGGCAGGGCTGTGTGTTGTACAGGTCTGTGTCCTTACACTGCAGGGCGGGATGTTGTACAGGTCTGTGTCCTTACAAAGCAGGGCTGTGTGTTGTACAGACCTGTGCCCTTACACTGCAGGGCTGGGTGTTGTAAAAGTCTCTGTCCTTACACTGCAGGGCTGTGTGTTGTAATGGCCTGCGCCCTTCCACTGCAGGGCTGGGTGTTGTACAGGTCTGTGTCCTTATAATGCAGAGCTGTGTGTTGTACACATCTGTGTCCTTACACTGCAGAGCTGGTTGCTGCAACGGTCTGTGTCCTTCCACTGCAGAGTTGTGTGTTGTACCGGTCTGTGTCCTTACACTGCAGGGCTGGATTTTGTACATTCTGTCTCCTTACACTGCAGTGCTGTGTGTTGTACAGGTCTGTGTCCTTACACTGCAGTGCTGTGTATTTTACAGGTCTGTGTCCTTACACTGCAGGGCTGTGTGTTGCACAGATCGGTGTCCTTACACCGCAGGGTTGTGTGTTGTACATATCTGTGTCCTTAAACTGCAGGGTTGTGTGTTGTAGAGGACTGTGTGCTTACACTGCAGGGATTTGTGTTGCACAGGTCGTTGTACTTACACTGCAGGTCTGGATGTTGTACACGACTGTGTCCTTGCAGTGCAGGGCTGTGTGTTGTACAGGTCTGTGATCTTACACTGCAGGGCTGTGTGTTGTACCGGACTGTTTCATTACATTGCAGGACTGCATGTTGTACCGGTCTGTGTCCTTACACTGCAGGGCTGCGTATTATACCGATCAGTATCCTTACACTGCAGGGCTGGAGGTTGTACAGGTCTGTGCACTTACACAGCAGGGCGGGATGTTGTACAGGTCTGTGTCCTTACATTGCAGGAATGGATGTTGTACAGGTCTGTGTTATTACACTGCAGGGCTGGATGTTGTACAGGTCCGTCTCCTTACACTGCAGGGCTGCGTGTTGTACCGGTCTGTGTCCTTACACTGCAGGGCTGGATGCTGTACAGGTCTGTGTCCTTACACTGCAGGGCTGCGTGTTGCACCAGTCTGTGTACTTACACTGCAGGGCTGTGTGTTGTACCGGTCTGTGTCCTTTCACTGCAAGCCTGCGTGTTTTACAGGTCTGTGTCCTTACACTGCAGGGCGGGATGTTGTACAGGTCTGTGTCCTTACACTGCAGGGCTGGGTCTTCTACAGGTCTGTGTCCTTACACTGCAGGACTGTGTGTTGCACAGATCGCTGTCGTTAAACCGAGACCGGAGAAGCAGCGGACCTGCGTGGCAGCAGCCCGAGGGTTGGAGGATAAAAGGGAGCAACCCGAGGCAGCGAGGCCCAGAGCCCCGAGGCCGGAGAAGCAGCGGACCTGCGCGGGAGCAGCCCGAATGGTGGAGGATAAAAGGGAGCAACCCGAGGCAGCGAGGCCCAGAGCCCCAAGACCAGAGAAGCAGCAGACCTGCGCGGGAGCAGCCCGAGGCGGCGGAGAATAAAAGGGAGCAACTCGAGGCAGCGAGGCCCAGAGCCCCAAGACCGTAGAAGCAGCGGACTGGCGCGGGAGCAGCCCGAGGCGGCGGAGGATAAAAGCGAGCAACCCGAGGCAGCGAGGCCCAGAGCCCCGAGATGAGAGAAGCAGCCGACCTTCACGGGAGCAGCCCGAGGTGGCGGAGGATAAAAGGGAGCAATCCGAGGCAGTGAGGCCCAGAGCCCCGAGACCGGAGAAGCAGCGGACCTGCGAGGGAACAGCCCGAGGCAGCGGAGGCAAAAAGGGAGGCACCCGAGGCAGCGAGGCCCAGAGCCCCGAGACCGGAGAAGCAGTGGACCTGCGCGGGAGCAGCCCGAGGCGGAGGAAGCAAAAAGGGAGCAACCCGAGTCAGCGAGGCCCAGAGCCCCGAGACCGGAAAAGCAGCGGACCTGCGTGGGAGCAGCCCGAGGCGGCGGAGGATAAAAGGGAGCAACCCGAGGCATACCAATCCAGGTTCCAGGCGAGAGGTAAAAAGTAATCCAAGTGTAATGTCAGCAGGAAGCAGGTAAGTGATTGGTTGGTGAGTATTTCTCTCTTTTCAGTACAAGCTTGAATTCTGTGGTTTTAATTTTCTAGGGTCTCTGTGGTGTAGTGGGGACAGTTGGTAAATAGAGCGCCCTAGAGTATACCTGTAACTGGGGTACTGAATAAATTTTTTAATTAATTAAAGGAGTAAGTCATGGCAGGAGAGCTCAGCCCCGTGTTCTGCTTCTCTTGCTCCATGTGGGAAGTCAGGGACGCTGCCAGTATCCCTGACGACCATGTGTGCACGAAATGCATCCAGCTGCAGCTACTTGTAGACCGCATTGCGGCACTCGAGCTGTGGGTGGATGAGTTTTGGAGCATGTGCGATGCTGAGAGGGTCGTGGATAGCACGTTTAGCGAGTTGTTCACACCGCTGGGTAGGGCTGCACAGGCAGAAAGGAATTGGGTGACCATCAGGCGGAGCAACAGAGGCAGGCAGGAAGTGCAGGGGACCCCTGCGGTCATCCCCCTTTCAAACAGGTATACCAAGTTGAATACTGTGGAGGGGGATGACTCACCAGGGGAACGCAGCAGTAGCCAACTTCCTGGCACCATGGACGCTTCTGCTGCTCAGAAAGGGAGGAAAAAGAGTGGGAGAGCAATAGTGGTAGGGGATTCTATCGTAAGGGGAACAGATAGGCGTTTCTGTGGCCGCAAACATGACTCCAGGATGGTTTGTTGCCTCCCTGGGGCCAGGGTCATGGATGTCACTGAGCGTCTACAGGGCATTCTTAAGGGGGAGGGTGAGCAGGCAGAGGTCGTGGTCCACATTGGGACCAACGACATAGGTAGGAAGGGGGATGAGGTCCTGCATCAAGAATTTAGGGAGCTAGGTAGCAGATTAAAGAGCAGGACCTCAAAGGTTGTAATCCTTGGATTACTCCCAGTGCCACGTGCTAGTGAGTATAGGAATAGAAGGATAGAACAGATGAATGCGTGGCTAAAGAGTTGGTGTAGGAGGGAGGGTTTTAGTATCTGGATCACTGGGCCTCCTTCTGGGAAAGGTGGGACTTGTACAATTCGGACGGGTTGCACCTGAACCAGAGCGGGACAAATATCCTTGTGGGGAGGTTTGCTAGCACTGTTGGGGGGGGGGGTTTAAACTAACTTGGAAGGGGGATCGGATACAGAGGGGAGCTGAAATAGGGGGTGATGTGCTGCCAATTATAGAGAAAAAAACAAGTCAGCTTGGTAGACAGGGCAAATATATAAGGGCAAGTCTGGATGGCATCTATTTTAATGCAAGGAGTCTTGCAAATAAGGTGGATGAACTGAAGGTGTTGATAAACACATGGGAGTATGATATTGTTGCTATCACGGAGACATGGTTGAGGGAGGGGCAAGACTGGCAGCTCAATATTCCGGGGTACAGAATCTTCAGGCGAGACAGAGGGGGAGGTATAAGAGGAGGGGGTGTCGCAATATTAATTAAGGAGTCAATTACTGCAGTAAGGAGGGATGATATATTAGCAGCTTCCTCTAATGAGGCCATATGGGTGGAGCTTAAAAACAAAAAGGGGGCAAGCACTTTGCTGGGAGTGTACTATAGGCCTCCAAACAGTCAGGGGGAGATAGAGGAACAGATATGTAGGCAAATCTCAGAGAAATGTGCAAATAATAAGGTAATAATAATGGGGGATTTCAACTTCCCAATATTAACTGGGATAGTCAGAGTGTGAAAGGCTCAGAGGGTGTAGAATTCT
The DNA here is from genome assembly GCF_052327205.1 of Somniosus microcephalus. Lineage (NCBI taxonomy): Eukaryota > Metazoa > Chordata > Chondrichthyes > Squaliformes > Somniosidae > Somniosus > Somniosus microcephalus. The sequence continues at coordinate 52,236,091 of NW_028225183.1, forward strand.
TAAAGTGCATCCAGGAGAGCTTTTTGAGCCTGCATGTATAAAGTCCTACAAGAGAGGGGGCGGTACTGGACCTAATTCTAGGGAATGTGGCCGGCCAAGTGGAAGAAGTGCTAGTAGGTGAGCACTTTGGTGACAGTGACCATAATATGGTGAGATTTAAGGTGGTCATGGAAAAGGACAGGGATGGGCCGGAAATAAGGGTTCTAAATTGGGGGAAGGCCGATTTTAATAGGATAAGGCAGGATCTGGCCAAAATGGACTGGGATCAGCTACTTGTAGGAAAATCCGCATCGGAGCAATGGGAGGCTTTCAGAAGGGAGATTGAGATCATACAATGGCAAAATGTTCCCGTAAAGGTCAAGAGTGGTTCCAAAAACCACAGGGAACCTTGGATGTCAGGGGATATGCGAGAATGGATTAGGAAAAAAAGGAGGGCTTTTGGCAGATACAAAAGGCTAAAGATGGAGGAAGCCCTGGGGGAGTACAAAAAGTGCAGGGGGATACTTAAAAAAGAAATTAGGAGATCAAGGAGGGGCCATTAAATAACACTGGCGAGCAAAATAAAGGAAAATCCTAAGATGTTTTATAAGCATATAAAGGGTAAGAGGATAACTAGGGAAAAAATAGGGCCCATTAGGGACAAAAGTGGCAATCTGTGTGTGGAGCTGGAAGATGTAGGAGGGGTTCTAAATGAATTTTTTGCATCTGTTTTCACTATGGAGAAGGACGATGTAGACATAGAAATAGGGCGGGGGCACTGTGATATGCTCGAACATATTAACATCGAGAGGGAGGAGGTATTGGCGGCTTTAGCAGGCCTAAAAATGGATAAATCCCCAGGCCCGGACGAAATGTATCCCAGGCTGCTTTGTGAGGCAAAGGAAGAGATTGCGGGGGCTCTAACACATATATTCAGAACCTCTATGGCCACAGGGGATGTGCCAGAGGACTGGAGAACCGCTAATGTCGTACCATTATTCAAGAAGGGGAGTAGCGAAAAACCGGGGAACTACAGGCCAGTGAGCCTAACATCAGTGGAAGGTAAATTATTGGAAAAACTTCTGAGGGACAAAATTAGTCTCCACTTGGAGAGGCAAGGATTAATCAGGGATAGTCAACATGGCTTTGTCAAGGGAAGATCATGTCTGACTAAGTTGATTGAATTTTTTGAGGGGATGACTAGGTGTGTGGATGAGGGTAACACATTGGATGTGGTATACATGGATTTCAGTAAGGCCTTCGATAAAGTCCCGCACAGGAGACTGGTCAAGAAGGTAAGAGTCCATGGAATCCAGGGTGCCTTGGCACACTGGATACCAAACTGGCTTAGTGGCAGAAGGCAGAGGGTGATGGTCGAAGGTTGTTTTTGTGACTGGAAGCCTGTGGCCAGTGAGGTACCACAGGGATCGGTGCTGGGTCCCTTGCTGTTTGTGGTCTACATTAATGACTTGGATATGAATGTAAAAGGTATGATCAGTAAGTTCGCGGATGATACAAAAATTGTTAGGGTGGTAAATAGCGAGGAGGGTAGTCTCAGTCTGCAGGACGATATAGATGGGTTGGTCAGATGGGCGGAACAGTGGCAAACAGAATTTAACCCAGAAAAGTGCGAGGTGATGCACTTTGGGGGGACTAAAAAGGCAAGGGAATACACAATGAATGGTAAGACCCTAGGCAAGACGGAGGGTCAGAGGGATCTGGGTGTGCAAGTACACAGATCCCTGAAGGCGGCGGAACAGGTGGATAAGGTGGTAAAAAAGGCATATGGGATACTTGCCTTCATTAGCCGAGGCATAGAATATAAGAGCAAGGAGGTTATGATGGAGCTGTATAAAACACTGGTTAGGCCACAGCGGGAATACTGTGTGCAGTTCTGGTCGCCACACTACAGGAAGGACGTGATCACTTTGGAGATTGTGCAGAGGAGATTCACCAGAATGTTACCAGGGCTGGAGCGCTTCAGCTATGAAGAGAGACTGGGCAGATTGGGTTTGTTTTCCTTGGAGCAGAGGAGGCTGAGGGGGGACATGATTGAGGTGTACAAAATTATGAGGGGCATATATAGGATGGATACTAAGGAGCTTTTTCCCTTAGTAGAAGGGTCAATAACAAGGGGGCATAGATTCAAGGTAAAGGGCGGACGGTTTAGAGGGGATTTGAGAAAGAATTTTTCACCCAGAGGGTGGTTGGAGTCTGGAACTCACTGCCTGAAAGGGTTGTGGAGGCAGGAACTCTCACAACATTTAAGAAGCATTTGGATGAGTACTTGAAATGCCATAGCCTACAAGGCTACGGACCAAATGCTGTAATATGGCATTAGATTAGACAGGGCTTGATGACCGGCGCGGACACGATGGGCCGAAGGGCCTCGATCCGTGCTGTATTACTCTATGACTCTATGAGGGCTGTGCTTTGTATAGGTCTGTGTCCTTACACTGCAGGGCTGCGTGTTGAACAGGACTGTGCCCTTACACTGCAGGGCTGTGTGTTGAACAGGACTGTGTCCTTACACTGCAGGGCTGTGTGTTGCACTGGTCGGTGTCCTTACACTGCAGGGCTGGATGTTGTACAGGCCTGTGTCCTTACACTGCAGTGCTGCGTGTTGTACAGGTCTGTATCCTCACACGGCAGGGCTGTGTGTTGTAAAGGTCTGTGCACTTACACTGCAGGGCTCTGTGTTGTACCGGTCTGTGTACTTACACTGCAGGGCTGGATGTTGTACAGGTCTGTGCCCTTACACTGCAGGGCTGGATGTTGTACAGTTCTGTGTCGTTACACTGCAGGGCTGGATGTTGTACAGGTCTGTGTCCTTAAACTGCAGGACTGGATGTTGTACCAGTCTGTGTCCTTACACTGCAGTGCTGGATGCTGTACAGGTCTGTGTCCTTACATTGCAGGGCTGTGTGTTGTACATGTCTGTGTCCTCACACTGCAGGGCTGGATATTGTACCGGTCTGTGTATTTACTCTACAGGGCTGTGTGTTGTACATGTCTGTGTCCTTACACTGCAGGGCTGGATCTTGTAGCGGTCTGTTTCCTTACACTGCAGGGCTGTGTGTTGTGCCTGTCTGTATCCATACACTGCATTGCTGTGTGTTGAACCGGTCTGTGTCCTTACACTGCAGGGCTGCGTGTTGTACAGGTCTGTGTCCTTACACTGCAGGGCTGTGTGTTGCACAGGTCTGTGCCCTTGCACTGCAGGGCTGGATGTTGTACAGGTCTGTGTCCTTACACTGCAGGGCTGTGTGTTGTAAATGTCTGTGTCCTTACTCTGCAGGGCTGGATGATGCACAAGTCTGTATCCTTATCCTGCAGGACTGGATGTTGTACCGGTCAGTGTCCTTACACTGCAGGTCTGCATGTTGTACGGGTCCGTGCTGTAACACTGCAGGGCTATGTGTTGTACAACTCTGTGTCCTTACACTGCAGGGCTGTGTGTTGTAAAAGTCTGTGTCCTTACTCTGCAGGGCTGGATGATGCACAAATCTGTATCCTTATCCTGCAGGACTGGATGTTGTACCGGTCTGTGTCCTTACACTGCAGCTCTGGATATTGTACATGTCAGTGCTCTAACACTGCAGGGCTATGTGTTGCACAACTCTGTGTCCTTACACTGCAGTGCTGGATGTTGTACCGGTTTGTGTCCTTACACTGCAGGTCTGCATGTTGTACGGGTCCGTGCACTTACACTGCAGGGCTGGATGTTGTACAGGTCTGTGTCCTTACACTGCAGGGCTCTGTGTTGTACCGTTGTGTGCACTTCCACTGCAGAGCTGGATGTGCTACTGGTCTGTGTCCTTACAATGCAGGGCTGTGTGTTGTACAGGTCTCTGTCCTTACACTGCAGGGCTGCGTGTTGTACTGGTCTGTGTCCTTACACTGCATGGCTGGGTGTTGTACAGATCTGTGTCCTTACACTACAGGGCTGAATGTTGTACAGGTCTGTGTCCTTGCAATGCAGGACCGGATGTTGTACTGGTCTGTGTTTTTATACTACAGGGCTGTGTGTTGTACCGGTCTGTGTCCTTACACTGCAGGGCTGGATGTTTTACAGTTCTGTGTCGTTACACTGCAGGGCTGTGTGTTTTACCACTCTGTGAATTTAAAATGCAGGGCAGGATGTTGTACAGCTCTGTGTCCTTACACTGCAGGGCTGTGTGATGTTCTGGTCTGTGCCTTACACTGCAGGGCTGTGTGTTGCAAAGGTCTGCCTACTTACAATGCAGCGCTGGATGTTTTACAGGTCTGTGCCCTTACACTGCAGGGCGGGATGTTTTACAGGTCTGTGTCCTTACACTGCAGGGCTGGATGTTGTACAGGTCTGTGTCCTTAAACTGCAGGACTGGATGTTGTACTGGTCTGTGTCCTTACACTGCAGGGCTGGATGTTGTACAAGTCTGTGTCCTTACACTGCAGGGCCGCGCATTGTACACGTCTGTGTCCTTACACTGCAGGGCTATGTGTTGTACAGATCTGCGCCCTTACACTGCAGGGCTGTGTGTTGTACATGTCTGTGTCCTTACACTGCAGGGCTGTGTGTTGTACAGATCTGTGCCCTTACACTGCAGGGCTGCGTGTTGTACAGGTGTCTGTCCTTGCACTGCAGGGCTGCATGTTGTACCGCGCTGTGTCTTACACTGCAGGTCTGTGTGTTGTACTGGTCTGTGTCCTTAAACTGCAGGGCTGCGTGTTGATCCAATGTGTGTCCTTACCCTGCAGGGCTGTGTGTTGTACTCGTCTCTGTCCTTGCACTGCAGGGCTGGATGATGTACAGGTCTGTGTCCTTACACTGCAGGGCTCTGTGTTGTACCGGTCTGTGTACTTACACTGCAGGGCTGGATGTTGTACAGGTCTGTGCCCTTACACTGCAGGGCTGGATGTTGTACAGTTCTGTGTCGTTACACTGCAGGGCTGGATGTTGTACAGGTCTGTGTCCTTAAACTGCAGGACTGGGTGTTGTACCAGTCTGTGTCCTTACACTGCAGTGCTGGATGCTGTACAGGTCTGTGTCCTTACATTGCAGGGCTGTGTGTTGTACATGTCTGTGTCCTCACACTGCAGGGCTGGATATTGTACCGGTCTGTGTACTTACTCTACAGGGCTGTGTGTTGTACATGTCTGTGTCCTTACACTGCAGGGCTGGATCTTGTAGCGGTCTGTTTCCTTACACTGCAGGGCTGTGTGTTGTGCCTGTCTGTATCCATACACTGCATTGCTGTGTGTTGAACCGGTCTGTGTCCTTACACTGCAGGGCTGCGTGTTGTACAGGTCTGTGTCCTTACACTGCAGGGCTGTGTGTTGCACAGGTCTGTGCCCTTGCACTGCAGGGCTGGATGTTGTACAGGTCTGTGTCCTTACACTGCAGGGCTGTGTGTTGTAAATGTCTGTGTCCTTACTCTGCAGGGCTGGATGATGCACAAGTCTGTATCCTTATCCTGCAGGACTGGATGTTGTACCGGTCAGTGTCCTTACACTGCAGGTCTGCATGTTGTACGGGTCCGTGCTGTAACACTGCAGGGCTATGTGTTGTACAACTCTGTGTCCTTACACTGCAGGGCTGGATGATGCACAAGTCTGTATCAGGCAGGAAGTGCAGGGGACCCCTGCGGTCATCCCCCTTTCAAACAGGTATACCAAGTTGAATACTGTGGAGGGGGATGACTCACCAGGGGAACGCAGCAGTAGCCAACTTCCTGGCACCATGGACGCTTCTGCTGCTCAGAAAGGGAGGAAAAAGAGTGGGAGAGCAATAGTGGTAGGGGATTCTATCGTAAGGGGAACAGATAGGCGTTTCTGTGGCCGCAAACATGACTCCAGGATGGTTTGTTGCCTCCCTGGGGCCAGGGTGATGGATGTCACTGAGCGTCTACAGGGCATTCTTAAGGGGGAGGGTGAGCAGGCAGAGGTCGTGGTCCACATTGGGACCAACGACATAGGTAGGAAGGGGGATGAGGTCCTGCATCAAGAATTTAGGGAGCTAGGTAGCAGATTAAAGAGCAGGACCTCAAAGGTTGTAATCCTTGGATTACTCCCAGTGCCACGTGCTAGTGAGTATAGGAATAGAAGGATAGAACAGATGAATGCGTGGCTAAAGAGTTGGTGTAGGAGGGAGGGTTTTAGTATCTGGATCACTGGGCCTCCTTCTGGGAAAGGTGGGACTTGTACAATTCGGACGGGTTGCACCTGAACCAGAGCGGGACAAATATCCTTGTGGGGAGGTTTGCTAGCACTGTTGGGGGGGGGGGTTTAAACTAACTTGGAAGGGGGATCGGATACAGAGGGGAGCTGAAATAGGGGGTGATGTGCTGCCAATTATAGAGAAAAAAACAAGTCAGCTTGGTAGACAGGGCAAATATATAAGGGCAAGTCTGGATGGCATCTATTTTAATGCAAGGAGTCTTGCAAATAAGGTGGATGAACTGAAGGTGTTGATAAACACATGGGAGTATGATATTGTTGCTATCACGGAGACATGGTTGAGGGAGGGGCAAGACTGGCAGCTCAATATTCCGGGGTACAGAATCTTCAGGCGAGACAGAGGGGGAGGTATAAGAGGAGGGGGTGTCGCAATATTAATTAAGGAGTCAATTACTGCAGTAAGGAGGGATGATATATTAGCAGCTTCCTCTAATGAGGCCATATGGGTGGAGCTTAAAAACAAAAAGGGGGCAAGCACTTTGCTGGGAGTGTACTATAGGCCTCCAAACAGTCAGGGGGAGATAGAGGAACAGATATGTAGGCAAATCTCAGAGAAATGTGCAAATGATAAGGTAATAATAATGGGGGATTTCAACTTCCCAATATTAACTGGGATAGTCAGAGTGTGAAAGGCTCAGAGGGTGTAGAATTCTTAAAGTGCATCCAGGAGAGCTTTTTGAGCCTGCATGTATAAAGTCCTACAAGAGAGGGGGCGGTACTGGACCTAATTCTAGGGAATGTGGCCGGCCAAGTGGAAGAAGTGCTAGTAGGTGAGCACTTTGGTGACAGTGACCATAATATGGTGAGATTTAAGGTGGTCATGGAAAAGGACAGGGATGGGCCGGAAATAAGGGTTCTAAATTGGGGGAAGGCCGATTTTAATAGGATAAGGCAGGATCTGGCCAAAATGGACTGGGATCAGCTACTTGTAGGAAAATCCGCATCGGAGCAATGGGAGGCTTTCAGAAGGGAGATTGAGATCATACAATGGCAAAATGTTCCCGTAAAGGTCAAGAGTGGTTCCAAAAACCACAGGGAACCTTGGATGTCAGGGGATATGCGAGAATGGATTAGGAAAAAAAGGAGGGCTTTTGGCAGATACAAAAGGCTAAAGACGGAGGAAGCCCTGGGGGAGTACAAAAAGTGCAGGGGGATACTTAAAAAAGAAATTAGGAGATCAAGGAGGGGCCATTAAATAACACTGGCGAGCAAAATAAAGGAAAATCCTAAGATGTTTTATAAGCATATAAAGGGTAAGAGGATAACTAGGGAAAAAATAGGGCCCATTAGGGACAAAAGTGGCAATCTGTGTGTGGAGCTGGAAGATGTAGGAGGGGTTCTAAATGAATTTTTTGCATCTGTTTTCACTATGGAGAAGGACGATGTAGACATAGAAATAGGGCGGGGGCACTGTGATATGCTCGAACATATTAACATCGAGAGGGAGGAGGTATTGGCGGCTTTAGCAGGCCTAAAAATGGATAAATCCCCAGGCCCGGACGAAATGTATCCCAGGCTGCTTTGTGAGGCAAAGGAAGAGATTGCGGGGGCTCTAACACATATATTCAGAACCTCTATGGCCACAGGGGATGTGCCAGAGGACTGGAGAACCGCTAATGTCGTACCATTATTCAAGAAGGGGAGTAGCGAAAAACCGGGGAACTACAGGCCAGTGAGCCTAACATCAGTGGAAGGTAAATTATTGGAAAAACTTCTGAGGGACAAAATTAGTCTCCACTTGGAGAGGCAAGGATTAATCAGGGATAGTCAACATGGCTTTGTCAAGGGAAGATCATGTCTGACTAAGTTGATTGAATTTTTTGAGGGGATGACTAGGTGTGTGGATGAGGGTAACACATTGGATGTGGTATACATGGATTTCAGTAAGGCCTTCGATAAAGTCCCGCACAGGAGACTGGTCAAGAAGGTAAGAGTCCATGGAATCCAGGGTGCCTTGGCACACTGGATACCAAACTGGCTTAGTGGCAGAAGGCAGAGGGTGATGGTCGAAGGTTGTTTTTGTGACTGGAAGCCTGTGGCCAGTGAGGTACCACAGGGATCGGTGCTGGGTCCCTTGCTGTTTGTGGTCTACATTAATGACTTGGATATGAATGTAAAAGGTATGATCAGTAAGTTCGCGGATGATACAAAAATTGTTAGGGTGGTAAATAGCGAGGAGGGTAGTCTCAGTCTGCAGGACGATATAGATGGGTTGGTCAGATGGGCGGAACAGTGGCAAACAGAATTTAACCCAGAAAAGTGCGAGGTGATGCACTTTGGGGGGACTAAAAAGGCAAGGGAATACACAATGAATGGTAAGACCCTAGGCAAGACGGAGGGTCAGAGGGATCTGGGTGTGCAAGTACACAGATCCCTGAAGGCGGCGGAACAGGTGGATAAGGTGGTAAAAAAGGCATATGGGATACTTGCCTTCATTAGCCGAGGCATAGAATATAAGAGCAAGGAGGTTATGATGGAGCTGTATAAAACACTGGTTAGGCCACAGCGGGAATACTGTGTGCAGTTCTGGTCGCCACACTACAGGAAGGACGTGATCACTTTGGAGATTGTGCAGAGGAGATTCACCAGAATGTTACCAGGGCTGGAGCGCTTCAGCTATGAAGAGAGACTGGGCAGATTGGGTTTGTTTTCCTTGGAGCAGAGGAGGCTGAGGGGGGACATGATTGAGGTGTACAAAATTATGAGGGGCATATATAGGATGGATACTAAGGAGCTTTTTCCCTTAGTAGAAGGGTCAATAACAAGGGGGCATAGATTCAAGGTAAAGGGCGGACGGTTTAGAGGGGATTTGAGAAAGAATTTTTCACCCAGAGGGTGGTTGGAGTCTGGAACTCACTGCCTGAAAGGGTTGTGGAGGCAGGAACTCTCACAACATTTAAGAAGCATTTGGATGAGTACTTGAAATGCCATAGCCTACAAGGCTACGGACCAAATGCTGTAATATGGCATTAGATTAGACAGGGCTTGATGACCGGCGCGGACACGATGGGCCGAAGGGCCTCGATCCGTGCTGTATTACTCTATGACTCTATGAGGGCTGTGCTTTGTATAGGTCTGTGTCCTTACACTGCAGGGCTGCGTGTTGAACAGGACTGTGCCCTTACACTGCAGGGCTGTGTGTTGAACAGGACTGTGTCCTTACACTGCAGGGCTGTGTGTTGCACTGGTCGGTGTCCTTACACTGCAGGGCTGGATGTTGTACAGGCCTGTGTCCTTACACTGCAGTGCTGCGTGTTGTACAGGTCTGTATCCTCACACGGCAGGGCTGTGTGTTGTAAAGGTCTGTGCACTTACACTGCAGGGCTCTGTGTTGTACCGGTCTGTGTACTTACACTGCAGGGCTGGATGTTGTACAGGTCTGTGCCCTTACACTGCAGGGCTGGATGTTGTACAGTTCTGTGTCGTTACACTGCAGGGCTGGATGTTGTACAGGTCTGTGTCCTTAAACTGCAGGACTGGATGTTGTACCAGTCTGTGTCCTTACACTGCAGTGCTGGATGCTGTACAGGTCTGTGTTCTTACATTGCAGGGCTGTGTGTTGTACATGTCTGTGTCCTCACACTGCAGGGCTGGATATTGTACCGGTCTGTGTACTTACTCTACAGGGCTGTGTGTTGTACATGTCTGTGTCCTTACACTGCAGGGCTGGATCTTGTAGCGGTCTGTTTCCTTACACTGCAGGGCTGTGTGTTGTGCCTGTCTGTATCCATACACTGCATTGCTGTGTGTTGAACCGGTCTGTGTCCTTACACTGCAGGGCTGCGTGTTGTACAGGTCTGTGTCCTTACACTGCAGGGCTGTGTGTTGCACAGGTCTGTGCCCTTGGACTGCAGGGCTGGATGTTGTACAGGTCTGTGTCCTTACACTGCAGGGCTGTGTGTTGTAAATGTCTGTGTCCTTACTCTGCAGTGCTGGATGATGCACAAGTCTGTATCCTTATCCTGCAGGACTGGATGTTGTACCGGTCAGTGTCCTCACACTGCAGGTCTGCATGTTGTACGGGTCCGTGCTGTAACACTGCAGGGCTATGTGTTGTACAACTCTGTGTCCTTACACTGCAGGGCTGTGTGTTGTAAAAGTCTGTGTCCTTACTCTGCAGGGCTGGATGATGCACAAATCTGTATCCTTATCCTGCAGGACTGGATGTTGTACCGGTCTGTGTCCTTACACTGCAGCTCTGGATATTGTACATGTCAGTGCTCTAACACTGCAGGGCTATGTGTTGCACAACTCTGTGTCCTTACACTGCAGTGCTGGATGTTGTACCGGTTTGTGTCCTTACACTGCAGGTCTGCATGTTGTACGGGTCCGTGCACTTACACTGCAGGGCTGGATGTTGTACAGGTCTGTGTCCTTACACTGCAGGGCTCTGTGTTGTACCGTTGTGTGCACTTCCACTGCAGAGCTGGATGTGCTACTGGTCTGTGTCCTTACAATGCAGGGCTGTGTGTTGTACAGGTCTCTGTCATTACACTGCAGGGCTGCGTGTTGTACTGGTCTGTGTCCTTACACTGCATGGCTGGGTGTTGTACAGATCTGTGTCCTTACACTACAGGGCTGAATGTTGTACAGGTCTGTGTCCTTGCAATGCAGGACCGGATGTTGTACTGGTCTGTGTTTTTATACTACAGGGCTGTGTGTTGTACCGGTCTGTGTCCTTACACTGCAGGGCTGGATGTTTTACAGTTCTGTGTCGTTACACTGCAGGGCTGTGTGTTTTACCACTCTGTGAATTTAAAATGCAGGGCAGGATGTTGTACAGCTCTGTGTCCTTACACTGCAGGGCTGTGTGATGTTCTGGTCTGTGCCTTACACTGCAGGGCTGTGTGTTGTAAAGGTCTGCCTACTTACAATGCAGCGCTGGATGTTTTACAGGTCTGTGCCCTTACACTGCAGGGCGGGATGTTTTACAGGTCTGTGTCCTTACACTGCAGGGCTGGATGTTGTACAGGTCTGTGTCCTTAAACTGCAGGACTGGATGTTGTACTGGTCTGTGTCCTTACACTGCAGGGCTGGATGTTGTACAAGTCTGTGTCCTTACACTGCAGGGCCGCGCATTGTACACGTCTGTGTCCTTACACTGCAGGGCTATGTGTTGTACAGATCTGCGCCCTTACACTGCAGGGCTGTGTGTTGTACATGTCTGTGTCCTTACACTGCAGGGCTGTGTGTTGTACAGATCTGTGCCCTTACACTGCAGGGCTGCGTGTTGTACAGGTGTCTGTCCTTGCACTGCAGGGCTGCATGTTGTACCGCGCTGTGTCTTACACTGCAGGTCTGTGTGTTGTACTGGTCTGTGTCCTTAAACTGCAGGGCTGCGTGTTGATCCAATGTGTGTCCTTACCCTGCAGGGCTGTGTGTTGTACTCGTCTCTGTCCTTGCACTGCAGGGCTGGATGATGTACAGGTCTGTGTCCTTACACTGCAGGGCTCTGTGTTGTACCGGTCTGTGTACTTACACTGCAGGGCTGGATGTTGTACAGGTCTGTGCCCTTACACTGCAGGGCTGGATGTTGTACAGTTCTGTGTCGTTACACTGCAGGGCTGGATGTTGTACAGGTCTGTGTCCTTAAACTGCAGGACTGGGTGTTGTACCAGTCTGTGTCCTTACACTGCAGTGCTGGATGCTGTACAGGTCTGTGTCCTTACATTGCAGGGCTGTGTGTTGTACATGTCTGTGTCCTCACACTGCAGGGCTGGATATTGTACCGGTCTGTGTACTTACTCTACAGGGCTGTGTGTTGTACATGTCTGTGTCCTTACACTGCAGGGCTGGATCTTGTAGCGGTCTGTTTCCTTACACTGCAGGGCTGTGTGTTGTGCCTGTCTGTATCCATACACTGCATTGCTGTGTGTTGAACCGGTCTGTGTCCTTACACTGCAGGGCTGCGTGTTGTACAGGTCTGTGTCCTTACACTGCAGGGCTGTGTGTTGCACAGGTCTGTGCCCTTGCACTGCAGGGCTGGATGTTGTACAGGTCTGTGTCCTTACACTGCAGGGCTGTGTGTTGTAAATGTCTGTGTCCTTACTCTGCAGGGCTGGATGATGCACAAGTCTGTATCCTTATCCTGCAGGACTGGATGTTGTACCGGTCAGTGTCCTTACACTGCAGGTCTGCATGTTGTACGGGTCCGTGCTGTAACACTGCAGGGCTATGTGTTGTACAACTCTGTGTCCTTACACTGCAGGGCTGTGTGTTGTAAAAGTCTGTGTCCTTACTCTGCAGGGCTGGATGATGCACAAGTCTGTATCCTTATCCTGCAGGACTGGATGTTGTACCGGTCTGTGTCCTTACACTGCAGCTCTGGATATTATACATGTCAGTGCTCTAACACTGCAGGGCTATGTGTTGCACAACTCTGTGTCCTTACACTGCAGTGCTGGATGTTGTACCGGTTTGTGTCCTTACACTGCAGGTCTGCATGTTGTACGGGTCCGTGCACTTACACTGCAGGGCTGGATGTTGTACAGGTCTGTGTCCTTACACTGCAGGGCTCTGTGTTGTACCGTTGTGTGCACTTCCACTGCAGAGCTGGATGTGCTACTGGTCTGTGTCCTTACAATGCAGGGCTGTGTGTTGTACAGGTCTCTGTCCTTACACTGCAGGGCTGCGTGTTGTACTGGTCTGTGTCCTTACACTGCATGGCTGGGTGTTGTACAGATCTGTGTCCTTACACTACAGGGCTGAATGTTGTACAGGTCTGTGTCCTTGCAATGCAGGACCGGATGTTGTACTGGTCTGTGTTTTTATACTACAGGGCTGTGTGTTGTACCGGTCTGTGTCCTTACACTGCAGGGCTGGATGTTTTACAGTTCTGTGTCGTTACACTGCAGGGCTGTGTGTTTTACCACTCTGTGAATTTAAAATGCAGGGCAGGATGTTGTACAGCTCTGTGTCCTTACACTGCAGGGCTGTGTGATGTTCTGGTCTGTGCCTTACACTGCAGGGCTGTGTGTTGTAAAGGTCTGCCTACTTACAATGCAGCGCTGGATGTTTTACAGGTCTGTGCCCTTACACTGCAGGGCGGGATGTTTTACAGGTCTGTGTCCTTACACTGCAGGGCTGGATGTTGTACAGGTCTGTGTCCTTAAACTGCAGGACTGGATGTTGTACTGGTCTGTGTCCTTACACTGCAGGGCTGGATGTTGTACAAGTCTGTGTCCTTACACTGCAGGGCCGCGCATTGTACACGTCTGTGTCCTTACACTGCAGGGCTATGTGTTGTACAGATCTGCGCCCTTACACTGCAGGGCTGTGTGTTGTACATGTCTGTGTCCTTACACTGCAGGGCTGTGTGTTGTACAGATCTGTGCCCTTACACTGCAGGGCTGCGTGTTGTACAGGTGTCTGTCCTTGCACTGCAGGGCTGCATGTTGTACCGCGCTGTGTCTTACACTGCAGGTCTGTGTGTTGTACTGGTCTGTGTCCTTAAACTGCAGGGCTGCGTGTTGATCCAATGTGTGTCCTTACCCTGCAGGGCTGTGTGTTGTACTCGTCTCTGTCCTTGCACTGCAGGGCTGGATGATGTACAGGTCTGTGTCCTTACGCTGCAGGGCTGTGTGTTGTACAGGTCTGTGTCCTTACTCTGCAGGCCTGGATGTTGTACAGGTCTGTGTCGTTACACTGCATTGCTGGATGTTGTACCGGCCTGTGTCCTTTCACTGCAGGTCTGCATGTTGTACAGTTCTCTGTCCTTACCCTGCAGGGCTGGATATTGTACAGGACTGTGTCCTTACACTGCAGGGCTGGGTGTTGTACAGGTCTGCCTTCTTACACTGCAGGGCTGTGTGTTGTACCGGTGTGTGCCCTTCCACTGCAGGGCTGGATGTTCTACTGATCTTTGTACTTACAATGCAGGGCTGAGTGTTGTACAGGCCCGTGACCTTACACTGCTGGGCTGCGTGTTGTATTGGTCTGTGTCCTAACACTGCATGGCTGCGTGTTGTACAGGCCTGTGTCAATACACAGCAGGGCTGACTTTTTACAATTCTGTGTCCTTACATTGCTCGGCTGTGTGTTTTACCGTTCTGTGACTTTAAACTGCAGGGCTGGATGTTGTACAGGCCTGTGTCCTTACACTGCAGTGCTGCGTGTTGTACAGGTCTGTGACCTCACACGGCAGGGCTGTGTGTTGTAAAGGTCTGTGCACTTACACTGCAGGGCTCTCTGTTGTACAGGTCTGTGTACTTACACTGCAGGGCTGGATGTTGTACAGGTCTGTGCCCTTACACTGCAGGGCTGGATGTTGTACAGTTCTGTGTCGTTACACTGCAGGGCTGGATGTTGTACAGGTCTGTGTCCTTAAACTGCAGGACTGGATGTTGTACCAGTCTGTGTCCTTACACTGCAGTGCTGGATGCTGTACAGGTCTGTGTCCTTACATTGCAGGGCTGTGTGTTGTACATGTCTGTGTCCTCACACTGCAGGGCTGGATATTGTACCGGTCTGTGTACTTACTCTACAGGGCTGTGTGTTGTACATGTCTGTGTCCTTACACTGCAGGGCTGGATCTTGTAGCGGTCTGTTTCCTTACACTGCAGGGCTGTGTGTTGTGCCTGTCTGTATCCATACACTGCATTGCTGTGTGTTGAACCGTTCTCTGTCCTTACTCTGCAGGGCTGCGTGTTGTACAGGTCTGTGTCCTTACACTGCAGGGCTGTGTGTTGTACAGGTCTGTGCCCTTGCACTGCAGGGCTGGATGTTGTACAGGTGTGTGTCCTTAAAATGTAGGGCTGTCTGTTGTACAGGTCTGTGTCCTTACACTGCAGGGTTGTGTGTTTTACAGGTCTGTGTCCTTACACTGCAGGGCTGCGTGTTGCACAGGTCTATGTCCTTACACTGCAGGGCTGCGAATTGGACAGTTCTGTGCCCTTACACTGTAGGGCAGGATGTTGAACAGGTCGGTGTCCTTACACTGCAGGGCTGCGTGTTGTACTGGTCTCTGTCCTTACAATGCAGGGCTGTGTGTTGAACAGGTCTGTGTCCTTACAATGCAGGGCTGCGAGTTTTACAGTTCTGTCCCCTTCCACTGCAGGGCTGGAAGTTCTACCAGTCTGTGTCCTTACACTGCACGGCTGGATGTTGTATAGGTCTGTCTCCTTACACTGCAGTGCTGCGTGTTGCACCGGTCTGTGTCCTTATGCTGCAGGGCGGGATGTTGTACAGGACTGTATCCTTACACTGCAGGGCTGCGTGTTGCACCGGTCTGTGTCCTTATGCTGCAGGGCGGGATGTTGTACAGGACTGTATCCTTACACTGCAGGGCTGTGTGTTGTACAGGTCTGTTGCTTACACTGCAGGGCTGTGTGTTGTACAGGTCTGTGTTCTTACACTGCAGGGCTGTGTGTTGTACAGTTCTCTGTCCTTACACTGCAGGGCTGGACGTTGTACAGGTCTGTGTCCTTACACTGCAGGGCTGGGCGTTGTACAGGTCTGTCTCCTTACACTGCAGGACTCTGTGTTGTGCCGCTGTGTGCCCTTCCTCTGCAGGGCCGGAATGTTCTACTGGTCTTTGTACTTACAATGTAGGGCTGAGTGTTGTACAGCTCTGTGTCCTTACACTGCTGGGCTGTGTGTTATATTGTTCTGTCTCCTTACACTGCATGGCTGCGTGTTGTACAGGTATGTGTCCTTACACTGCAGGACTGTGTGTTGAATAGGCCTGTGTCCTTACACTGCAGGGCTGTGTGTTGGACAGGTCTGTGTCCTTACACTGCAGGGCTGGATACTGTACCGGTCTGTGATGTTACTCTGCAGCACTGTGTGTTGTACATGTCTGTGTACGTACACTGCAGTGCTGTATTATGTACCGGTCTGCTCCTTACACTGCAGGGCTGTGTGTTGTGCCTGTCTGTATCCTTATACTGCAGTGCTGTGTGTTGTACCTGTCTCTGTCCTTAGACTGCAGGGCTGCGTGTTGTACAGGTCTGTGTCCTTACACTGCAGGGCTGTGTGTTGTACAGGTCTGTGTCCTTACTCTGCAGGGCTAAATGGTGTACAAGTCTGTATCCTTATCCTGCAGGACTGGATGTTGTACCGGTCTGTGTCCTTACACTGCAGCTATGGAGATTGTACAGGTCTGTGCCCTAACACTGCAGGACAGTGTGTTGTACAGCTCTGTGTCCTTACACTGCAGTGCTGGATGTTGTACCGGTCTGTGTCCTTACACTGCAGGTCTGCATGTTGTACAGGTCTGTGTCCATACAATGCAGGGCTGGATGTTGTACGAGTCTCTCTCCTTACACTGCAGGGCTGTGTGTTGTACCGGTGTGTGCCCTTCCACTGCAGGGCTGGATATACTACTGGTCTGTGTCCTTACAATGCAGTGCTGTGTGTTGTACAGGTCTTTGTCATTACACTGCAGGGCTGCGTTTTGTACTGCTCTGTGTCCTTACACTGCAGGGCTGAATGTTGTACAGGTCTGTGTCATTACAATGCAGGGCTGGGTGTTGTACAGGTCTGTGTTTTTATACTACAGTGCTGTGTGTTGTACCAGTCTGTGTCCTTACACTGCAGGCCTGGATGTTGTACAGGTCTATGCCCTTACACTGCAGGGCTGGGTGTTGTACAGGTCTGTGCTCTTACACTGTAGGGCTGTGTCTTGTACAGGTCTGTGTCCTTACACTAAAGGATTGGATGTTGTACAGGTCTGTGTCCTTACACTGCAGGGCTTTGTGTTGTACAGGTCTGTGTCCTTACACAGCAGGGCTGCGAGTTGTACAGGTCTGTGCCCTTACACTGCAGGGCTGGATGTTGTACAGTTCTGTGTCCTTACACTGCAGGGCTGTGTGTTTTACAGGTCTGTGTCCTTACGGTGTAGGGCTGGATGTTGTACAAGTCTGTGTCCTTACAGTGCAGGTCTGCGAGTAGTACACGTCTGTGCCCTTACACTGTAGAGCTGGAAGTTTTACCGATCCTTATCCTTACACTGCAGGGCTGGATGCTGTACCTGTCTGTGCCCTTACACTGCAGGGCTGCGTGTTGTACTGGTCTGTGTCCTTACAATGCAGGGTTGTGTGTTGTACAGGTCTGTGTCCTTAAACTGCAGGGCTGGATTTTGTACCGGTCTGTGTCCTTAAATTGCACTGCTGGATGTTGTACAGGTCTGCGTCCTTACACTGCAGGACTGGATGTTGTACAGGTCTGTGTCCTTGCACTGCAGGGCTGGATGTTGTACAGGTCTGTCTCCTTACACTGCAGGGCTGCGTGTTGCACCTGTCTTTGTCCTTATACTGCAGGGCTGTGTGATGTACAGGGATGTGGCCTTACACTGCAGCGCTGTGTGATATACAGGTCTGTGTACTTACACTGCAGGGCTGTGTGTTGTACAGGTCTGTGTCCTTACACTACAGGACTGGATGTTGTACAGGTCTTTGTCCTGACACTGCAGGGCTGTGTGTTATACAGGTCTGTTTCCTTACACAGCAAGGCTGCGTGTTGCACACGTCTGTGTCCTTACACAGCAGGGTTGTTTTTTTTCCAGGTCTGTGTACCTACACTGCAGGGATGTGTGTTGTACAGGTCTGTGTCCTTACACTACAGGACTGGATGTTGTACTGGTCTGTGTCCTTACACTGCAGGGCTGGAATTTGTGCAGGTTTGTTTCATTACACACCAGCGCTGGATGTTGTACTGGCCTGTGTCCTTACACTGCCGGGCTGGATTTTGTACCGATCTGTGTTCTTACAGTGCAGGTCTGTGTGTTGTACCGGTCTGTCTCCTTACACTTCAGGGCTGTGTGTTGTACCGGCCTGTGTCCTTACATTGCAGGGCTGCGTGTTGGACCGGTCTGTGTCCTTAAACTGCAGGGCTGTGTGTTGTAAAGGTCTGTGTGCTTACACTGCAGCGCTGGAAGCTGTACAGGTCTATGTCCTTACACTGCAGGGCTGCGTGTTGTACCGGTCTGTGTCCTTACACTGCAGGGCTGGGTGTTGTACAGGTCTGTGCTCTTGCACTGCAGGGCTACGTGTTGGACTGGTCTGTGTCCTTATATTGCAGGGCTGTGTGTTGTACCGGCCTGTCTCCTTAAACTGCAGGGCTACGTCTTGGACCGGTCTGTGTCCTTACACTGCAGGGCTGTGTGTTGTACAGGTCTGTGTCCTTACACTGCAGGGCTGGATGTGGTTCAGGTCTGTGCTCTTACACTGCAGGGCTGCTTGTTGTACCAGTCTGTGTCCTTACACTGCAGGGCTGGATGTTGTACAGATCTGTGTCCTTACACTGCACGGCTGGATGATGTACAGGTCTGTGCCATTACACTGCAGGTCTGGATGTTGTGCAATTCTCTGCCCTAATACTGCAGGGCTGGATGTTGTTCAGGTCTGTGCTCTTACACAGTAGGGCTGTGTGTTGTACAGGTCTGTGTCCTTACACTACAGGATTGGATGTTGTACAGGTCTGTGTCCATATACTGCAGGGCTGTGTGTTTTACAGGTCTGTGTCCTTACACACCAGGGCTGCGAGTTGTAGAGTTCTGTGTCCTTGCACTGCAGGGCTGGAAGTTGTACAGGTCTGTGTTCTTACACTGCAGGGCTGTGTGTTTTACAGGTTTGTGTCCTTACAGTGTAGGGCTGGATGTTGTACAGGTCTGTGTCCTTAAACTGCAGTGCTGCGTGTTGTACAGGTCTGTGTCCTTACAGTGCAGGGCTGCGAGTAGTACACGTCTGTGCCCTTATACTGTAGGGCTGGAAGCTTTACAGGTCTGTATCCTTACACTGCAGGGGTGGATCTTTTGCCTGCCTGTGCCCTTACACTGCAGGGCTGCGTGTTGTACTGGTCTGTGTCCTTAAAATGCAGGGTTGTGTGTTGTACATGTCTGTGCCCTTGCACTGCAGGGCTGCGAGTTTTACAGTTCTGTGCCCTTCCACTGCAGGGCTGGAAGTTCTACCGGTCTGTGTCCTTACACTGCACGGCTGGATGTTGTACCGGTCTGCGTCCTTACACTGCAGAGCTGGATGTTGTATAGGTCTGTCTCCTTACACTGCAGTGCTGCGTGTTGTACCTGTCTGAGTCCTTACACTGCAGGGCTGCGTGTTGCACCGGTCCGTGTCCTTACGCTGCAGGGCTGTGTGTTGTACCGGTCTGCATCCTTTCACTGCAGGACTGCGTGTTGTACAGGTCTGTGTCCTCACACGGCAGGGCTGTGTGTTGTACAGGTCTATGTCCTTACACTGCAGGGCGGGATGTTGTACAGGACTGTATCCTTACACTGCAGGGCTGTGTGTTGTACAGGTCTGTGTCTTACACTGCAGGGCTGTGTGTTGTACAGGTCTGTGTTCTTACACTGCAGGGCTGTGTGTTGTACAGTTCTCTGTCCTTACACTGCAGGGCTGGACGTTGTACAGGTCTGTGTCCTTACACTGCAGGGCTGGGCGTTGTACAGGTCTGTCTCCTTACACTGCAGGACTCTGTGTTGTGCCGGTGTGTGCCCTTCCTCTGCAGGGCCGGAATGTTCTACTGGTCTTTGTACTTACAATGTAGGGCTGAGTGTTGTACAGCTCTGTGTCCTTACACTGCTGGGCTGTGTGTTTTATTGGTCTGTCTCCTTACACTGCATGGCTGCGTGTTGTACAGTTCTCTGTCCTTACACTGCAGGACTGTGTGTTGTATAGGCCTGTGTCCTTACACTGCAGGGCTGTGTGTTGGACAGGTCTGTGTCCTTACACTGCAGGGCTGGATACTGTACCGGTCTGTGATGTTACTCTGCAGCACTGTGTGTTGTACAGGTCTGTGTCCTTACTCTGCACGGCTAAGTGGTGTACAAGCCTGTATCCTTATCCTGCAGGACTGGATGTTGTACCGGTCTGTGTCCTTACACTGCAGCTATGGAGATTGTACAGGTCTGTGCCCTAACACTGCAGGGCAGTGTGTTGTACAGCTCTGTGTCCTTACACTGCAGTGCTGGATGTTGTACCGGTCTGTGTCCTTACACTGAAGGTCTGCATGTTGTACAGGTCTGTTTCCATACAATGCAGGGCTGGATGTTGTACGAGTCTCTCTCCTTACACTGCAGGGCTGTGTGTTGTACCGGTGTGTGCCCTTCCACTGCAGGGCTGGATATACTACTAGTCTGTGTCCTTACAATGCAGTGCTGTGTGTTGTACAGGTCTTTGTCATTACACTGCAGGGCTGCGTTTTGTACTGCTCTGTGTCCTTACACTGCAGGGCTGAATGTTGTACAGGTCTGTGTCCTTACAATGCAGGGCTGGATGTTGTACAGGTCTGTGTTTTTATACTACAGTGCTGTGTGTTGTACCAGTCTGTGTCCTTACACTGCAGGGCTTTGTGTTGTACAGGTCTGTGTCCTTACGCAGCAGGGCTGCGAGTTGTACAGGTCTGTGCCCTTACACTGCAGGGCTGGAAGTTGTACAGTTCTGTGTCCTTACACTGCAGGGCTGTGTGTTTTACAGGTCTGTGTCCTTACGGTGTAGTCTGGATGTTGTACAAGTCTGTGTCCTTACAGTGCAGGTCTGCGAGTAGTACACGTCTGTGCCCTTACACTGTAGAGCTGGAAGTTTTACAGATCCTTATCCTTACACAGCAGGGCTGGATGCTGTACCTGTCTGTGCCCTCACACTGCAGGGCTGCGTGTTCTACTGGTCTGTGTCCTTACAATGCAGGGTTGTGTGTTGTACAGGTCTGTGCACTTGCACTGCAGACCTGTGTGTTGTACATGTCTGTGTCCTTAAACTGCAGGGCTGGATGTTGTACCGGTCTGTGTCCTTAAATTGCACTGCTGGATGTTGTACAGGTCTGCGTCCTTACACTGCAGGATTGGATGTTGTACAGGTCTGTGTCCTTGCACTGCAGGGTTGCGTGTTGCACCTGTCTTTGTCCTTATACTGCAGCGCTGTGTGATATACCGGTCTGTGTACTTAAATTGCACTGCTGGATGTTGTACAGGTCTGTGTCCTTGCACTGCAGGGCTGGATGTTGTACAGGTCTGTCTCCGTACGATGCAGGGTTGCGTGTTGCACCTGTCTGTGTCCTTACACTGCAGGGCTGTGCGTTGTACAGGTCTGTGTCCTTACACTACAGGACTGGATGTTGTACAGGTCTGTGTCCTTACACTGCAGGGCTGGATGTTGTACAGGTCTGTGTCCTTACACTGCAGGGCTGTGTGTTGTACAGGTCTGTGCCTTTACACAGCAAGGCTGCGTGTTGCACACGTCTGTGTCCTTACACTGCAGGGCTGTTTTTTGTCCAGGTCTGTGTACCTACACTGCAGGGATGTGTGTTGTACAGGTCTGTGTCCTTACACTACAGGACTGGATGTTTTACTGGTCTGTGTCCTTACACTGCAGGACTGGATGTTGTACAGGTCTGTGTCCTTACACTGCAGGGCTGTGTGTTGTACAGGTCTGTGCCTTTACACAGCAAGGCTGCGTGTTGCACACGTCTGTGTCCTTACACTGCAGGGCTGTTTTTTGTCCAGGTCTGTGTACCTACACTGCAGGGATGTGTGTTGTACAGGTCTGTGTCCTTACACTACAGGACTGGATGTTTTACTGGTCTGTGTCCTTACACTGCAGGGCTGGATGTTGTGCAGCTTTGTGTCATTACACGCCAGCGCTGGATGTTATACTGGTCAGTGTCCTTACACTGCAGGGCTGTATGTTGCACCGATCTGTGTCCTTACAGTGCAGGTCTGTGTGTTGTACCGGTCTGTCTCGTTACACTTCAGGGCTGTGTGCTGTAAGGGCCTGTGTCCTTACACTGCAAGGCTACGTGTTGGTCCGGTCTGTGTCCTTTCACTGCAGGGCTGTGTGTTCTAAAGGTCTGTGTGCTTACACTGCAGCGCTGGAAGCTGTACAGGTCTGTGACCTTACACTGCAGGGCTGGATGTTGTTCAGGCCTGTGCTTTTACACTGCAGGGCTGCGTGTTGTACCAGTCTGTGTCCTTACACTGCAGGGCTGGGAGTTGTACAGGTCTGTGCTTTTACACTGCAGGGCTACGAGTTGGACCGGTCTGTGTACTTACACTGCAGGGCTGTGTGTTGTACCGGCCTGTCTCCTTACACTGCAGGGCTGTGTGTTGTACAGGTCTGTGTCCTTACACTGCAGGGCTGGATGTTGTTCAGGTCTGTGCTCTTACACTGCAGGGCTGCTTGTTGTACCGGTCTGTGTCCTTTCACTGCAGGGCTGGATGTTGTACAGATCTGTGTCCTTACACTGCACGGCTGGATGATGTACAGGTCTGTGCCATTACACTGCAGTTCTGGATGTTGTACAGTTATCTGTCCTAATACTGCAGGGCTGGATGATGTTCAGGTCTGTGCTCTTATACTGTAGGACTGTGTGCTTTACAGGTCTGTGTCCTTACACTACAGGATTGGATGTTGTACAGGTCTGTGTCCTTACACTGCAGGGCTGTGTGTTGTACATGTCTGTGTCCTTACAATGCAGGATTGTGTGTTGGACATGTCTGTGTCCTTAAACTGCAGGGCTGGATGTTGTACCGGTCTGTGTCCTTACATTGCACTGCTGGATGTTGTACATATCTGCGTCCTTACACTGCAGGGTTGGATGTTGTACAGGTCTGTGTCCTTGCACTGCAGGGCTGGATGTTGTACAGGTCTGTCTCCTTAAACTGCAGGGTTGCGCGTTGCATCTGTCTGTGTCCTTACACTGCAGGGCTGTGCGTTGTACCGGTCTGTGTCCTCACACTGCAGGGCTGTGTGTTGTACATGTCTGTATCCTCACACTGCAGGGCTGTGTGTTGTACATGTCTGTATCCTTACACTGCAGGGCGGGATGTTGTACATGTCTGTGTCCTTACACTGCAGGGCTGCGTGTTGTACATGTCTGTGTCCTCACACTGCAGGGCTGTGTGTTGTACATGTCTGTATCCTTACACTGCAGGGCGGGATGTTGTACTGGTCTGTGTCCTTAAACTGCAGGACTGTGTGTTGTACTGGTCTGTGTCCTTACAATGCAGGGTTGTGTGTTGTACAGGTCTGTGTCCTTAAACTGCAGGGCTGGATTTTGTACCGGTCTGTGTCCTTAAATTGCACTGCTGGATGTTGTACAGGTCTGCGTCCTTACACTGCAGGAGTGGATGTTGTACAGGTCTGTGTCCTTGCACTGCAGGGCTGGATGTTATACAGGTCTGTCTCCTTACACTGCAGGGCTGCGTGTTGCACCTGTCTTTGTCCTTATACTGCAGGGCTGTGTGATGTACAGGGATGTGGCCTTACACTGCAGCGCTGTGTGATATACAGGTCTGTGTACTTACACTGCAGGGCTGTGTGTTGTACAGGTCTGTGTCCTTACACTACAGGACTGGATGTTGTACAGGTCTTTGTCCTTACACTGCAGGGCTGTGTGTTATACAGGTCTGTTTCCTTACACAGCAAGGCTGCGTGTTGCACACGTCTGTGTCCTTACACAGCAGGGTTGTTTTTTTTCCAGGTCTGTGTACCTACACTGCAGGGATGTGTGTTGTACAGGTCTGTGTCCTTACACTACAGGACTGGATGTTGTACTGGTCTGTGTCCTTACACTGCAGGGCTGGAATTTGTGCAGGTTTGTTTCATTACACACCAGCGCTGGATGTTGTACTGGCCTGTGTCCTTACACTGCCGGGCTGGATGTTGTACCGATCTGTGTTCTTACAGTGCAGGTCTGTGTGTTGTACCGGTCTGTCTCCTTACACTTCAGGGTTGTGTGTTGTACCGGCCTGTGTCCTTACATTGCAGGGCTGCGTGTTGGACCGGTCTGTGTCCTTAAACTGCAGGGCTGTGTGTTGTAAAGGTCTGTGTGCTTACACTGCAGCGCTGGAAGCTGTACAGGTCTATGTCCTTACACTGCAGGGCTGCGTGTTGTACCGGTCTGTGTCCTTACACTGCAGGGCTGGGTGTTGTACAGGTCTGTGCTCTTGCACTGCAGGGCTGTGTGTTGTACAGGTCTGTGTCCTTACACTGCAGGGCTGGATGTGGTTCAGGTCTGTGCTCTTACACTGCAGGGCTGCTTGTTGTACCAGTCTGTGTCCTTACACTGCAGGGCTGGATGTTGTACAGATCTGTGTCCTTACACTGCACGGCTGGATGATGTACAGGTCTGTGCCATTACACTGCAGGTCTGGATGTTGTGCAATTCTCTGCCCTAATACTGCAGGGCTGTGTGTTGTACAGGTCTGTGTCCTTACACTACAGGATTGGATGTTGTACAGGTCTGTGTCCATATACTGCAGGGCTGTGTGTTTTACAGGTCTGTGTCCTTACACACCAGGGCTGCGAGTTGTAGAGTTCTGTGTCCTTGCACTGCAGGGCTGGAAGTTGTACAGGTCTGTGTTCTTACACTGCAGGGCTGTGTGTTTTACAGGTTTGTGTCCTTACAGTGTAGGGCTGGATGTTGTACAGGTCTGTGTCCTTAAACTGCAGTGCTGCGTGTTGTACAGGTCTGTGTCCTTACAGTGCAGGGCTGCGAGTAGTACACGTCTGTGCCCTTATACTGTAGGGCTGGAAGCTTTACAGGTCTGTATCCTTACACTGCAGGGGTGGATCTTTTGCCTGCCTGTGCCCTTACACTGCAGGGCTGCGTGTTGTACTGGTCTGTGTCCTTAAAATGCAGGGTTGTGTGTTGTACATGTCTGTGCCCTTGCACTGCAGGGCTGCGAGTTTTACAGTTCTGTGCCCTTCCACTGCAGGGCTGGAAGTTCTACCGGTCTGTGTCCTTACACTGCACGGCTGGATGTTGTACCGGTCTGCGTCCTTACACTGCAGAGCTGGATGTTGTATAGGTCTGTCTCCTTACACTGCAGTGCTGCGTGTTGTACCTGTCTGAGTCCTTACACTGCAGGGCTGCGTGTTGCACCGGTCCGTGTCCTTACGCTGCAGGGCTGTGTGTTGTACCGGTCTGCATCCTTTCACTGCAGGACTGCGTGTTGTACAGGTCTGTGTCCTCACACGGCAGGGCTGTGTGTTGTACAGGTCTATGTCCTTACACTGCAGGGCGGGATGTTGTACAGGACTGTATCCTTACACTGCAGGGCTGTGTGTTGTACAGGTCTGTGTCTTACACTGCAGGGCTGTGTGTTGTACAGGTCTGTGTTCTTACACTGCAGGGCTGTGTGTTGTACAGTTCTCTGTCCTTACACTGCAGGGCTGGACGTTGTACAGGTCTGTGTCCTTACACTGCAGGGCTGGGCGTTGTACAGGTCTGTCTCCTTACACTGCAGGACTCTGTGTTGTGCCGGTGTGTGCCCTTCCTCTGCAGGGCCGGAATGTTCTACTGGTCTTTGTACTTACAATGTAGGGCTGAGTGTTGTACAGCTCTGTGTCCTTACACTGCTGGGCTGTGTGTTTTATTGGTCTGTCTCCTTACACTGCATGGCTGCGTGTTGTACAGGTCTCTGTCCTTACACTGCAGGACTGTGTGTTGTATAGGCCTGTGTCCTTACACTGCAGGGCTGTGTGTTGGACAGGTCTGTGTCCTTACACTGCAGGGCTGGATACTGTACCGGTCTGTGATGTTACTCTGCAGCACTGTGTGTTGTACATGTCTGTGTATGTACACTGCAGTGCTGGATTATGTACCGGTCTGTTTCCTTACACTGCAGGGCTGTGTGTTGTGCCTGTCTGTATCCTTACACTGCAGTGCTGTGTGTTGTACCCGTCTCTGTCCTTAGACTGCAGGGCTGCGTGTTGTACAGGTCTGTGTCCTTACACTGCAGGGCTGTGTGTTGTACAGGTCTGTGTCCTTACTCTGCACGGCTAAGTGGTGTACAAGCCTGTATCCTTATCCTGCAGGACTGGATGTTGTACCGGTCTGTGTCCTTACACTGCAGCTATGGAGATTGTACAGGTCTGTGCCCTAACACTGCAGGGCAGTGTGTTGTACAGCTCTGTGTCCTTACACTGCAGTGCTGGATGTTGTACCGGTCTGTGTCCTTACACTGAAGGTCTGCATGTTGTACAGGTCTGTTTCCATACAATGCAGGGCTGGATGTTGTACGAGTCTCTCTCCTTACACTGCAGGGCTGTGTGTTGTACCGGTGTGTGCCCTTCCACTGCAGGG
Organism: Somniosus microcephalus; assembly: GCF_052327205.1. NCBI lineage: Eukaryota > Metazoa > Chordata > Chondrichthyes > Squaliformes > Somniosidae > Somniosus > Somniosus microcephalus. The sequence continues at coordinate 52,262,326 of NW_028225183.1, forward strand.
CTGGATATACTACTAGTCTGTGTCCTTACAATGCAGTGCTGTGTGTTGTACAGGTCTTTGTCATTACACTGCAGGGCTGCGTTTTGTACTGCTCTGTGTCCTTACACTGCAGGGCTGAATGTTGTACAGGTCTGTGTCCTTACAATGCAGGGCTGGATGTTGTACAGGTCTGTGTTTTTATACTACAGTGCTGTGTGTTGTACCAGTCTGTGTCCTTACACTGCAGGGCTTTGTGTTGTACAGGTCTGTGTCCTTACGCAGCAGGGCTGCGAGTTGTACAGGTCTGTGCCCTTACACTGCAGGGCTGGAAGTTGTACAGTTCTGTGTCCTTACACTGCAGGGCTGTGTGTTTTACAGGTCTGTGTCCTTACGGTGTAGTCTGGATGTTGTACAAGTCTGTGTCCTTACAGTGCAGGTCTGCGAGTAGTACACGTCTGTGCCCTTACACTGTAGAGCTGGAAGTTTTACAGATCCTTATCCTTACACAGCAGGGCTGGATGCTGTACCTGTCTGTGCCCTCACACTGCAGGGCTGCGTGTTCTACTGGTCTGTGTCCTTACAATGCAGGGTTGTGTGTTGTACAGGTCTGTGCACTTGCACTGCAGACCTGTGTGTTGTACATGTCTGTGTCCTTAAACTGCAGGGCTGGATGTTGTACCGGTCTGTGTCCTTAAATTGCACTGCTGGATGTTGTACAGGTCTGCGTCCTTACACTGCAGGATTGGATGTTGTACAGGTCTGTGTCCTTGCACTGCAGGGTTGCGTGTTGCACCTGTCTTTGTCCTTATACTGCAGCGCTGTGTGATATACCGGTCTGTGTACTTAAATTGCACTGCTGGATGTTGTACAGGTCTGTGTCCTTGCACTGCAGGGCTGGATGTTGTACAGGTCTGTCTCCGTACGATGCAGGGTTGCGTGTTGCACCTGTCTGTGTCCTTACACTGCAGGGCTGTGCGTTGTACAGGTCTGTGTCCTTACACTACAGGACTGGATGTTGTACAGGTCTGTGTCCTTACACTGCAGGGCTGGATGTTGTACAGGTCTGTGTCCTTACACTGCAGGGCTGTGTGTTGTACAGGTCTGTGCCTTTACACAGCAAGGCTGCGTGTTGCACACGTCTGTGTCCTTACACTGCAGGGCTGTTTTTTGTCCAGGTCTGTGTACCTACACTGCAGGGATGTGTGTTGTACAGGTCTGTGTCCTTACACTACAGGACTGGATGTTTTACTGGTCTGTGTCCTTACACTGCAGGACTGGATGTTGTACAGGTCTGTGTCCTTACACTGCAGGGCTGTGTGTTGTACAGGTCTGTGCCTTTACACAGCAAGGCTGCGTGTTGCACACGTCTGTGTCCTTACACTGCAGGGCTGTTTTTTGTCCAGGTCTGTGTACCTACACTGCAGGGATGTGTGTTGTACAGGTCTGTGTCCTTACACTACAGGACTGGATGTTTTACTGGTCTGTGTCCTTACACTGCAGGGCTGGATGTTGTGCAGCTTTGTGTCATTACACGCCAGCGCTGGATGTTATACTGGTCAGTGTCCTTACACTGCAGGGCTGTATGTTGCACCGATCTGTGTCCTTACAGTGCAGGTCTGTGTGTTGTACCGGTCTGTCTCGTTACACTTCAGGGCTGTGTGCTGTAAGGGCCTGTGTCCTTACACTGCAAGGCTACGTGTTGGTCCGGTCTGTGTCCTTTCACTGCAGGGCTGTGTGTTCTAAAGGTCTGTGTGCTTACACTGCAGCGCTGGAAGCTGTACAGGTCTGTGACCTTACACTGCAGGGCTGGATGTTGTTCAGGCCTGTGCTTTTACACTGCAGGGCTGCGTGTTGTACCAGTCTGTGTCCTTACACTGCAGGGCTGGGAGTTGTACAGGTCTGTGCTTTTACACTGCAGGGCTACGAGTTGGACCGGTCTGTGTACTTACACTGCAGGGCTGTGTGTTGTACCGGCCTGTCTCCTTACACTGCAGGGCTGTGTGTTGTACAGGTCTGTGTCCTTACACTGCAGGGCTGGATGTTGTTCAGGTCTGTGCTCTTACACTGCAGGGCTGCTTGTTGTACCGGTCTGTGTCCTTTCACTGCAGGGCTGGATGTTGTACAGATCTGTGTCCTTACACTGCACGGCTGGATGATGTACAGGTCTGTGCCATTACACTGCAGTTCTGGATGTTGTACAGTTATCTGTCCTAATACTGCAGGGCTGGATGATGTTCAGGTCTGTGCTCTTATACTGTAGGACTGTGTGCTTTACAGGTCTGTGTCCTTACACTACAGGATTGGATGTTGTACAGGTCTGTGTCCTTACACTGCAGGGCTGTGTGTTGTACATGTCTGTGTCCTTACAATGCAGGATTGTGTGTTGGACATGTCTGTGTCCTTAAACTGCAGGGCTGGATGTTGTACCGGTCTGTGTCCTTACATTGCACTGCTGGATGTTGTACATATCTGCGTCCTTACACTGCAGGGTTGGATGTTGTACAGGTCTGTGTCCTTGCACTGCAGGGCTGGATGTTGTACAGGTCTGTCTCCTTAAACTGCAGGGTTGCGCGTTGCATCTGTCTGTGTCCTTACACTGCAGGGCTGTGCGTTGTACCGGTCTGTGTCCTCACACTGCAGGGCTGTGTGTTGTACATGTCTGTATCCTCACACTGCAGGGCTGTGTGTTGTACATGTCTGTATCCTTACACTGCAGGGCGGGATGTTGTACATGTCTGTGTCCTTACACTGCAGGGCTGCGTGTTGTACATGTCTGTGTCCTCACACTGCAGGGTTGTGTGTTGTACATGTCTGTATCCTTACACTGCAGGGCGGGATGTTGTACTGGTCTGTGTCCTTAAACTGCAGGACTGTGTGTTGTACTGGTCTGTGTCCTTACAATGCAGGGTTGTGTGTTGTACAGGTCTGTGTCCTTAAACTGCAGGGCTGGATTTTGTACCGGTCTGTGTCCTTAAATTGCACTGCTGGATGTTGTACAGGTCTGCGTCCTTACACTGCAGGAGTGGATGTTGTACAGGTCTGTGTCCTTGCACTGCAGGGCTGGATGTTATACAGGTCTGTCTCCTTACACTGCAGGGCTGCGTGTTGCACCTGTCTTTGTCCTTATACTGCAGGGCTGTGTGATGTACAGGGATGTGGCCTTACACTGCAGCGCTGTGTGATATACAGGTCTGTGTACTTACACTGCAGGGCTGTGTGTTGTACAGGTCTGTGTCCTTACACTACAGGACTGGATGTTGTACAGGTCTTTGTCCTTACACTGCAGGGCTGTGTGTTATACAGGTCTGTTTCCTTACACAGCAAGGCTGCGTGTTGCACACGTCTGTGTCCTTACACAGCAGGGTTGTTTTTTTTCCAGGTCTGTGTACCTACACTGCAGGGATGTGTGTTGTACAGGTCTGTGTCCTTACACTACAGGACTGGATGTTGTACTGGTCTGTGTCCTTACACTGCAGGGCTGGAATTTGTGCAGGTTTGTTTCATTACACACCAGCGCTGGATGTTGTACTGGCCTGTGTCCTTACACTGCCGGGCTGGATGTTGTACCGATCTGTGTTCTTACAGTGCAGGTCTGTGTGTTGTACCGGTCTGTCTCCTTACACTTCAGGGTTGTGTGTTGTACCGGCCTGTGTCCTTACATTGCAGGGCTGCGTGTTGGACCGGTCTGTGTCCTTAAACTGCAGGGCTGTGTGTTGTAAAGGTCTGTGTGCTTACACTGCAGCGCTGGAAGCTGTACAGGTCTATGTCCTTACACTGCAGGGCTGCGTGTTGTACCGGTCTGTGTCCTTACACTGCAGGGCTGGGTGTTGTACAGGTCTGTGCTCTTGCACTGCAGGGCTGTGTGTTGTACAGGTCTGTGTCCTTACACTGCAGGGCTGGATGTGGTTCAGGTCTGTGCTCTTACACTGCAGGGCTGCTTGTTGTACCAGTCTGTGTCCTTACACTGCAGGGCTGGATGTTGTACAGATCTGTGTCCTTACACTGCACGGCTGGATGATGTACAGGTCTGTGCCATTACACTGCAGGTCTGGATGTTGTGCAATTCTCTGCCCTAATACTGCAGGGCTGTGTGTTGTACAGGTCTGTGTCCTTACACTACAGGATTGGATGTTGTACAGGTCTGTGTCCATATACTGCAGGGCTGTGTGTTTTACAGGTCTGTGTCCTTACACACCAGGGCTGCGAGTTGTAGAGTTCTGTGTCCTTGCACTGCAGGGCTGGAAGTTGTACAGGTCTGTGTTCTTACACTGCAGGGCTGTGTGTTTTACAGGTTTGTGTCCTTACAGTGTAGGGCTGGATGTTGTACAGGTCTGTGTCCTTAAACTGCAGTGCTGCGTGTTGTACAGGTCTGTGTCCTTACAGTGCAGGGCTGCGAGTAGTACACGTCTGTGCCCTTATACTGTAGGGCTGGAAGCTTTACAGGTCTGTATCCTTACACTGCAGGGGTGGATCTTTTGCCTGCCTGTGCCCTTACACTGCAGGGCTGCGTGTTGTACTGGTCTGTGTCCTTAAAATGCAGGGTTGTGTGTTGTACATGTCTGTGCCCTTGCACTGCAGGGCTGCGAGTTTTACAGTTCTGTGCCCTTCCACTGCAGGGCTGGAAGTTGTACCGGTCTGCGTCCTTACACTGCAGGGCTGGATGTTGTACAGGTCTGTGTTCTTACACTGCAGAGCTGGATGTTGTACCGGTCTGCGTCCTTACACTGCACGGCTGGATGTTGTACCGGTCTGCGTCCTTACACTGCAGGGCTGGATGTTGTACAGGTCTGTGTTCTTACACTGCAGAGCTGGATGTTGTATAGGTCTGTCTCCTTACACTGCAGTGCTGCGTGTTGTACCTGTCTGAGTCCTTACACTGCAGGGCTGCGTGTTGCACCGGTCTGTGTCCTTACGCTGCAGGGCTGTGTGTTGTACCGGTCTGCATCCTTTCACTGCAGGACTGCGTGTTGTACAGGTCTGTGTCCTCACACGGCAGGGCTGTGTGTTGTACAGGTCTATGTCCTTACACTGCAGGGCGGGATGTTGTACAGGACTGTATCCTTACACTGCAGGGCTGTGTGTTGTACAGGTCTGTGTCTTACACTGCAGGGCTGTGTGTTGTACAGGTCTGTGTTCTTACACTGCAGGGCTGTGTGTTGTACAGTTCTCTGTCCTTACACTGCAGGGCTGGACGTTGTACAGGTCTGTGTCCTTACACTGCAGGGCTGGGCGTTGTACAGGTCTGTCTCCTTACACTGCAGGACTCTGTGTTGTGCCGGTGTGTGCCCTTCCTCTGCAGGGCCGGAATGTTCTACTGGTCTTTGTACTTACAATGTAGGGCTGAGTGTTGTACAGCTCTGTGTCCTTACACTGCTGGGCTGTGTGTTTTATTGGTCTGTCTCCTTACACTGCATGGCTGCGTGTTGTACAGGTCTGTGTCCTTACACTGCAGGACTGTGTGTTGTATAGGCCTGTGTCCTTACACTGCAGGGCTGTGTGTTGGACAGGTCTGTGTCCTTACACTGCAGGGCTGGATACTGTACCGGTCTGTGATGTTACTCTGCAGCACTGTGTGTTGTACATGTCTGTGTACGTACACTGCAGTGCTGGATTATGTACCGGTCTGTTTCCTTACACTGCAGGGCTGTGTGTTGTGCCTGTCTGTATCCTTACACTGCAGTGCTGTGTGTTGTACCTGTCTCTGTACTTAGACTGCAGGGCTGCGTGTTGTACAGGTCTGTGTCCTTACACTGCAGGGCTGTGTGTTGTACAGGTCTGTGTCCTTACTCTGCACGGCTAAATGGTGTACAAGCCTGTATCCTTATCCTGCAGGACTGGATGTTGTACCGGTCTGTGTCCTTACACTGCAGCTATGGAGATTGTACAGGTCTGTGCCCTAACACTGCAGGACAGTGTGTTGTACAGCTCTGTGTCCTTACACTGCAGTGCTGTATGTTGTACCGGTCTGTGTCCTTACACTGAAGGTCTGCATGTTGTACAGGTCTGTTTCCATACAATGCAGGGCTGGATGTTGTACGAGTCTCTCTCCTTACACTGCAGGGCTGTGTGTTGTACCGGTGTGTGCCCTTCCACTGCAGGGCTGGATATACTACTGGTCTGTGTCCTTACAATGCAGTGCTGTGTGTTGTACAGGTCTTTGTCATTACACTGCAGGGCTGCGTTTTGTACTGCTCTGTGTCCTTACACTGCAGGGCTGAATGTTGTACAGGTCTGTGTCCTTACAATGCAGGGCTGGATGTTGTACAGCTCTGTGTTTTTATACTACAGTGCTGTGTGTTGTACCAGTCTGTGTCCTTACACTGCAGGCCTGGATGTTGTACAGGTCTATGTCCTTACACTGCAGGGCTGGGTGTTGTACAGGTCTGTGCTCTTACACTGTAGGGCTGTGTGTTGTACAGGTCTGTGTCCTTACACTAAAGGATTGGATGTTGTACAGGTCTGTGTCCTTACACTGCAGGGCTTTGTGTTGTACAGGTCTGTGTCCTTACGCAGCAGGGCTGCGAGTTGTACAGGTCTGTGCCCTTACACTGCAGGGCTGGAAGTTTTACAGTTCTGTGTCCTTACACTGCAGGGCTGTGTGTTTTACAGGTCTGTGTCCTTACGGTGTAGTCTGGATGTTGTACAAGTCTGTGTCCTTACAGTGCAGGTCTGCGAGTAGTACACGTCTGTGCCCTTACACTGTAGAGCTGGAAGTTTTACAGATCCTTATCCTTACACTGCAGGGCTGGATGCTGTACCTGTCTGTGCCCTCACACTGCAGGGCTGCGTGTTCTACTGGTCTGTGTCCTTACAATGCAGCGTTGTGTGTTGTACAGGTCTGTGCACTTGCACTGCAGACCTGTGTGTTGTACATGTCTGTGTCCTTAAACTGCAGGGCTGGATGTTGTACCGGTCTGTGTCCTTAAATTGCACTGCTGGATGTTGTACAGGTCTGCGTCCTTACACTGCAGGATTGGATGTTGTACAGGTCTGTGTCCTTGCACTGCAGGGTTGCGTGTTGCACCTGTCTTTGTCCTTATACTGCAGCGCTGTGTGATATACCGGTCTGTGTACTTAAATTGCACTGCTGGATGTTGTACAGGTCTGTGTCCTTGCACTGCAGGGCTGGATGTTGTACAGGTCTGTCTCCGTACGATGCAGGGTTGCGTGTTGCACCTGTCTGTGTCCTTACACTGCAGGGCTGTGCGTTGTACAGGTCTGTGTCCTTACACTACAGGACTGGATGTTGTACAGGTCTGTGTCCTTACACTGCAGGGCTGGATGTTGTACAGGTCTGTGTCCTTACACTGCAGGGCTGTGTGTTGTACAGGTCTGTGCCTTTACACAGCAAGGCTGCGTGTTGCACACGTCTGTGTCCTTACACTGCAGGGCTGTTTTTTGTCCAGGTCTGTGTACCTACACTGCAGGGATGTGTGTTGTACAGGTCTGTGTCCTTACACTACAGGACTGGATGTTTTACTGGTCTGTGTCCTTACACTGCAGGACTGGATGTTGTACAGGTCTGTGTCCTTACACTGCAGGGCTGTGTGTTGTACAGGTCTGTGCCTTTACACAGCAAGGCTGCGTGTTGCACACGTCTGTGTCCTTACACTGCAGGGCTGTTTTTTGTCCAGGTCTGTGTACCTACACTGCAGGGATGTGTGTTGTACAGGTCTGTGTCCTTACACTACAGGACTGGATGTTTTACTGGTCTGTGTCCTTACACTGCAGGGCTGGATGTTGTGCAGGTTTGTGTCATTACACGCCAGCGCTGGATGTTATACTGGTCAGTGTCCTTACACTGCAGGGCTGTATGTTGCACCGATCTGTGTCCTTACAGTGCAGGTCTGTGTGTTGTACCGGTCTGTCTCGTTACACTTCAGGGCTGTGTGCTGTAAGGGCCTGTGTCCTTACACTGCAGGGCTACGTGTTGGTCCGGTCTGTGTCCTTTCACTGCAGGGCTGTGTGTTCTAAAGGTCTGTGTGCTTACACTGCAGCGCTGGAAGCTGTACAGGTCTGTGACCTTACACTGCAGGGCTGGATGTTGTTCAGGCCTGTGCTTTTACACTGCAGGGCTGCGTGTTGTACCAGTCTGTGTCCTTACACTGCAGGGCTGGGAGTTGTACAGGTCTGTGCTTTTACACTGCAGGGCTACGAGTTGGACCGGTCTGTGTACTTACACTGCAGGGCTGTGTGTTGTACCGGCCTGTCTCCTTACACTGCAGGGCTGTGTGTTGTACAGGTCTGTGTCCTTACACTGCAGGGCTGGATGTTGTTCAGGTCTGTGCTCTTACACTGCAGGGCTGCTTGTTGTACCGGTCTGTGTCCTTTCACTGCAGGGCTGGATGTTGTACAGATCTGTGTCCTTACACTGCACGGCTGGATGATGTACAGGTCTGTGCCATTACACTGCAGTTCTGGATGTTGTACAGTTATCTGTCCTAATACTGCAGGGCTGGATGATTTTCAGGTCAGTGCTCTTATACTGTAGGACTGTGTGCTTTACAGGTCTGTGTCCTTACACTACAGGATTGGATGTTGTACAGGTCTGTGTCCTTACACTGCAGGGCTGTGTGTTGTACATGTCTGTGTCCTTACAATGCAGGATTGTGTGTTGGACATGTCTGTGTCCTTAAACTGCAGGGCTGGATGTTGTACCGGTCTGTGTCCTTACATTGCACTGCTGGATGTTGTACATATCTGCGTCCTTACACTGCAGGGTTGGATGTTGTACAGGTCTGTGTCCTTGCACTGCAGGGCTGGATGTTGTACAGGTCTGTCTCCTTAAACTGCAGGGTTGCGCATTGCATCTGTCTGTGTCCTTACACTGCAGGGCTGTGCGTTGTACCGGTCTGTGTCCTTACACTGCAGGGCTGCGTGTTGTACATGTCTGTGTCCTCACACTGCAGGGCTGTGTGTTGTACATGTCTGTATCCTTACACTGCAGGGCGGGATGTTGTACTGGTCTGTGTCCTTAAACTGCATGACTGTGTGTTGTACCGGTCTGTGTCTTACTCTGCAGGGCTGGATGTTCATAGTCATAGAGTTTTACAGCGCAGAAAGAGGCCCTTCGGCCCATCGTGTCTGCGCCGTCCATCAATCCCTGTCCAGTCTAATCCCATTTTCCAGCATTTGTTCCATAGCCTTGTATGCAATGGCATTTCAAGTGCCCATCCAAATGCTTCTTGAATGTTGTGAGTGTTCCTGCCTCTACCACCCTTTCAGGCAGTGAGGTCCAGCTTCCAACCACCCTCTGGGTGAAAAAGTTCCTCCTCAAATCCCCCCTGAATCTCCTGCCCTTTACCCTGAATCTATGCCCCCTTGTTATTGACCCCCCTACTAAGGGGAAAAGTTCCTCTTTATCTACCCTATCTATGCCCCTCATCATTTTGCACACCTCAATCAGGACCCCCGCAGCCTCCTTTGCTCCAAGGAAAACAACCCCAGCCTGTTGAGTCTTTCTTCATAGCTGAGGCTCTCCATCCCAGGTAATATCCTGGTGAATCTTCTCTGCACCCTCTCCAAAGCAATCACATCCTTCCTATAGTGAGGCGACCAGAGCTGCACACAGTACTCCGGCTGTGGCCTCACCAGCGTTTTGAACAGCTCCATCATAACCTCCCTGCTCTTATATTCTATGCCTCTGCTAATGAAGGCAAGTATCCCATATGCCTTTTTAACCACCTTATCTACCTGTTCCGCTGCCTTCAGGGATCTATGTACATGTACACCAAGGTCCCTCTGACCCTCTGTACTTCCTAGCGTCCTACCACTCATTGTATATTCCCTTGCCTTATTTGTCCATCCAAAATGCATCACCTCGCACTTTTCCGGATTAAATTCCATTTGCCACTTTTCCGCCCATCTGACCAACCCGTTAATATCGTCCTGTAGCCTGAGGCTTTCCTCATCGCAATTTACCACCCCACCAATTTTCGTGTCATCCGCGAACTTACTGATCATACCCTTTACATTCTCATCCAAATCATTAATGTAGATCACAAACAGCAAGGGACCCAGCACCGATCCCTGAGGTACCCCACTGGACACAGGCTTCCAGTCACAAAAGCAACCTTCGACCATCACACTCTGCCTCCTGCCACTCAGCCAGTTTAGGATCCAACGCGCCAAGGCCCCCTGGATCCCATGGGCTCTTACCTTCTTGACCAGTCTCCTATGCGGGACTTTGTCAAAAGCTTTACTGAAGTTCATGTAAACCACATCCACAGCATTTCCCTCATCCACACATCTAGTCACCCCCTCGAAAAATTCAATCTGATTGGTCAGACATGATTTACCCTTGACAAAGCCATGCTGACTATTCCCGATTAATCCTTGCCTCTCCAAGTGGAGACTAATTTTGTCCCTCAGAATTTTTTCCAATAATTTCCCTACCACAGATGTTAGGCTCACTGGCCTGTAATTCCCTGGTTTATCCCTGCTACCCTTCTTGAATAATGGTACTACGTTAGCTGTTCTCCAGTCCTCTGGTACATCCCCTGTGGCCAGAGAGGTTCTGAAAATTTGTGTCAGAGCCCCTGCAATCTCCTCCTTTGCCTCACACAACAGCCTGGGTTACATCTCGTCCGGGCCTGGGGATTTATCCACTTTATGGCCTGCTAAAACCGCTAGTACCTCCTCCCTCTCGATGCTAATCTGTTCAAGTATGTCACAGTCCCCTTGCCCGACTTCTATGTCTACATCGTCTTTCTCCATAGTGAACACAGAGGCAAAGAATTCATTTAAAACCCCATCTACTTCATCTGGCTCTACACACAGCTTGCCACTTTGGTCCCTAATGGGCCCTACCCTTTCCCTGGTTATCCTCTTGCCCTTAATATACTTATAAAACATCTTAGGATTTCCCTTTATTTTGCTCGCCAGTGTTATTTCATGGCCCCTCCTCGCCCTCCTAATTTCCTTTTAAGTATGCCCCTGCACCTTTTATACTCCTCTAGGGCTTCCTCCGTCTTTTGTCTTTTGTAACTGCCAAAAGCCCCCCTTTTTTTCCTAATGCATTTTTGTATATCCCTTGTCATCCAAGGTTCCCTTTGCTTGTTGGTCCCACCCTTGACCTTTACAGGAACATGTTGGTGTTGTACTCTCTCTATTTCCCTTCTGAAAGCCTCCCACTGTTTTGATGTGGATTTTCCTGTAAGTAGCTGCTCCCAGTCCACTTTGGCCAGATCCTGTCTTATCTTATTAAAATCGGCCTTCCCCCAATTTAGAACCCTGATTTCCGGGCCGTCTTTGTCTTTCTCCATGACCACCTTAAATCTCACCGAATTGTGGTCACTATCGCCAAAATGCTCTCCTACAGACACTTCCACCACCTGCCCGGCTACATTCCCTAGAATTAGATCCAGTACCGCCCCCTCTCTTGTAGGACTTTCTACATGTTGGCTCAAAAAGCTCTCCTGGATGCACTTTAAGAATTCTGCACCCTCTAAGCCTTTCACACTCTGACTATCCCAATTTATATTGGGGAAGTTGAAATCCCCCACTATTATTGCCCTATTATTTTCACACTTTTCTGAGATTTGCCTACATATCTGTTCCTCTATCTCCCCCTGACTGTTTGGGGGCCTATAGTACACTCCCAGCAACGTGCTTGACCCCTTTTTGTTTTTAAGTTCTACCCATATGGCCTCATTAGAGGAACCCGCTAATATATCATCCCTCATTACAGCAGTAATTGACTCCTTAATTGTAAGAAGTCACACAACACCAGGTTATAGTCCAACAGCTTTATTTGAAATGACAAGCTTTCGGAGCGCTGCTCCTTCTTCAGGTGAAGTGGAGAAATGCATAAAGACACAGCGTATATAATCAGAGAATCATGTCTGTGATTTCCAGCCAAAAAAAATGGTTTTTGTCTGTTTTTTTGTTTTTCATACAGACACCAGCATCTGCAATATTTGACCCCTTGTGAACTCACCTCATTGTTCTTTGATGTAATGTTTCCCTGACTGACCTGTTTGGACACCATTCACACCTTTGACTGCTGTGATTATCTCTCTGCAGAGGTGTGATAAATGGCAGTTGGAAAGGTTACCTGTAAACATCTGACATGATTCTCTGACTATATAAGCTGTGTCTTTATGCATTTCTGCACTTTACCTGAAGAACGGTGGCATAGTGGTTAGCACTGTTGCCTCACAGCGCCAGGGACCCGGGTTCGAATCCGGCCTCGGGTGACTGTCTGTGTGGAGTTTGCACATTCTCCCCGTGTTTGCGTGGGTTTTCTCCGGGTGCTCCGGTTTCCTCCCACAGTCCAAAGATGTGCAGGTTAGGTTGATTGGCTATGATAAAAATTGACCCTTAGTGTTAGGGGGATTAAATACGTGGGGTTACGGGGATAGGGTGGGATATGTGTTGGTGTAGGGGTTACGGGGATCGGGTGGGATATGTGTCGGTGTAGGCTCGATGGGCCGAAATGGCCTCTATCTGCACTGTAAGGTTTCTGTGATTCTGTGAAGGAGCAGCGCTCCGAAAGCTTGTGATTTCAAATAAAGCTGTTGGACTATAACCTGGTGTTGTGTGACTTCTTACATTTGTCCACACCAGTCCAACTCCGGCATCTCCACACCATGACTCCTTAATTAATATTGCAACACCCCCTCCCCTTTTACACCCCCCTCTGTCTCGCCTGAAGATTCTATACCCCGGAATATTCAGCTGCCAGTCCTGACCCTCCCTCAACCATGTCTCCATGATAGCAACAATATCGTACTCCCATGTGTTCAACAACAACTTCAGTTCATCCACCTTATTTGCAAGACTCCTTGCATTAAAATAAATGCCTTCCAGCCCTGCCATATTCCCTTTTGCCTTCACATCTTTGCTCTGCCTTCCCTGCTGACTTGTTTTTTCCTCCGTATTTGGCTTTACATCACCCCCTACTATAGCTCCACTCTGTATCCCATCCCCCTGCCGAGTTAGTTTAAGTGTGACTGACCTGTTTGGACACCATTCACACCTTTGACTGCTGTGATTATCTCTCTGCCGAGGTGCGATAAATGGCAGTTGGAAAGGTTACCTGTAAACATCTGACATGATTCTCTGACTATATAAGCTGTGTCTTTACGCATTTCTCCACTTCACCTGAAGAAGGAGCAGCGCTCCGAAAGCTTGTGATTTCAAATAAAGCTGTTGGACTATAACCTGGTGTTGTGTGATTTCTTACATGAGTTAGTTTAAACCCGCCCCCAGCAGTGCTAGCAAACCTCCACGCAAGGATATTGGTTCCCCTCTGGTTCAGGTGTAAACCGTCCGACTTGTACAAGTCCCACCTGTCCCAGAAGCAGACCCAGTGATCCAGGAAACTAAAGCCCTCCCTCCTGCACCATCCCTTTAGCCACGCATTCATCTGTTCTATCCTCCCATTCCTATACTCACTAGCACGTGGCACTGGGAGTAATCCAGAGATTACAACCTTTGAGGTCCTGCTCCTTAATCTTGCCCCTAGCTCCCTAAATTCTTGCTGCAGGACCTCATCCCTCTTTTTACCTATGTCGTTGATACCAATGTGGACCACGACCGCTGGCTGTTCACCCTCCCCCTCCAGAATGCCCTGCAGCCGCTCAGTGACATCCTTGACCCTGGCACCAGGGAGGCAACAAACCATCCTGGATTCACGTCTACGGCCACAGAAACGCCTATCTGTTCCCCTTACTATAGAATCCCCTACCACTATTGCTCTCCCACTCTTTTTCCTCCCTTCCTGGGCAGCATGAGCACCCCCAGTGCCAGGAAGCTGGCTGCTGCCGCCTTCCCCTGGTGAATCATCCCCCTCAACAGTATCCAAAGCGGTATGCTTGTTTGAGAGGGGAATGGTCACAGGGGTTTTCTGCACTACCTGCCTACTTCTATTGCTCCGCCTGATGGTCACCCCTTTCCTTTCTTCCTGTGCAGCCCTTCCCTGCGGTGTGATCAACTCACTAAACGTGCTATCCACGAACTTCTCAGCATCGTGAATGCTCCACAACCCATCCACCCGCAGCTCCAGCTCCTCAATGCGGTCTGCTAGTAGCTGAAGATGGATGCATTTCCTGCACACGTAGTCACCAGTGGCAGTGTCCCTGAATTCCCACATGGAGCAGGAGGAGCACATCACGGGGCTGGGCTCTCCTGGCATGACTTACCTTTAATTAATTTAAATTAATTTACTATCACCAATTAAAGATATCTCTAAGGCGCTTGTATAGTCTACCAACAGTACCTGCTACACCAGAAAAGACCCTAGTAACTATAAACTACAGAGTTAAAGTTTAAAAAAGCGAAATACTCACCAACCAATCACTTGCCTGCTCCCTGATGACGTCACACACTGATTTCTTTTTACCTCTCTCCCCGCTGCTGAGTTGGTAAGCCTCGCTGGTCGCTGGTTTTTATACCGGGCTCCTCCTCCGTTGCTCCCGCTGCTCCGAGTGCTCTCGGGCCTCGCTGGTCGCGGTTTTTATACCGGGCTCCTCCTCCGCTGCTCCCGCTGCTCCGAGTGCTCTCGGGCCTCGCTGGTCACGGGTTTTTATACCGGGCTCCTCCTCGGCTGCTCCCGCTGCTCTGAGTGCTCTCGGGCCTCGCTGGTCGCGGGTTTTTATACCGGGCTCCTCCTCCGCTGCTCCCGCTGCTCCGAGTGCTCTCGGGCTTCGCTGGTCACTGGTTTTTATACCCGGCTCCTCCTCCACTGCTCCCGCTGCTCCGAGTGCTCTCGGGCCTCGCTGGTCGCCGGTTTTTATACCGGGCTCCTCCTCCGCTGCTCCCGCTGCTCCGAGTGCTCTCGGGCCTCGCTGGTCGCTGGTTTTAATGTTGCACAGTGCTGTGTCCTTACACTGCAGGGCTGGATGTTGTACAAGTCTGTGTCCTTACACTGCAGTTCTGTGTGTTGTACTGGTCTTTCTCCTTACACTGCAGGGCGGGATTTTGTACATTCTTTGTCCTTACACTGCAGTGCTGTGTGTTGTACAGGTCTGTGTCCTTACACTGCAGGGCTGGGTGTTGTACAGGTCTGTGTACTTACACTGCAGGGCTGTGTGTTGCACAGATCGGTGTCCATACACTGCAGGGCTGTGTTTTGTACAGATCTGTGTCCTTAAACTGTAGGGCTGCGTGTTGTACAGGTTTGTGCCCTTACACATCAGGGCTGTGTGTCGTACAGGACTGTGTACTTACACGGCGGGGCTGTGTGTTGCACTGGTCGGTGTCCTTACACTGCAGGGCTGGATGTTGTACAGGTCTGTGTCCTTACACAGCAGGGCTGTGTGTTGTACAGGTCTCTGTCCTTACACTGCAGGGCTGGGTGTTATACCGGACTGTGTTCTTACATAGAAGGACTGTGTGTTGTACCGATCTGTGTCCTTACACTGCAGGGCGGGATGTTGTAAAGGACTGTGTCCTTACACTGCAGGGCTGTGTGTTGTACCGGTCTGTTTCCTTACACTGCACGGCTGGATGTTGTACAGGTCTGTGTCCTTTCTTTGCATGGCTGCGTGTTGTACAGATCTGTGTCCTTACACTGCAGGGCTGCGAATTGTACAGTTCTGTGTCCTTACACTGTAGGGCTAGATGTTGAACAGGTCGGTGTCCTTAAACTGCAGGGCTGGATGTTGTACTGGTCTGTGCCCTTACACTGCAGGGTTGCCTGTTGTACTGGTCTGTGTCCTTGCACTGCAGGGCTGTGTGTTGTACAGGTCTGTGTCCTTACACTGCAGGGCTGCGAGTTGTACAGTTCTGTGCCCTTCCACTGCAGGGCTGGAATTTTACCTGTCTGTGTCCTTACACTGCACGGCTGGCTTTTGTACCGGTCTGCGTCCTTCCACTGCAGGGCTGGATGTTGTACAGGTCTGGATGTTGTACTGGTCTGTGTCCTTACACTGCACGGCTGAATGTTGTACAGGTCTGTGTTCTTACACTGCAGGGCTGGAAGTTGTACAGGTCTGGATGTTGTACTGGTCTGTGTCCTTACACTGCACGGCTGGATATAGTACCGGTCTGTGTTCTTACACTGCAGGGCTGGAAGTTGTACAGGTCTGTCTGCTTACACTGCAGTGCGGGATGTTGTACAGGTCTGTCTCCTTAAACTGCAGGGCTGTGTGTTGTACTGGTGTGCGCCCTTCCACTGCAGAGCTGGATGAACTACTGGTCTGTGACCTTACAATGCAGTGCTGTGTGTTGTACACGTCTTTGTCATTACACTGCAGGGCTGCGTGTTGTACTGGTCTGTGTCCTTACATTGCATGGCTGAGTGTTATACCGGTCTGTGAATTTACACTGCAGGGCTAGATGTTGTACAGTTCTGTGTCCTTACACTGCATGGCTGAATGTTGAACAGGTCTGTGTCCTTACAATGCAGGGCTGGATGATGTACAGGTCTGTGTTTTTATACTACAGGGCTGTGTGTTGTACAGTTCTGTGTCCTTACACTGCAGGGCTGTGTGTTTTACCAGTCTGTGAATTTACACTGCAGGGCTGGGTGTTGTACAGGTCTGTGTCGTTACACTGCAGGGCTGTGTGTTGTACAGGTTTGTGTCCTTACACTGTAGGGCTCTAAGTTGTACAGTGTCCTTATAATGCAGGTCTGTGGGTTGTACAGGTCTGTGTCCTTATACTGCAGGGCTGCGTGTTGTACAGGTCTGTGTCCTTACACTACAGGACTGCGTGTTGTAAAGGTCTGTGTCCTTACACTGCAGGGCTGGGTGTTGTACAGGTCTGTGTCCTTACACTGCAGGACTGTGTGTTGTACAGATCTGTGTGCTTATGCTGCAGAGCTGTGTGTTGTACGGGTCTGTGTCCTTAAGATGCAGGGCTGGATGCTGTACCGGTCTGTGTCCTTTCGCTGCAGGGCTGTGTGTTGTACTAGTCTGTGTCCTTATACTGCAGGGCTGCGTGTTGTACAGGTCTGTGTCCTTACACTACAGGACTGCGTGTTGTAGAGGTCTGTGTCCTTACACTGCAGGGCTGGGTGTTGTACAGGTCTGTGTCCTTACACTGCAGGACTGTGTGTTGTACAGATCTGTGTGCTTATGCTGCAGAGCTGTGTGTTGTACGGGTCTGTGTCCTTAAGATGCAGGGCTGGATGCTGTACCGGTCTGTGTCCTTTCGCTGCAGGGCTGTGTGTTGTACTGGTCTGTGTCCTTTTACTGCAGGGCAGTGTGTTGTACATTTCTGTGTCGTTACACTGCAGGGCTCGATGTTGTACATGTCTGTGTCCTTGCAGTGCAGGGTGGGATGTTGTAAAATCTGTGAACTTACAATGCAGAACTCGATGTTGTACATTTGTGCGCACTTTCTCTGCAGGGCTGGATGTTGTACAGGTCTGTGTCCTTAAACTGCAGAGCTGGATGTAGTACAGGTCTGTGCACTTACACTGCAGGGCTGTGTGTTGCACAGGTCTGTGTCCTTATACTGCAGGACTGGATGTTGTACAGATCTGTTTCCTTACACTGCAGGGCTGGATGTTGTAAATGTCTGTGTCCTTACACTGCAGTGTTGGATGTTGTTCAAGTCTGTGTCCTTACAATGCAGGGCTGGATGTTGTACAGTTCTGTGTCCTTACGCTGCAGCGCTGGATGTTGTACAGGTATATCACTGACCTCAATTCTGCAGGCACTTCTCATTCAGCTATATTCCTGGACTCATTTGTACTGTTTCTGCTCATTCAGATATATCACTGGCCACACTTGTACTTGCACTGCTAACTCAGATATATCACTGACCTAACTTGTACTGGCACTGCTCATTCAGATATATCACTGACCTAACTTGTACTGGCACTGCTCATTCAGATATATCACTGACCTCACTTGTACTGGCACTGCTCATACACATATATCACTGCCTCCAATTTTACTCGCACTGCTTATTCAGATATATCACTGTCCTCATTTGTAAGAAGTCACACGACACCAGGTTATAGTCCAAAAGCTTTATTTGAAATCACAAGCTTTCGGAGCGCTGCTCCTTCTTCAGGTGAAGTGGAGAAATGCATAAAGATACAGCTTATATAGTCAGAGAATCATGTCAGATGTTTACAGGTAAACTTTCCAACTGCCATTTATCACACCTCGGCAGAGAGATAGTCACAGCAGTCAAAGGTGTGAATGGTGTCCAAACAGGTCAGTCAGGGAAACATTACATCTAAGAACAATGAGGTGGGGTCACAAGGGGTCAAATATTTCAGATGCTGGGGTCTGTATGAAAAACAAAAAAACAGACAAAAAACATTTTTTTTCGCTGGAAATCACAGCAGGTCCGGCCGCATCTGTGTAGAGAGAACAAGCCAATGTCGACTCGAGTCTGGATGACCCTGCATCAGGTGGGGTTACATGTAGCGTGACATGAACCCAAGATCTCGATTAAGGCCGTCCTCATGGGTGCGGAACTTGGCTATCAGTTTCTGCTCGACGATTTTGCGTTGTCGTGTGTCTCGAAGGCCACCTCGGAGAATGCTTACCCGAAGATCGAAGGCTGAATGTCCTTGACAGCTGAAGTGTTCCCCGACTGGGAGGGAACACTCCTGCCTGGTGATTGTTGCGTGGTGTCCATTCATCTGCTGTTGCAGTGTCTGCATGGTCTCGCCGATGTACCATGCTCCGGGGCATCCTTTCCTGCAACGTATGAGGTAGACAACGTTGCCCGAGTCACATGAGTAGGTACCATGTACCTGGTGGGTGGTGTCCTCACGTGTGATGATGGTATCTGTGTTGATGATCTGGCATGTCTTGCAGAGGTTGCTGTGGCAGGGTTGTGTGGTGTCGTGGTCGCTGTTCTCCTGAAAGCTGGGTAATTTGCTGCGAACGATGGTCTGTTTGAGGTTAGGCGGCTGTTTGAAAGCGAGTAGTGGAGGCGTGGGGATGGCCTTAGCGAGGTGTTCGTCGTCATCGATGACATGTTGAAGGCTGCGAAGAACATGGCGTAGTTTCTCTGCTCCGGGGAAGTACTGGACGACGAAGGGTACTCTGTTGGTTGTGTCCCGTGTTTGTCTTCTGAGGAGGTCTATGCGATTTCTCGCTGTGGCCCGTCGGAACTGTCGATCGACGAGTCGAGCTTCATATCCCGTTCTTACAAGGGCGTCTTTCAGTGTCTGTAGGTGTCCATCGCGTTCCTCCTCGTCTGAGCAGATCCTGTGTATTCGCAGGGCTTGTCCATAGGGGATGGCTTCTTTAACGTGGTTAGGGTGGAAGCTGGAGAAGTGAAGCATCATGAGGTTGTCCGTGGGCTTGCGGTAGAATGAAGTGCTGAGGTGTCCGTCTTTGATGGAGATTCGTGTGTCCAGGAATGAGAACGATTCTGAGGAGTAGTCCATGGTGAGTTTGATGGTGGGATGGAACTTGTTGATGTTATCGTGTAGTCTTTTCAGTGATTCTTCGCCGTGGGTCCAAAGGAAGAAAATGTCGTCGATGTATCTGGTGTATAGCGTTGGTTGGAGATCCTGTGCAGCGAAGAAGTCTTGCTCGAACTTGTGCATGAAGATGTTTGCGTATTGGGGTGCGAATTTGGTCCCCATGGCTGTTCCGTGTGTTTTGGTAAAGAACTGGTTGTCGAAGGTGAAGACATTGTGGTCAAGGATGAAGCGGATGAGTTTTAGGATGGCGTCTGGAGATTGGCTGTTGTTGGTGTTGAGTACTGAGGCTGTCGCAGCGATGCCGTCATCGTGGGGGATACTGGTGTAGAGTGCCGAGACGTCCATCGTGGCGAGGAGTGTTCCTGGTTCAACTGGTCCATGGGTGCTGAGCTTCTGTAAGAAGTCTGTAGTGTCGCGACAGAAGCTGGGGGTTCCCTGTACGATGGGTTTCAGGATGCCCTCGACATATCCAGAGAGGTTCTCACACAGGGTTCCGTTGCCTGATGCGATAGGACGTCCAGGTGTGTTGGCTTTGTGTATCTTTGGGAGGCAGTAGAAGTCTCCCACGCGGGGAGTACGTGGGATGAGAGCATGTAGGATGCTTTGAAGGTCTGGATCAAAGGTTTTGATCAGTCTGTTGAGTTGGCGGGTGTGTTCTTTGGTCGGATCTGCGGGTAACTGTCTGTAGTGTTCCTGGTTGTCCAGTTGTCGGTATACTTCTTTGCAATAGTCCGTTCTGTTCTGTATGACGAGGGCACCTCCTTTGTCTGCTGGTTTGATGACGATGTTGCGGTTGGTCTTGAGAGCGTGGATGGCGTTGCGTTGTGCTCGGGTGACATTCTGGACTGTCTTGTGAGTGCGGCTGATGAATCTGGCGTTGATGCATCTTCTGACAGCTTGAGCATACATGTCAAGCTTAGGGCAGCGACGCTCCGGAGGGGTCCAATTTGACTCTTTCTTCTTCGGTTGCTGCACTGCGGATCCCTCTGTCTGCTGTTCCGGATCATTGATTGTCTCATTGGGTTCGCTGCTGACATCTTGGGATTTGTGGAAGAATTCCCGGAGCCTCATTCTCCTGATGAATTCCTCTGTGTCTGCCGCGAGACCGATGGGGTCCATTTTGGTGGTGGGGCAGAAATTGAGCCCTCGGCTGAGAACTTCAATTTCGTCTGGTTGAAGGGTGTTGCCGGACAGGTTGACGATGGATTTCCCTGTGGTTTCAACCGTGGTACCGGGGGAGGCTTGGTTGCTGCTGCTGGTGATGCCAAGTTTCTCAAGCTTCCTGTTCTTGGTGTGCATGTAGGTAGCGTAGTTCCGTTGCCTTGTTTGTTTGGCGGTGTCTCGTAGCTGGTCTGCTGCGTCCTGAGCACAGGCTGAGAACATGGACTCCATCTCGGTTTCGAGATTGCGGCGTCTGCTGTAGAGCTGGTGTACGAGATGGTTGAGGAGTGTGCGAGAGGTACGACGGCAAAGTCTCTCAGCGTAGTCTGTGTTGTAGGTCGACTTGAGTGGGTTAGTGATCTGTAGTCCTTTCGGGATCTTGTCTGCTTTCTTGCATCTCTGTAGAAACTTGATGTCTGTGTCGATATGCGCGATCTTCTTGGAGATCCTCTCCACTTTGAGCCGGCAGTTTGTGGTGTCGATAGTAGCCATGGTGTGGAGATGCCGGAGTTGGACTGGGGTGGACAAATGTAAGAAGTCACACGACACCAGGTTATAGTCCAACAGCTTTATTTGAAATCACAAGCTTTCGGAGCGCTGCTCCTTCTTCAGGTGAAGTGGAGAAATGCATAAAGACACAGCTTATATAGTCAGAGAATCATGTCAGATGTCCTCATTTGTACTGGGACTGCTAATTCAGGTATATCACTGACCTCACTTGTACTGGCACAGCTCATTCAGACAAATCACTGACCTCACTTTATCTGGTGCTGCTCATTCAGATTTATCACTGGTCTTACTTATACTGGCTCTGCTATTTCAGATATATCACTGACCTCACTTGTACCTGCAGTGCTCATTCAGATTTATCTCTGCCCTCACTTGTACCTGCAGTGCTCATTCAGATATATCACTGACCTCCCATTTACTGGCCCTGCTCATTCAGATATATCACTGAACTCACTTGTATTTGCAATGCTCATTCAGATATATCACTGACCTCTCTTGTACTGGCAATGCTCAATACAGATATAGCACTGGCCTCACTTGAACTGGCACTGCTCATTCAGATATATCACTGGCCTCACGTGAATTTTTTTTTAATTCATTGATGAGATGTGGGCGTCGCTGGCTGGCTAGGCCTGCATTTAGTGCCCATCCCTAATTGCCCTTGAGGAGATGGGGTTGAGCCGCCTTCTTGAACTATTGTATTCCATATGGTGTAGTCACACCACAATGCTGTTAGGAAGGGAGTTCCAGGATTTTGGCCCAGCGAAAGTGAAGGAACGGCGATACAGGTCCAAGTCAGGATGGTGTGTGGCTTGGAGGGGAACTTGTAGGTGGCGATGTTCCCATGCGTCTGCTGCCCTTGTCCTTCTAAGTGGTAGAGGTCTCGGGTTTGTAAGGTGCTGCTGAAGGAGCTTTGGCGAGTTGCTGCAGTGCATCTTGTAGATGGTACACACTGCAGCCAAAGTGCGCCGGTGATGGAGGGAGTGAATGTTGAAGGTGGTGGTTGAAGTGCCAATCAAGCGGGCTGCTTTTTCCTGAATGCTCATTCAGATCTCACTGATCTCACTTGTAATGGCACTGCTCTTTCAGATATATCACTGGCCTGAATTGTGCTTGAACTGCTCATTCAGATATAGCACTGGTCTCACTTGTATTGGCACTGCTCATTCAGATATATCACTGGCCTCACGTGTACTGGTAATGCACATTGAGTTATATCACTGTCCTCATTTGTAATGGCACTGCTCATTCAGATATATCACTGACCTCACTTGTACTGGCTCTGCTCATTCAGATATATCACTGACCTCACTTGTACTGGCTCTGCTCATTCACATATATCACTGACCTAACTTGTACTGGCACTTCTCATTCAGGTATATTACTGACCTCACTTGTACTGGCTCTGCTCATTCAGATATATCACTGAACTCATTGGCACTGGCACTGTTCATTCAGATATATCACTGGCCTCCCCCCCCGACCCTGAACACGGGGTCCCCACAAGGATGTGTGCTGAGCCCCCTCCTCTACTCCCTCTTCACCCACGACTGTGTGGCTGTTCATGGTTCCAATATCATCATCAAGTTTGCGGATGATACCACGGTAGTAGGCCAGGTCACCAACAACAATGAGTCAGCCTATAGGGAGGAGGTCCAGCATCTCGTGAAGTGGTGCACTGATAACAACCTGGCCCTTAACATCAAGAAAACCAAAGAAAACATTGTGGACTTCAGGAAGCCAAAAGGCGGAAGTCGCACCCCCATCCACATCAATGGGGCTGTGGTGGAAAGGTTGGACAGCTTTAAGTTCCTCGGAGTCCACATCACGGAAGACCTCTCCTGGTCCCTCAATACCTCCTCTCTGGTGAAGAAGGCCCAGCAGCGCCTTTACTTTCTAAGGAGGCTGAAGGCATGTCACCCCTGATCCTCTCTAACTTTTACTGCTGCACAATAGAGAGCATGCTGACGAACTGTATCACCCGAAAGCCCTGCAGCGGGTAGCCAAAACTGCCCAACGCATTACCGGCACCTGGCTACCGACCATAGAGCACATATACCAGAAACGCTGCTTACGGAGGTCACGGTCCATCATCAAAGACCCTACCCACCCCAGCCACAGTCTGTTCGCCCTCCTGCCATCTGGGAGGCTACAGATGCATTCGCACCCATACAACCAGATTTAGCAACAGCTTCTTTCCCAGGGCTGTCATCCTGCTGAACTTCACAAATAAACTCTAAAGCCTGCACATCTGCCAATGCAATTTATTATGGTTATGTTTATGTTAATATATTACAAGCCAAAATGTATGTTGAATGTTTAAATGTCTTAATCTAAATGTACACTCTCGGGAGCCACAAGCCTACGTTTCATTGTACTGCACTTGTGCACTAACAATGACAATAAATGTTGATTTCATTTAATTTGATTTGATGGTAGTGGCAATGCTCATTCAGATATATCACTGACCTCACTTCTACCTGCACTGCTCATTCAGATATATCACTGGCCTCACGTGTATTGGCAATGTTTTTCAGATATATCACTGACCTGACTTGTACAGGCACTGCTCATTCAGTCAGATCACTGACCTCACTTGTGCTGGCCCTACTCTTTCAGATATGTCACTGGCCTCAATTGTGCTTGCGTTGCTCATTCAGATATAGCACTGGTCTCACTTGTATTGCCACTGCTCATTCAGATATATCACTGACCTCCCTTGTACTGACAATGCTCATTAATATATGATTCTCTTCTTCTTAGCCATTCGCTCGGAACCGAGGATGACTTGCTTCCACGTTAAAAATGAGCTCGCATGTAACTGATTAGTCCAATGTGGGACCTTAAGTCTCTGTCACAGGTGGGGCAGACAGTGGTGAATGTGTGGGTGTGTGGTTGCTTGTGTTAACGTGCGCTACTTGCGCTGCCTGCACTTGGCTCTGCTTGCTCCCGGCGAAGAGACCCGTGGTGTTCGGCGCCTTCCCGGTTTCTTCTCCCCCATTTGTGCGGTCTTAGGCCAGGGATTCCCAGGTATTGGTGGGGATGTTACACTTTTTCAAGGAGGATTTGATAGTGTCCTTGAAGCGTATCCTCTGCCCACCTGGGGCTCTTTTGCAGGGCCGGAGCTCCAAGTAGAGCGATTGTTTTGGGAGTCTCGTATCGGGCATGCGGACAATATGACCCGTCCATCCGAGCTGATTGAGCGTTGTCAGAGCTTCGATGCTGGGGATGTTGGCCTGAGCAAGAACACTGACGTTGTGAGCCTATCCTGCCAATGTATCTGCAGGATCGTGCAGAGGCAGCGTTGTTGGTGCCTCTCCACTGCTTTGAGGCCTGCTGTACATGGTCCATGTCTCTGAGGCATACAGCAGGGCAGGTATCACTGCTGCCCTGTAAACCATCAGCTTAGTGCCTGTTTTGAGGTCCTGGTCTTCAAACACTCTCTTCCTCAGGCGACCGAAAGCTGCACTGGCACACTGGACGCGGTGTTGGACTTCGTCGTCGACGTCTGCCCTTGTTGACAGTAGGCTCCCAAGGTATGGAAAGTGGTCCGCGTTGTCCATGGCCTTGTCGTGGATTTTGATAATTAGGGGGCAGCACTGTATGCCGGAGGCAGGTTGTTGGAGGACCTTTGTCTTATGGATGTTTAGTGTAAGGCCCATGCGCTCGTATGCTTCGGTGAAGATGTATAAGATGGTTTGGAGTGCGACCTCCGAGTGAGCACAGAGGCAAGCATCGGCTGCAATAATGTAATTCGACAACAGAGGATGGGACGACCTTGGATCTGGACTGGAGGCGACGGAGGTTGAAAAGTTTTCCGTTTGTTTTGTAAATTAGCTCCACTCCAGTGGGGAGCTTACTGAGAGTGAGATGGAGCATTGCAGCAAGGAAGATTGAGAAGAGCGTTGGTGCAATGACACAGCCTTGGTTGACCCCGGTACGTACGTGAATTGGGTCTGCGGCAGAACCGTTGGTCATGATTTGCATGTCGTCATGAAGATATATCACTGACTGCACTTGTACTGACAGTGCTCTTTCAGATATATCTCTTACCACCCTTCTACTAACACTGCTAATTCAGATATATCACTGACCTCACTTCTACTGGCTCTGCTCATTCAGATATATCACTGACCTCACGTGTACTGGCACTGCTCATTCAGATATATCACTGATTTATTTGTACTTGCACAGCTCATTCAGGTATTTCACTTACCTCACTTGTACTGTAACTGCTCATTTAGATATATCACTGGCCTTACTTTTACTGGCATTGCTCATTCAAATATATCACTGGCCGCACTTGTACCTGCAATGCTCATTAAGATATGTCACTGACCTCACTTATGCTGGCTCTGCTCATTCACGTATATATAACTGAACTCAATTGTGCTGGCACTACTCATTCTGATTTGTTACTGACCTCACTTTTACTGGCACTGCTCATTCAGATATATCTCTGGCATCAATCACACTGGCACTGCTCATGCAGATATATCACTGAACAAACTTCTACTGGCAGTGCTCTTTCAGATATATCACTGGCTCACTTGAAGTGGCACTGCTCATTCTGATATATCACTGACCTCAATTTTACTGGCACTGCTCATTCAGATATATTACTGTCCACACTTGTATTGGCACTGCTCCTTCAGATATATCATTGATCTCACTTGTACTGACACTGCTCATTCTGATATATCGCAGACGTCACTTTTACTGGCTCTGCTCATTCAGATATATCACTGGACTCACTTGTACAGGCATTGCTTATTCAGATATATCACTGACCCCACTTGTACTGGCATGCTCATCCAGAATTATCATTGAACTCAACTGAACTGGGATTGCTGATTCAGATATATCACTGACCTGACTTGTACTGACACTGCTCATTCAGATATATCACTGACCTCACTTATACCTGCAATACTCATTCAGATATATCACTGACCTCACTTGTACTGGCATTGCTCATTCAGATATATCACTGACCTCACTTGTACCTGCAATGCTCATTCAGATATATCACTGGCCTCACCTGTACTCACAAGCTTTCGGAGCGCTGCTCCTTCTTCAGGTGAAGTGGAGAGATGCATAAAGACACAGCTTATATAGTCAGAGAATCATGTCAGATGTTTACAGGTAACCTTTCCAACTGCCATTTATCACACCTCGGCAGAGAGATAATCACATCAGTCAAAGGTGTGAATCGTGTCCAAACAGGTCAGTCAGGGAAACATTACATCAAAGAACAATGAGGTGGGGTCACAAGGGGTCAAATATTGCAGATGCTGGGGTCTGTATGAAAAACACACCCTTCAACCAGACGAAATTGAAGTTCTCAGCCGAGGGCTCAATTTCTGCCCCACCACCAAAATGGACCCCATCGGTCTCGCGGCAGACACAGAGGAATTCATCAGGAGAATGAGGCTCTGGGAATTCTTCCACAAATCCCAAGGAGTCAGCAGCGAACCCAATGAAACAATCAATGATCCGCAACAGCAGACAGAGGGATCCGCAGTGCAGCTACCGAAAAAGAAAGAGTCAAATTGGACCCCTCCGGAGGGTCGCTGCCCTTAGCTTGACATGTATGCTCAAGCTTTCAGGAGATGCATCAACGCCAGATTCATCAGCCGCACTCACAAGACAGTCCAGAATGTCACCCGAGCACAACGCAACGCCATCCACGCTCTCAAGACCAACCGCAACATCGTCATGAAACCAGCAGACAAAGGAAGTGCCATCATCATACAGAACAGAACGGACTATTGCAAAGAAGTATACCGACAACTGGACAACCAGGAATACTACAGACAGTTACCCGCAGATCCGACCAAAGAACACACCCGCCAACTCAACAGACTGATCAAAACCTTCGATCCAGACCTTCAAAGCATCCTACATGCTCTCATCCCACGTACTCCCCGCGTGGGAGACTTCTACTGCCTCCCAAAGATACACAAAGCCAACACACCTGGACGTCCTATCGCATCAGGCAACGGAACCCTGTGTGAGAACCTCTCTGGATATGTCGAGGGCATCCTGAAACCCAACATACAGGGAACCCCCAGCTTCTGTCGCGACACTACAGACTTCTTACAGAAACTCAGCACCCACGGACCAGTTGACCCAGGAACACTCCTCGCCACGATGGACGTCTCGGCACTCTACACCAGTATCCCCCACGATGACGGCATCGCTGCAACAGCCTCAGTACTCAACACCAACAACAGCCAATCTCCAGACGCCATCCTACAACTCATCCGCTTCAACCTTGACCACAATGTCTTCACCTTCGACAACCAGTTCTTTACCCAAACACACAGAACAGCCATGGGGACCAAATTCGCACCCCAATACGCAAACATCTTCATGCACAAGTTCGAGCAAGACTTCTTCGCTGCACAGGATCTCCAACCAACGCTATACACCAGATACATCGACGACATTTTCTTCCTATGGACCCACGGCGAAGAATCACTGAAAAGACTACACGATAACATCAACAAGTTCCATCCCACCATTAAACTCACCATGGACTACTCCTCAGAATCGTTCTCATTCCTGGACACACGAATCTCCATCAAAGACGGACACCTCAGCACTTCACTCTACCGCAAGCCCACGGACAACCTCACGATGATTCACTTCTCCAGCTTCCACCCTAACCACGTTAAAGAAGCCATCCCCTATGGACAAGCCCTGCGAATACACAGGATCTGCTCAGACGAGGAGGAACGCGATGGACACCTACAGACACTGAAAGACGCCCTTGTAAGAACGGGATATGACGCTCGACTCGTCGATCGACAGTTCCGACGGGCCACAGTGAAAAATCGCATAGACCTCCTCAGAAGACAAACACGGGATACAACCAACAGAGAACCCTTCATCGTCCAGTACTTCCCCGGAGCGGAGAAACTACGCCATTTACTTCACAGCCTTCAACATGTCATCGATGACGACGAACACCTCGCTAAGGCCATCCCCACGCCTCCACTACTCGCTTTCAAACAGCCGCCTAACCTCAAACAGACCATCGTTCGCAGCAAATTACCCAGCTTTCAGGAGAACAGCGACCACGACACCACACAACCCTGCCACAGCAACCTCTGCAAGACATGCCAGATCATCAACACAGATACCATCATCACACGTGAGGACACCACCCACCAGGTACATGGTACATACTCATGTGACTCGGGCAACGTTGTCTACCTCATACGTTGCAGGAAAGGTTGCCCCGGAGCATGGTACATCGGCGAGACCATGCAGACACTGCGACAACGGATGAACGGACACCGCGCAACAGTCACCAGGCAGGAGTGTTCCCTCCCAGTCGGGGAACACTTCAGCAGTCAAGGACACTCCGCCTCCGATCTTCAGGTAAGCATTCTCCAAGGCGGCCTTCGAGACACACGACAACGCAAAATCATCGAGCAGAAACTGATAGCCAAGTTCCGCACACATGAGGACGGCCTCAACAGAGATCTTGGGTTCATGTCACACTACATGTAACCCCACCTGACGCAGGGTCATCCAGACTCGAGTCGACATTGGCTTGTTCTCTCTGCACAGATGCGGCCGGACCTGCTGTGATTTCCAGCCAAAAAAAATTTTTTTTGTCTGTTTTTTTTTTCATACAGACCCCAGCATCTGCAATATTTGACCCCTCGTGATCCCCCCTCATTGTTCTTTGAAGTAATGTTTCCCTGACTGACCTGTTTGGACACCATTCACACCTTTGACTGCTGTGATTAACTCTCTGCCGAGGTGTGATAAATGGCAGTTGGAAAGGTTACCTGTAAACATCTGACATGATTCTCTGACTATATAAGCTGTGTCTTTATGCATTTCTCCACTTCACCTGAAGAAGGAGCAGCGCTCCGAAAGCTTGTGATTTCAAATAAAGCTGTTGGACTATAACCTGGTGTTGTGTGACTTCTTACATTTGTCCACCCCAGTCCAACTCCGGCATCTCCACACCCTCACCTGCACTGGCACTACTCAGTCAGTTATGTCACTGACCTCTCTTGTACTGGCACTGCTCATTCAGATATATCACTGAACTGATTTGTACTGGCACTGCTTATTCAGATATATCACTGACCTCACTTGTACGGGCACTACTCATTCAGATATATCACTGACATCACTTGCACTGGTTCTCCTCTTTCACATATATCACTGACCTCAATTGTACTCGCACTACTCATTCAGATATATTACTGGCCTCATTTGTACTGTCAATGCTCATTCAGATATATCACTGGCCTCACTTGTACTGGCACTGCTTATTCAGATATATAATTGACCTCACTTGCACAGGCACTGCTCATTCAGATATATCACTGACCTCACTTCTACAGGCACTGCTCATTCAGATATATCACTGTCGTCATTGCACGGTTTATGATCATTCAGCCAGATCAATGGACTCACTTGTACTGGCACTGCTTATTCTGATATATCACTGGCCTCACTTGTACTGGCATTGCTCATTCAGATCTATCACTGACATCACTTGTACCTGCAATGTCATTCAGATATATCACTGACCTCACTTGTATTGGCATTACTCATTCAGATACATCACTGACCACACTTGAACTGGTATTGCTCATTCAGATATATAACTGACCACACTTGAACTGGCATGGCTCATTCAGATATATCACTGACCTCACTTGAACTGGCATTGCTCATTCAGATATATCACTGACCTCACTTGTAGTAGCACTGCTCATTCAGATATATCACTGACCTCACTTGTACTGGCATGGCTCATTCAGTTATATCAGTGGCTTCGTTTGTACTGGCACTGCTCATTCAGATATATCACTGGCTTCACTTTTACTGGCACTACTCATTCACATATATCACTGACCTCACATGTACTGGCATGGCTCATTCTGATTTGTTACTGACCTCACTTATGCTGCCACTGCTCATTCAGATATATCACTGACCTCACATGTACTGGCACTACTCATTCTGATTTGTTACTGACCTCACTTATGCTGCCACTGCTCATTCAGATATATCTCTGACCTCACTCGTACTGCCACTGCTAATTCAGATATTTCACTGACCTCACTCGAAGTGACACTGCTCATTCAGATATACCACTGTCCTCTATTTGATTTGCACTGCTCATTCAGATATATCACTGGCATGACTTGTACTGACACTGCTCATTCAGATATATCACTGACCTCACTTGTACTGGCACTGCTCATTCAGATATATCACTGACCTCACTTGTACTGGCACTGCTCATTCAGATATATCACTGACCTCACTTGTACTGGCACTGCTCATTCAGATATATCACTGGCATGACTTATACTGACACTGCTCATTCAGATATATCACTGACCTCACTTGTACTGGCACTGCTCAATCTGATATATCGCTGAGCAAACTTGAACCCGCACTGCTCATTCAGATATATCACTGACCTCACTTGTACTGGATCTGCTCATTCAGATATATCACTGACCTCACTTGTACTGGATCTGCTCATTCAGATATATCAATGGCTTCACTGTAATGGCACTGCTCATTCAGATATATCAATTAACACACTTGTAATAGCGCTACCGATACTGGGCCTTGAATGTCCTCCGACATCTTTTCAATATACTTGTACTGCTGCGCCCTGTGCAGGTTTCTATCTGACCTCACTTCTACTGTCACAATCCATTCATGTTGATCACTGACCCCTCTTATAATATCACTGCCCATCCAGGTATATTACTGGCCTGAATTATACTCTCACTTCGCATCCATGTATATCACTAGCACTACTTGTACTTTCACAATCAATCAAGTCAAATTACTGACCCCACTTATACTTTCATAACATATCCAGGTATATCTCTGACCTGACATTTACTGGCAGGACACACCCAGACATGTAACTGACTGCACTTGAACTATCACTGCCAATTCTGGTACAATGCTATCCTCACCTCTACTGACACGACCATTCCAGTTACTTCATTACCCTCACTTTTACAGTCACTGCCTAACCAATACATCACTGAGCTCACTTGTATTTTCAGGTACTTTACTAAAATCTCTTGTCCGAGAGCTACCTATTCTGGTACATTACGGACATCATTAATTTTGACAATATCCATCCAGATACGTCATTGACCTCACTTTTCCGCTCACTAACCATCGAGGTGAGGAACCATATAGTTAAATATAAAATACATATAAACCTCTGATTTCCCCAATTCTGATTTTTTTTGGAGTCTGACCAATTAAATGGCTCAGTTTCCATCTGTGACCATTCAGCCCACCACTGAGAAGTGGATAGAAATTTCATGGAATGAAATGATTACATTGGCTCCTGGAAATAAAGTGAAATCTGTAAAGGAATCGGCTCCACGTCATATTATTCCTGTCAGACGGAGAAATTCGCATCATCTGTTATTCCAAATATTTCTTAAAATGATTCTATTATCTGATTTAGAGGGTTTTAATTTACATCTGTCCAATACCTGGTTTAAAGTATCTTGTCATATAAAGAGTCTTAGAGTGAAAAGGGATGAAAAGGGATGCTGCTGCTGTTCACTGACTGGAATTAATGTTACACACCCTGGAACCTAATTGTCGCTGCTTCTTATTAGTTACAGTAAGTGGAGAGCAACAGATCTACACAATTCTCCAATGATCATTTCTAGGGTCACAGAATATCTTTTCATTGCGTTTCCCCAAACTAACACTCAGCTCAATTCAGCAATCGAATCCCTATGAATTAATGATTAAATGTACTGATTGAATGAAGTAAGAGATGTAACCACGGCCGGCAATGTATCCTGCCTTGTTTAACATAAGGATTCGGGTTCACTATTACAGGGCGAAATTTCCAAGGGATCTTATGTTGGACAGAGTCAGCTCAGTACCAGAACATTAACAATATGAACCGTAATCTCACCAGTCTAGACAGAAATTTCAGATAAATCTCCATCCCCACAATGAAGGATGCCGTGTATCGGGTGGGTTCTCCCTTATGAGGAGGGATGGGCATTTTTGTAATGATGCTGCATAGACTGAAATTATAAAGGGGAGTAGAAAATCCCCGAAAGGTGTTGCTTACAATGGCGATAATCTATTGCTCTGTTTGGTTAATCCTGATATAAATTAGCAACGATCAACCCAAATGTATGCCTTTTCAATCCTACGCAGTAAACCCGATTCCCACAGTGCAACTTCGCTGATTGAGATGAACATCTATTAGTTTTGTACTGTCTGGGTGTTTAAGGATTTAAAAACATGGATTGATTTGTTGATGTGAGAAAACTGCAGATCTGATATATATTTTATACATATTACATGATAATAATCCTTGGAAAGAATATTATATCAATCTGCTGTGCTCAACTGACTGGAGCTAATAACCAGCAGAGACAATGAGTTCCCATGGTGACTGGCATTAATTACAGTCATTGGACAGGGGAAATTAACCCGTTTTAGACCGGCACTTTATATATAAGATAGAAAACATAAATAGATATATATATATACATAAATATAAATAGGGCAGATATTTCACGTCTGTAAGATGAATTCCCCAAAAGCTGAATATTATTTCACTAAAACTGGAATAACAGAAAATAAGAACCTGCAGTTTGAAAGCACTGGCGGGAAATGAAAACAGTGTTTCAGTTAATATTTTCAGGTCATTTCTGTGATAAATGTTAATCCTGCCATTCATTTCAGCGACTGTCTATCCAATTTCTGGGATCTGTTTACACACAGACAGTGTCCATCACCGATGGAGCTGGGCAATTCAAAACTACAATTCTCTGGTACAGCACGATCTAATGATCAGATTTCACGCAGACACTGTACCTGAGCCATGGAGCAGGTCCGTTCATAACTACAATTCTCTGGTACAACTCGAGCTAATGATCAATTTACACTCAGACACTTTCCCTGAACCATGGAGCAGGCCAGTTCATAACTAAAATTATCAGGTACAGCCCGACCTAATGATGAGTTTACACTCAGACACTGTCCCTGAACCATGGAACAGATCAGTTCATAACTAACATTCTCTGGTACAGCCCGACCTAATGATCAGTTTACACTCAGACATTGTCCCTGAAACATGGAGGAGGTCAGTTCATAACTACAATTCTCAGGGTCAGCTCGACCTAATGATCAGTTTACACTCAGACACTGTCCCTGAACCATGGAGCTTGTCAGTTCACAACTGAAATTATCTGTTATAGCAATATCTAATGATCAGTTTGCACTCAGACACAGTCCCTGAACCGTGGAGCAGGCCAGTTCACAACTAACATTCTCAGGTACAGGCCGATCTAATGAGCAGTTTAGACACACACACTGTCTCTGAACCATGAAGGAGGTGAGTTCACAATTAACATTATAAGTTGCAGCCCGACCTAATGATCAGTTTACACACAGACACTGTCCCTGAACCATGGCGCAGGTCAGTTCAAAATTAATATTCTCAGGTACAGCCCGATCTAATGATCAGTTTCACTCAGACACTATCCCTCAGCCATTGATCAGGTCAGTTAAAAAGTAAAAATCTCTGCTACAGCTCGACCTAATGATCAGTTTACACTCAGACACTGTCCCTGAACCATGGAGCAGGTCAGTTCACAACTAACATTCTCTGGTACAGCACGAGGTAATGATCAGTTTACACACAGACACTGTCCCTGAACCATGGAGAAGGTCCATTCAGAACTAATATTATATGGTATAGCACGACCGAATGATCAGTTTACACTCAGACACTGTCCCTGAACCATGGAGCAGGTCTGTAAGATTTGCAACACTTACAATATCAGAAATCTATATATAAATTGCCCATGACTATAACAGACCACTCCTGGTATAGGTATATTTTGGGTCAGCGTGCCCACCGGGTGACTGCGGCATGGTCTCTTTCTCGGACTTGCTGTGTTCTGTTGACTGAAGTTCTCTTCCTCTGGCTGCGCACTACCTCCAGTGTTCAATAACTGTTCATTTATACCTTTTTCTCCGTTCAAACTACTTGGCAACTTGCAGCGACTTTGGCTATCTCACAATTCTTGCCTCTAATTCGTGACCTTCAATAGTACGGTTTGCGTTTCCCTCCCTTTTTCTGAATAAGCTTTACCATGAGGATTTTTGCGCAAACAAACTTCCCAGGAATTAAAACAGATGTATTTTTTCTTTCACATAATCCATTATCTAACCTGGTCTGAAACTTCAGCAATAAGGGATGTTAAGTGTTGGAAAGCTTAATTTGAAACACAATTAATGTTTGTCCTTCACAGGCTTCTTGTTTTTAACATAACACACAATTTATACTACATCAGCAATATTCCCATAATTAATATAATGTTGGGTTAATTTACCATCATGCTTTATTTCCCCACCTCGTGTCTTTTTACTTAAAGTAATACATATTGTAACAGAGGTTTGATGCTTCTAACAAACATTATTATCTATATATATAAAAGGACACTTCTGTCTGTCATTCCGTCTGTCTGTCTGTCTGTCTGTCTGTATTGAATAAATTCGAAAGTAATAGAGCGTACCTACACGTGTGTTACATCGAAAGAAAACTGACGATTCCAGAACCGTCATATGCATATTTACGTTTCGGCCAGACAAAAATTGCGCCCGCGGTATCCGAAAAAAGTTCAACATTCCGCTCATTATCCGCTCATTAGCATCGAGTAAAGTCGAGGTCGACCAATCATACGGCGGGTTTCTGGCGCGTGCTGGTGGGCCCTCCTACAGTCGAGTGATGGGACGATTGACCAATCCTAAGCTTCGGTGACCTGACCAATCGGTGCGTGTGTGGCCTCAAAGCCTGAGCGTCTGTTGGCCAGCCGCATGGCGCCTCCCGTCACGATCTACAAAAGGCCAGCGATTGCCGCCATCTTTGTGAAGGCTGGAGGGGGCGGGCCTAAGCCGAGCGTCGCCACCGCCGCCATCTTTGTAAAGGCGGGCGGGGCGGGAGTCAGCGTCCATGTCATCTTCTGCCCAGAGCGCGACTTGAGTCCGGCCGGGCCTCATGCGGTAGGTTGCGCGGCGGCGTCTCTCTGGTCTTGAAGCCGGCTCGGGCGGGAGGCGGGGCTCGGGAAGGCAGAGCTCGGTAGGGTGCGCGCGGGGCTCGGGGCTCGGGAGAGCGCAGCGGGAGGGTGGGGCTCTGGAGAGTGGGAGGGCGGGGCTCCGGAGAGCGGGAGAGTGGGAGGGCGGGGCTGCAGAGAGCGGGAGGGCGGGGCTCCACGGAGCCATCGGGTCTGCTAGCTCCCCCCTCCATTTCTCCCCCCACATGCATCCCCACACCCCCCACTCCCCTCCCCTCTCCCCTTCCTGCTCCCCCTCCCCTAGCCCCCTGCCCTACACCCTCTCCCCCCTCCCCTCCCCCCTCTCCCCCCTCCCCTCAACCCTCTCCCACCTCTCCCCCTCACACCGCTCCTCCATGCACCGCTCCCCTCGCTACCCTCCCCCTCCTCCCCCTCCTCTCCCCCCTCTGCCCCCTCCTCTCCCTCCACACCCCCCTCCCTCCCCACCCCGACCTCCCCTCCCCCCCATTCACCTCTCCTCTGCCCCTAATCCCCCCTCCCCTCCCCCCATTTCCCCCTCCCATCACCCCATTTCCCCCTCCAATCCCCCCATCTCTCCCTCCCCTCCCTCCCATCTCCATGTCCCCTCCCCCCTCCCCTCCCCCAACCCTCCCCCCCTCCTCTCCCCTCCCCCTTCCCCTCCACCTCCCCTAACCTCCCCATCCCCTCCCCTTCCCCCCTCGCCTCCATTCCTCCTCCTTTCCATTCCCCCTCCCCTCCCCCCTCCCCTCCCCCCTCCCCCCTATTCCCACCCCCTCTCCCCCCTCCCCTCCCCCCTCTCCCCCTCCCCGCACCCCTCTCCCCCCTCTCCCCCTCCCCCCTCTCCCCCACCCCCCTCCCCTCGCCACCCTCCCCCTCCTCCCCCTCTCTCCCCCTCTCCCACCTCCTCTCCCTCCAGACCCCCTCCCTCCCCACCCCCACCTCCCCAACCCCCTCCCCCCCTTCCAACCCCCTCACCTCCCCTCCCTCCCTCTCCCATCCGCTCCCCCTCCCCTCCCCTCTGGTGACTCGGGCCGGGCATCAGGTGCTAGGCCGCACACGGGGTCTCTGGTTCACCGTGGCCGGGCTCTGAGTCAACCGCGAGGCCCGAGAGACATGGAGCAGGGGAGCGGCGGTGGCGTCGGGCCGCAGCCGGGAGGGATGGGAGGGGGAGGGGAGACAGAGTGGAGGGAGAGAGAGGGGGAGGGAGAGACAGTTGGGGCGGCAGGGAAAGAGTGAATGGTAGGAGAGGGAGGGAGGGAAGGAGCGTGGGGAGGGAGAGAGAGGTGGATGGAGGGAGAAAGTGCAGGGGTGGGGAGTGAGAGAGAGGGGGGAGGGTGATGGAGGGAGAGAGGAAGGGAGGGAGGGAGAGAGGGTGAGGGAGGAGGGAGAGAGGTGAGGGAGGGCGGCGAAGGTGGGAGCCAGAGGACTCCTGACCAGAGTCAAGGCACGGCAAGAGGGAGAGAGAGGGGGAGACAATGGGAGTGAGGGGAGAGGATCGGGGGAGGGAGAGGAGAGGGGAGGAAGCGAGAGAGACAGAGAGAGAGTGAAAGGGGAGAGAGAGGAAAGGAGGGAGAGACAGGGGAGGTAGGGAGAGAGGGGAGGGAGGTTGAGAGAGAGGGGGAGGGAGGGAGAGAGAGCGGGGAGGGAGACAGAGCGGGAAGGAGGGGGAGAGGGGAGAGAGAGAGAGAGGGGGAGGAAGAGAGAGGGGGAGGAAGAGAGAGGGGTAGGGAGAGACAGAGGGGGAGGCAGGGAAAGAGTGAGGGGTGGGAGAGGGAAGGAGGGAAGGAGCGTGGGGAGGAGGAGAGAGGGGGAGGCAGGGAGAAAGTGAAGGTGAGGGAGTGAGTGAGACAGGGAGGAGGAGAGAGAGGGGGAGGGAGAGAGAGGGGGGACAGGAGAGAAGTGGAGGGGGAGAGAGGGGGGGAGGGAGGGAGAGAGTGAAGGGGAGGGAGAGAGAGGGAGGGAGAGAGAGGTGGACGGAGAGGGAGGGAGGGAAGGAGAGAGGGTGAAGTAGGGGGTGTGGAGAGGCAGGGGGTAGCCAGTTCATCCTCCACACACCCGGGGGCGGGGCTGGCTCAGCTTACACTCAGTGTGATAGAGGAAGAGGAGGCTGGGGATCCGCGGCCTACCGCCTCAACATCAATCCCCGAGCTCAGAGCTTTAGCAAAGTGCAGAGAGAGAGAGTCTCACCTCAGATGGTGTCCGGCGGGGCTGCAGAGTCTCCATCTCCTCACAAAACACACACAGAGCCCGAGCGATGATAACCTCCAGCTTCCTCTGCATGTCTTCTCTCTGGATCCTTTAAAAAAAAATTAAACCCACAATATTGCATTCTTCCTGCCTTACTTCCTTCGGCCGCCGCAAATCAAACTTCCTGCTGACCTCACAAAATGGCGGCCGCCCTTCTTCACCCGCCGGGCTCTGAGTCCAGCCCCACCCCCGGGGTGTCTTCCTCTCTTCTCTTACTCCTTCCCTCACTCTTTCCTTCTCTCTCTCTCTCTCTCTCCTTCCCTCTCTCTCTCTCTTACCCTCTCTCTCTCTCTCCATCCCACACAGACAGACAGACAGCCAAAATCATTTATATATAGAAAAATTATTTGTACTTTTTTTCATAACAACATGCCCTCAAAAAACCCTCGGCACCGCCGGGCATTGTCGCTAGTCTATATATATAAAAGGATCGATCTGTCTGCCTGTCTTTATGTCTGTCTGTCTGTGTGTATGTCCGGGCATCACTCAAACGTTATAGAGCGTACCTACACATATGTTATATCAGAAGAAAGCTTATGATGCGGGGAGCGTCAGAGGTGTAGTTTCTTTTTGGTCAGACAAAAATTGTTCAGACAGTATACAAAAAACTTTCAAAATACGGCAAAATCCCGCTCATTAGCATTGACCAATCCTACCGCTGATTAGCGCTCCGTGACGTGAAGGTTGACCAATCCTACGGGGGGAGCGCGCTGCGTCACGGGGGGCGCTTCATGGCGTGTGTGGGCGGGGCCTAATCTTTCAAACTGCCGTTAATTCGGCCATCATTACCTCAGCTTTAGTTTTGTTCACATTTTAACACATTTTTCCCACTTTGTGTGTGGAGGGGATTATTCTGTTGGTCGCTTCCATTTGCGGCCGCAGGCCGGGGACTCGGGCTTTCTCCCCCTCGGACCGGACCCAGGGCTCCGCTCCATTTGCAGTGGCGCGCCGGGGACTCGTGCTTACCCCCCTTTGGCTCAGCCCCGGGGCTCGGCTCCGCTTGCGGCCGTGGGCCGGGGACTCCGGCTTTCCCCCCCTCGGCCCAGTCCCGGGGCTCAGCTCCGTTTGAGGCCACGAGCTGGTGACTTGGTCTTTCCCCCCTCGGCTAGGCCGCAGGAAAGCCGCTGCGATGGTCCAGAGCGGGAGCCGCCGTGCACGGCCTTCCCGCGGCATCAACCACGCAGCCCGAGAGCCCGACCGAAAGCGAGCAGGGCCCCGGGTCACCAAGGCCCCACACCCACCTTTCAAAGCTACTCCCTTTCCCCCCAACCCCTTTCCCCCCCACATCCCCTTTCCTGCCACACCCCTCCTCTCCCACATAACCCCTTTCCCCCCCACCCTCTTTCACCCGACCCCCTTTTCCCCCAACACCCCCCTTTCCCCCCACCCCCTTCACCCCCACCCCCACCCCCTTTCCCCCCCACCCGCTACCCCCCGCACCCACTTCCCCCCACCCCCTTCTCCCACCTCCCTTTCCTCCCCCCACCCCCCCTTAACTCTCCCCACACACCCCCTTTCACCCACACTACCACTTTTCCCCCCAAACACCCCTTCCCCCCACCCATTTCCCCCACAACTTCCCCCCACACCTTTCCCCTTTCTCTCTCTCCTTCCCTCTCTCTCTCTCTCCTTCCCTCTCTGTCTCTCTCTCTCCTTCCCTCTCTCTCTCTGTCTCTGTCTCTCTCTCCCTCTCTCTCTCTCCTTATCTCTCTCTCTCCCTCTCTCTCTCCTTCACTCTGTCTCTCTCTCTCCTTCACTCTCTCTCTTCCTTCCCTCTCTGTCTCTCTCTCCCCTTCCCTCGCTCTCTCTGTCTCTCTCTCCTTCCCTCTCTCTCTCCTTCCCCCTCTCTCTCTCTCCTTCCCTCTCTCTCTGTCTCCTTCCCTCTCTCTCTCTGTCTCCTTCCCTCTCCATCTCGGTCTCCTTCCCTCTCTGTCTCTCTCTCTCCTTTTCTCTCTCACTCAGCCTCTCTCTCCTTCCCTCTCTGTCTCTCTCTCCTTCCCTCTCTCTCTCCTTCCCTCTCTCTCTATCTCTCTCCTGACCTCTCTCTTCCTGTCTCTCTCTCCTTCCCTCTCTCTCTCTCCTTCCCTCTCTCTCTTTCCTTCCCTCTCTGTCTCTCTCTCCCCTTCCCTCTCTCTCTGTCTCTCTCTCCTTCCCTCTCTCTCCCTGTCTCTCTCTCCTTTCCTCTCTCTCTCCTTTCCTCTCACTCTCTTCCTCACTCTCTTTCTTTCCCTCTCTCTCTCCTTCCCTCTCTCGCTCTCTCCTCACCTATCTCTCTCTGTCTCTCTCTCCTTCCCTCTCTCTCTCTCTCTCCTTCCCTCTCTCTCTCTCCTTCCCTCTCTCTCCTTCCCTCTCTCTCTCTCCTTCCATCTCTCTCTCTCCTTCTCTCTCTCTCTCTCTCTCTCCTTCCCCCTCTCTCTCCTTCCCTCTCTCTCTGTCTCCTTCCCTGTCTCACTCTCTCTCCTTCCCTCTCTCTCTCTCCTTCCCTCTCTCTCTCTCTCCCACCCTCTCTCTCTCTCTCTCTCTCCTTTCCCCTCTCTCTCTCCCTCCCCCTCTCACTTTCCCTCTCTCTCTTTCCCTCTCTCTCCCTCTCCTTCCCACACAGAAAGACAGACTCATTTATATATATAAACAATATTTTTATTTTTTCGTAACAGCATGCCCTCAAGAAAACGTAGATCTCATAAACAGTTTTATACACATGGCACAGGGTTCTTGAGTTCCCTCGGCACCGCCAGGCACTCCAGCGAGTATCAGAATAAAAGAGCAACTTATGAAATGTTGCAATAAGACTTCCTCTCCCTTACCCACCCCCACCCACCCCAAATATAGGTGCTGGATATACCAAACAAATAAGAGGCAAACATTTTCTTACCACATTATATATATATCTTATATATATAAAAGAGCTCTTCTGTCTGTCTGTCTGTCTGTCTGTCTGTTCTCTATTCATTCGAAAGTTATAGAGCGTACCTACACGCACGTCACATCAAAAGAAAGCTTCCGATTACGGACCGGTCATAGGCGTGTTTACTTTTCCGTCAGACAAAAATCATGCCCACGGTATCCAAAAAACGTTCAAAATTCCGCTCATTAAATGGGAATAGTTCCGCTCATTTGCTCATTAGCATTGAGTGACGTGAAGATTGACCAATCATACGGTCGAGTGACCTGACAGTTGACCGACGGTTGACCAATCGCTGCAGCACGGGGGTGGGTTCATTGCGCGTGCGGGCAGGCCATGCTACAGTTGAGTGTTGCGTGACTTGACGATTGACCAATCCTACAGTTCAGTGACCTGACGGTTGCAGTCCAGTGTGCATTATTAAGTGTTTCACAGTGACAAGCTGCTTTCCAGTGTGCATTGTTATATGTTTCACAGTGAAATGTTGCGGTCCAGTGTGCATTATTATACGTTTCACACTGACCAAATGTGTTCCAGTGTCATTATTACATGTTTCACACAGACCAGATGTTTCCCTGTTTGCATTATTAAGTGATTCCCAGTGACCAGATGTGGTGCAGTGTACATTACTAAATGTTTCACTGTGACCAGATGTCATCCAGTGTACATTATTAATTGTTTCAGAGTGACCAGATGTGGCCCAGTGTGCATTATTAAAAGTTTCACAGTGACCAGATGTGTTCATGTGTACATTATTAAATATTTCACCCTGGCCAAATGTGGTCCAGTGTCATGATTAAATGGTACACAGTGTCCAGATTTTGACCAGTGTGCATTATTAAATGTTGCTTCACAGTGACAAGTTGTGGCCCAGTGTACATTATTAAGTTTTTCACAATCACAAGGAGCATTCCAGTATGCATTATTAAATATTTCACGTTGACAAGATATTGTCCAGTGTGCATTATTAAATGTTTCAAAGTGTCCAGCTGTGGTCCAGTGTGCATTATTATTAAATGTTTCACCAGATGTGGTCCAGTGTCCATTATTAAGTGCTTTACAGTGACCAGTTATTGTCCAGTGTGCATTATTATATATTTCACAGTGACTTGATGTGGTCCAGTGTGCGTTATTAATTGTTTCACAGTGAAAAAATGTTGTCCAGTGTACATTATTAAGTGTTTCCCAGTGACCAGATGTGGTCCAGTGTACGTTACTAAATTCTTCACTGTGACCAGATGTCATCCTGTGTACATCATTAAATGTTTCACAGTGAGCAGATGTGGCCCAGTGTGCATTATTAAACGTTTCACAGTGAAGAGGTGTGGTCCAGTGTTCATTATTAAATGTTTCACAGGGGCCAGATGTGGTCCAGTGTACATTATTATTAAATGGTTCAAAATGACAAGATATGGTCCAGTGTACATTATTAATTGTTTCCCCGTGACCAAATGTGGTCCAGTGTCATTATTATTCAATGTTTCACAATGACCAGATGTGGTCCAGCTTTCATGTATTAATGTTTCACAGTGACCAGATGTGTTTCAGTGTCATTATTATTAAATTTTTCACACTGACCACATGTGGTCCTGTGTGCATCATTAAGTGTCTCAAAGTGACCAGATGTGGTCCAGTGTGCATTATTAAGTGTCTCACAGTGACCAGATGTTGTCCACTGTGCATTATTAAAAAATACCCATTGACAAGCTGTGATTAAGTATCCAGTGTGCTTTTTTAATAATCACTTCACACTGGCAGTTTACAGCCAATTAACTACTTTTGAAGTGCAGTCGATTTTGTAACGTGGGAAACACGGCAGCCAACTTGTGCACAGCAAGCTCCCACAAAGCAAATGTGATAATGACCAGCTAATCTGTTTTTGTGATGTTGATTGAGGGACAAATATTGGCCAGGACACCTGCTCTGGTTCGAAATAGAGCCATGTGGATCTTTTACGTCCACCTGAGAGGGCACATGGGGCCTCGCTTTAACGTCTCATCCGAAAGACTGCTCTTTCGACAATGCAGCACTCCCTCAGCACTGCGTTGGAGTGTCAGCCTAGCTTTTTGTGCTCAAGTGCCTGGAGTGGGACTTGAACCCACAATCTTCTGACTCAGAGGCTAGTGTGCTACCCACTGAGACACTGCTGACATGTTTGCCAGCGGGCAGCTATGGCATAGAAGAAGGGACTGGGCTGCAATCTACAGAGCCAGCTGGGGCTTTTATATCAGTTGCTTATTTTTTTGCATAATGTCCCGTTCAGCGTGACGAGATATATCACCCCATTCTTGAGCTCCTCTCGGAATTTCCTCTGTGTCAGCCCATAGATACAGGTGTTAGTGCAGGAACTGAGAAGCTGCAGCATGAATCCCGTTTGCTGGTGTATGTAAATCGGGTTAGTGAAGTATCTGTCATTATAATTGTAGTTTTTCAACCGAAAAATTAAGGAATGCACAATATAGGTGGTCCAGAGGAGGATGAAATTGCTGGACAAGGTAAAGAGCAAAATCATGGATTTCTTTCGGTTCTCGCTCTCTGGATCGTTGTGACTATCGACGTTGCTCAGGAGTGACTTACGGACAATGTTGGACATTATGATATGTCTGATGGTGAGGGCATTGAACAACAGGATGAAAAAGATCGGCACTAACGGGGTTAAAATGCTGTCGAACCACTCGTATGCTGCCCACAGGGGCGAGGTGTAGTAAGCGGTCGTCAGTTTGCAGAAATACGGGATGTTGTTGATTATGAGCTGGGTTTCGTACACAAAATAAAAGGGGATGCTCCGCAAACAGGCCAACACAGTCACGGTCCCTACCACCACGCTCGCCGTCCTCTGAGTGCAGTACCTTGGTTTTAATTTCAGAGAGCAAATGGCCACAAAGCGGTCAAAGGTGAATGCGACCGTGAACCAGACCGAGCAGTCCAGGGCTGCGATCTTGCCGACCAGTTTCATGGCGCAGATGGGGGTGATGAACAAGAAATTTATTGGGAGGTAAATGCTGTTAATTCGCTTCAGTATGACCTCTATGATCACCACCGTGAGGTCCGCCGCCGCCATGGCCACCAGGTAGCGAGTGATGCATTTGGAGAGGCCACACTGTCCCCGGGACAGGATCACAATCGCCACCAAGTTAACTGTAAGAGGGAGAGAGAGAGGGAGA
Organism: Somniosus microcephalus; assembly: GCF_052327205.1. Taxonomy (NCBI): domain Eukaryota; kingdom Metazoa; phylum Chordata; class Chondrichthyes; order Squaliformes; family Somniosidae; genus Somniosus; species Somniosus microcephalus. The sequence continues at coordinate 52,305,724 of NW_028225183.1, forward strand.
CGGTCACCAGAGTCACCCAAAGAACCAGTCCCACTGAAGCCTGCCTGCTAATCTCAGCCTTCTCAGGCACACATTTTCATAACCTCTCTGGCCAGAGGGGAGGTGCCAGAGGACTGGAGAACAGCTAACGTCGCACCACTGTTGAAGAAGGGTAGTAGTGATGAACCAGGGAATTACAGGCCAGTGGTAGGGAAATTATTGAATACAATTCTGAGGGACAGAATTAGTCTCCACTTGGAGAGGCAGGGATAATCAGGGATAGACAGCATGGCTTTGTCAGGGGGAGATCATGTCTGACCAATTTGATTGAATTTTTTGAGGCGGTGACTAGTTGTGTGGATGAGGGTAGTGCAGTTGATGTAGACTACATGGACTTCAGTAAGGCTATAACAGAGACCCGCATGGGAGACTGGTCAAGAAGTTAAGAGCCCATGGGATTCAGGGCAATTTGGCAGGAGGCAGAGGGTGATGGTCGACCGTTGTTTTTATGACTGGAAGCCTGTGTCCGGTGGTGTACTGCAGGGATCCGTGCTGGGTCCTTTGCTGTTTGTAGTATATATTAATGATTTAGATATGAATGTAGGAGGTATGATCAGTAAGTTCGCAGATGACACGAAAATTGGTGGGGTGGTTAATAGCGAGGAGGGAAGCCTCAGGCTACAGGACGATATAGATGAGTTGGTGAGATGGTCAGTGGCAAATGGAATTTATCCCTGAAAAGTGTGAGGTGATGCATTTTGGGAGGACTAACAAGGCAAGGGAATACACAATGAATGGTAAGAGCCTTGGAAGGACAGAGGATGAGAGGGATGGTGTGCATGCACATAGATCCCTGAAGACAGCAGGACAGGTAGATAATGTGGTTAAAAGGCATATGGGATACTTGCCTTCATTAGCCGAGGCATAGAATATAAGAGCAGGGAAGTTATGATGGAGCTGTACAAAACAGTACTTAGGCCACAGCTGGAATGCTGTGTGCAGTTCTGGTCGCCACACTATAGGAAGGATGTGATTGCATTGGAGAGGGTGCAGAGCAGATACACTAGGATGTTACCTGGGCTGGAGGGCTTCAGCTATGAAGAGAGACTGGACAGGCTGGGGTTGTTTTCCTCAGAGCAGAGAAGGTTGAAGGGGGACCTGATTGAGGTGCACAAAATTGTGAGGGGCATAGATAGGGTAGATAGAAAGGAACTTTTCCCCTTAGTAGAGTGGTCAATAACCAGGGGGCATAGTTTCAAGGTAAGGGGCAGGATGTTTAGAGGGGAATTGAGGAAAAATCTTTTTCACCCAGAGGGTGGTTGGAATCTGGAACTCACTGCCTGAAAGGGTGGTAGAGGCAGGAACCCTCACAACATTCAAGAAACATTTAGATGAGCACTTGAAACGCAATAGCATACAAGGCTACGGACCAAGTGCTGGAAAATGGGATTAGAATAGACAGGGCTTGATGGCTGGCGCAGACACGATGGGCCGAAGGGCCTTTTTCTGTGCTGTATAACTCTATGAATCTATGACTCTATTCTTAGTGCCTGTGTTAATTGTAACTGGTTCTGTGCACAGTACTGAGCTGGGCTGATATGTGTCAGGTAACATTTGCACCACACAAGTGCCAGGCAATTACTATCTCCAACAAGCGAGAATCTAACCACCTCCCCTTGACATTCAACGGCATTACCATCGCCGAATCACCCACTATCAACATCCTGGGGGTCACTATTGACCAGAAACTTAATTGCACCAGCCACATAAATATTGTGGAAAAAGAGCAAGTCAGAGGCTGGGTATTCTGTGGCGAGTGTCTCACGTCTTGGCTCCCCAAGGCCTTTCCACCATCTACAAGGCACAAGTAAGGAGTGTGATGGAATACTCTCCACTTGCCTGGATGAGTGCAGGTCCAGCAACACTCAAGAAGCTCTGCAACCTCCAGGACAAAGCAACCCCCTCTATAACCTTAAACCTTCACTCCCTCCACCACCGGTGCGCCGTAGCTGCAGTGTGTACCATCTACAAGATACACTGCAACAACTCACCAAGGCTTCTTCGGCAGCACCTCCCAAACCCGCAACCTCTTCCACCTAGAAGGACAAGGGCAAAGGGCGCATGGGAGCCCCACCACCTCCATTTTCCCCTCCAAGTCACACACCATCCTGACTTTAAAATATATCACCGTTTCTTCATCATGGCTGGTTCAAAATCCTGGAACTCCCTCCCTAACAGCACTATGGGAGCACCATCACCACACGGACTTCTGCGGTTCAAGGCGTTGGCTCACCACCACCTTCTCAAGGGCAACTAGGAATGGGCAAGAAATGCTGGCATTGCCAGAGATGCCCACATCACAGGAACGAATAAAAAAATTGCAAGCAGGGTGATTAAAATACACAAATCATCAGGAATCGATTAAAATCTTACAACAGCCGAGTCAAGAAGCTCGACACCATCCATGACAAAGCAGCTTGCTTGATTGGCACCCCATACCACCTTCAACAACCACTCCCTCCACCAGCCACACACTGTGGCTGCAGTGTGTGCCATCTACAAGATGCACTGCAGCAACTCGCCAAGGCTTCTTCGACAGCTCCTCCCAAACCCGTGACCTCTTCCACCTAGAAGGACAAGGGCAGCAGGTGCATGGGAGCACCACCACCTCCAGGTTCCCCCTCCCAGTCACACACACCATCCTTACTTAGAAATGTATCAGCCGATCCTTCATCGCCGCTGGGTCAAAATGCTGGAACTCCCTCCCTAACAGCACTGTGGGAGTACCTTCACCACACGGGCTGCAGCGGTTCAAGAAGGCGGCTCACCACCACCTTCTCAAGGGCTATTAGGGATGGGCATTAAATGCTGGCCTTGCCAGCGACGCCCAAATCCCATGAAAACAAATTTAAAAAAAAGATTGCTTTTTACTTAAAGAGAAACAAATTGAAGGGAACGGGTTTGATCAAGTGACATTCTTGCAAAATCCCTCAGCACATGTTCCTCTTTTGTCCAATTCTACCATTGTCTCGTTCCGTCCCCTCCACTCCATTTAGCTCTCTCTGTCGCCCAGCCTCAATCAATACTGCCCCATTTCCCAGCTCCATTGGATACTGACATCCCAAACACGATCATTGACTCTTGCCAGCTCATCATTTATTTCCCAATGACGAGGCAGATCTGAGTTTGTCGAGTGTTGAACTCACTCTGCTCCTCATGTGCACATTGACGCAATGTTCGGCGTTTTCCACTTAAATTGCAATATTTTACATAAATCCACCTGTTTCAATTGGACCAAATAATGACGCTGCTGAATTTCTCCTGCATGCAACAGTCAATAGAGACCTCATTTATTTTCGTTCCAATCATTTTTTAAAGGCATTTGCTCAATCTCCCATTGCTTGGCCAGCCCATCAAGTTTAGACAGTCAAGTTTCTGGGTGCTAGACTGAAACACACTGGTCACAGAATGCTGTCTAACCTCCAATAGAAATCCAACACAGTTAACCTCCAGGCACCACCCTCACCAGAGCCCACCAGCCAATCACTGGTCCTGTCCACTTGTCTCAGGTCTCAGACAGGTCTCAGACCGAGAGGAAGTTAACGCCAGATGGAGTACATGCAACTGAACAGGAGCAAAAGGCAGTCAATGAGAACAGACCAAACAACCATTCACTGATATTGAGAAATAGTCAATTATTAACAATGGCAAATATTTTTTTCAATCAACCGTTCAATACCCACAGTGCAGAACTACCATTATCTGGAACCCTGAATCTTGTGGAGAACTCCCAGACAATTGCAGCTCCAACAACACTCAAGAAGCTCGACACCATCCATGACAAAGCAGCCCGCTTGATCGGCGCCCCACACTCCACCTTATTCATTCACTCCCTCCACCAGTGGTGCACCGTGGCTGCAGTGTGGACCATCTACAAGATGCACTGCAGCAACTCGCCAAGGCTTCTTCGACAGCACCTCCCAAACCCTCGACCTCTACCACCTAGTAAAATATTTTATAGGTACATCAATAAAAAAAAGAATGTTTGGATGGGAATAAGGCCATTACGGGATATTCAGGGAAAAAACCACAGGCAACGATAGAGAGATGGCAGAAATATTAAATAATTATTTTGCCTCAGTATTTACCAGGGAGGTGGAACAGGTGGAGATGACATTGGATGCTTAGATTAGTAATGAAATAAGTGCATTTAAAATAAAAAAGGCATATATTAAATAAATTAATCAAAGTCAAAGAGGATAAAACCCCGTGATGGATTGCATTCACACATCTCAAAACAATCTAGGGAAGGGATAGCAGAGGCATTACTATACATATTTAATAATTTGGTAGAAAAAGATATAGTGCCAGAGGACTGGCGGATAGCTAACATAATACCGATATTTCAGAAGGGGGATGGAACATGTCCAGGGAATTATAGACCAGTCAGCTTAACATCGGTGCTAGGAAAAATAATGGAATCCCTACTAAAGGAGAAAATCGAAGAATATCTAGAAACCAAAAATATAATAATGAATAGTCAGCATGGGCTTCAAAAGGGAAAGTCTTGCTTGACCAAATTAATTGAATTTTTTGAAGAGGTAACAGAGAGAGTAGGCAATGGTAAAGCAGTAGATGTAATTTATCTAGATTTTCAAAAAGCCTCCGATAAGATACCCCATAATAGATTGATGAACAAGGTCAGAGAATGTGGAGTCAGGGGACAAGTAGCAGAATGGATTGCTGGCTGGCTCCAGGACAGAAAGCAGAGAGTAGGAGTAAAGGGTAGCTATTCACAGTGGCAGAAGGTGGGTAGTGGTGTTCCACAAGGATCAGTGCTGGCACCACTGCTGTTCACAATTTACATTAACGATTTAGACTTAGGAATCAAAAGTACAATTTCCAAATTTGCAGATGCCACCAAATTTGGGGGGGGGGGGATGGATAGTCAATACTGAGGAGGACTGCAACAAATTACTGGAGGACATTAATAAACTTGCAGAATGGGCATATAATTGGCAAATGAAATTCAACACACATAAATGTGAGGTATTACATTTTGGTAGGAAGAATAGGGAGGTCACTTATCACTTGGAGGGTGCGAGTCTGGGCGGGGTAGAGGAACAAAGGGATCTCGGAGTACAAATACACAAATCACTAAAAGTTGCGCCACAGTTTAGCTAGCTCATAAAAAAAGCAAACCAAGCACGAGGGTTTATTTCTAGAGGGATAGAATTGAAAAGTAGGGAAGTTATGCTAAACCTGTATCGAACCTGGGTTAGACCACACTTGGAGTACTGCATACAGTTCTGGTCGCCATATTATAAAAAGGATATAGAGGCACTGGAGAGGGTGCAGAGAATATTTACCAGGAGGATACCAGAAATGCGAGGGTATACATATCGGGAAAGGATGAACAGGCTGGGTCTCTTTTCTCTTGAAAAAAGAAGGCCGAGGGGTGACCTAATAAAGGTCTTTAAAATGATGAAAGGTTTTGATAGAGTAGATACAGAGAGAGTGTTTCCACTTGTGGGGAAGAGCATAACCAGAGGCCATCAATATAAGATAGTCACCAAGAAATCCAATCTGGAATTCAGGAGAAACTTCTTTACCCAGAGAGTGTTGAGAATGCGAATAGTATAGATGCATTTAAGGGGAGGCTAGAGAAGCATATGACAGGGAAGGAAATAGAGGGTAGTGCTGATAGATTTAGACGAGGAAAGACAGGAGGGGGCTCGTGTGGAGAATAAACACTGGCATGGACTGGTTGGGCTTAATGGCCTCTTTCTGTGCCGTATATCCTATGTAACCCTATGTAGAAGGAAAAGGGCAGCAGGCACATGGGAACACCACCCCTCCAAGTCACACACCATCAAGACTTAGAAATACATCGGCCGATTCTTCATCGTTGCTGGGTCAAAATCCTGGAACTCCCTCCCTAACAGCACTGTGGGAGCACCTTCACCACACGGGACTGGAGTGGTTCAAGAAGGCGGCTCACCACCACCTTCTCAAGGGCAATTAGGGATGGGCAATAAATGCTGGCCTTGCCAACGGCGCCCACATCCCTTGAATGAATTTTAAAAAAATCTGGACTAAACTGATTACTTTGCGGTTGAAAAAGCTTGGTGTAAACATGATATTTCTGACAATACAAAGGACAAGTTGAAACCTCAACACAGTCAAAGATTACACTTTCTCACAGGCTATCGTTTATATGCCATCTGATGCCAGCTTCTATTGGAGATAAATAATTCTCCAGCGCACAGTATTGGGGAATAACCTGCGATTATTTCCCGTGTTCAAAATTCAAAACAGTTCAAAATTTCACTCAAAAAATCCTATTAGCAAAAAGAAACTGTAGAATGAACTAGTACAATGGAATAGGCGATTATATCACAAACATGTCATACTTCTTATATGTATCTATTTCTCAGCTTTTCTTTCTCTTTTTCTATCCCGCTGACAAACAAACTGTCTTATATCAAGACATATCAATACCAACATGTTACAGAGCAAGGCAGGCAAGAAGAGCAGCAGCAGTTGAATTGGTTTATGCTGTCACTAGTTCCACTTCCTTACCCGTAATACCAATGGCTGCAAGAACGGGGTAGTAGATCCGTTCAAAGTCATAGATGATTGGATAGGCCATGCCCTTTGCCTGCACGGCCCTGACTGAGAAATGTCAATTCGGGCAAAGGACACCTTACTTATACCAGAGGGGGGCGTCTGCTGCTGCAATTAGCGAGATTACTTACATTCAGTTAAACAAACAGATTTAATCAACAATGATCCCCAAAGTTTCATTATGCAACAGCATCTATTTTAAGGGATATTGAAAAAACACGGTAAAATTACTATGAAATGACTTGAGAAAACAATTCTCAAGTAGCCCTGGATCACGACCAGCCTCATTCACAGCTCACGGGGTGTTTATTTGCAAGCACAGACCTATCGCCGTTTACAGAATCTCTGCACCACCCCAAAGTATCTGAATGCGGGAGTTGACCTTTTGTTTTGAAGTCAGTGGAGGATTTGAACTTCAAACACGGGCACAGTTAACGACCAGTCCGTGGCTTTTCAAAGGGTTTTACAATTGAAGATCACGCTCACAGGCAGACAAGGGGAAGGGGATTAAGGAGGGAAACATATTAAGCAAGACTTTTTCAGTTGTTACAGAAATATTAAACGATTTCACAGGCACTCGAAATTCCATTAACAGGCTTGTCTGGGTAGTGACTACAGCAAGGGTCAGTGTCAGGACTCTGGACCAATGAGGTAGAGGATATCACAGGCGCCCCATAAATCACCATGAGAAAAGAACATAAGAAATAGGAGCAGGAGGAGGCCATTCGACCCTTCGAGCCTGCTCCACCATTCAATAAGATCATGGCTGATCTACTACCTCATCTCCACTTTCCCGTACTATCCCCATATCCCTTGATTCCCTTAATAACCAAAATTCTGTCGATCTCTGCCTTGAATATGCTCAACGAATGAACCTCCACAGCACTTTGAGGCAGAGAATTCCAAAGATTCACAACCCTCTGAGTGAAGAAATTTCTCCTCATCTCTGTCCTAAATGGCCGACCCCTTATCTTGAGACTGTGACCCCTGGTTCTAGACTCCCCAGCCAGGGGGAAACATCCTCCCTGCATCTACCCTGTCAATCCCTGTAAAAATTTTATATGTTTAAATGAGACCACCTCTCATTCTTCTAAACTCCAGAGAATATAGGCCTAGTCTACTCACTCTCTCCTCATAGGACAATCCCCCCATCCCAGGAATCAGCCTGTGAACCTTCGTTGCACTCCCTCTATGGCAATATATCCTTCCTTAGGTAAGGGGACCAAAACTGTGCACAATACTCCAGGTGTGGTTTCACCAGGGCCCTATATAATTGCAGTAAGACGTCTTTACTCATATACTCAAATCCTCTTGTAAAAAAGGCCAAATACCATTAGCTTTCCGAATTGCTGCCTGTACCTGAATGTTAACTTTCAGTGATTTGTGTACAAGGACACCCAGATCCGTCTGAACACCAACATTTCCCAATCTCTGACAGCGTTCTGGCCTAAACATTGAATTAAACAAATTTAGATCATAACTGCTGTTCCCATTTTCGCGGTCACAGGCACTGGTAATGATTCTGTTCTTGCCATTTACATAGTTTCTGGACTCATCTTTTGTTTCCTTACTTGTCCCATTACCATCCCCTTTTGCCATGCACCATCATCCCTTTTGTCATTTAGTCTCTCCTGCCTCCCATCCTATCACAGACTGTCCTGCTCTGGATACAAGCCTATCACTTCTATTTCCTCCTTTTTTCTTCTTTTCTCTCTATCCCTCCTAGGCCTCTCTCTCCTGTCGACATGCCTCCTTTTATTTCTCCCCTCTGGGTACTCTGCACTCCAAAATCCCTACCTCAACCCTCCAGCATTCGTTGACCTTCCTACTCTCCCGCCGCTAACCCAGGCTTGACTCTGTCTTACATAAGCCTACAGCTTCCCTCCCTTGGCCTCCTCCGAAGGGCCCATCGAGGCCTCCTTACGAGCAGCAACCACACCTGCCCCATCCTACGCTTAGGCCAACCTCACCGCCCAGCGCGCGCACTGGGGACTGATCTTTCCTACCTCCTTCCTGTCCCACTCCCCCCTCCCCAAAGCTGGCCTGTGGACTCTGACAGTGGATTAGCTGTCACGCCCCACTCCACATCTCCCTCCAGCATGTCTGTTGACTTGTGAACAAGGCCCTTGCCATCCATCAGCTTAATGTGGATGACTGCATCGACATCACAACCTTGACGGAAATCTGGCTGAGGGGTGATGACACCTTCTCCCTAAATGGAGCCTCCCCGCCTGGTTATACATTGCACCACTTGCCCCGCTCAGGTGGTGTGGCTCTCATCACCCAATCACACCTTGGTCAGTCCCCCTGCTCCTCCGGCACTTTCTCCTCCTTTGAAAATCTCACCTTATTCCACCCCCTCACCGCTCATTTAAAATTCTCATTCTCTACCGCCCACCCAAGTACCATAAAAATGTACTCACCGAGATATCTTCACTGCTTTCCTCCCTCAGCCTCTGCACCGAGGGACTTCTCATATCGGTGATTTCAACTTCGATCTCAATTCATCATGCTCTCTCTCCTCTGAGTTCACTAGGCTCCTATCCTCCCTTAATCTCTCCCTCCATGTAGGCTCCACGATCCATATTCATGGCCACTCCCTCGAACTTGCCATCTCTCTTGGCCTCGCTACTCCCATCGTGTCAATCACAGATAAGGCCATCTGTAACCACTTCCTTGTATCGTTCTCCACCCACATCACCTTCCTCGTCCCAACCCTACATCCTTCTGCGTCCGTCCCTGGATAACAATCTCTCCAAATTCACCTACAACTGCTATCAAAATCCAAATTGTCCAGCCATTGGCTCGGCATTCACCACAACATTTCTGCAGCGACCGATCTTTTCAACGACACCCTCACCTCCACCTTTGATGCCCTAGTCTCCTTAAAGCCGTTGCACTCTCTCACCCAGGCCATTCCCCCGGTTTGGCCCTCATTAAGTCCAAGGGACGCAGACTTGAATGGATACGGCGGGCAACTGGTTTAGCCATTCACTGCCAGATCAGGCTGGAGCACATAAAGCATTATTGGGCCCTGCTCTCGTCTGCCAAAATTGCTCACTGTTCCAGAATCATTCTGGAATGCAAAACTAACCTGCTGCTTCTTTCTCCACTGCTAACCATCCTCTTAAACCACTCTCCCCTGTCTCTGCCACCCTCATCTCCGAAAACAAGTGTGAGGAGCTCATGGACATTTTGTCTCTAAAATTGAGACCATCCATTCATCTGCTTCTGCTGCTTCCCTTCCTTCTCCAAGCCCACCAGGTCATACTTCCTCAAAGGAATCCCCCCTGCCCTAGCCCTGAACTCACATCTTTCTCCAGTTTCTCTCCGATCTCCTCTCATGCCTCATCTTATCCATGAAACCCTCTTCCTGCTCCCTCGACCCTATTCCCACTAAACTGCTGACCACCCAACTTCCTTTTCTGGCTCCCATGTTAGCTGACATTGTTAATGGTCCACTCTCCTCAGGTACTATCCCCTCTCCCTCAAATCTGCCATCATCGCTCCTCTCCTCAAAAAAAAACCCTTGACCCCTCCATCCTTGCAAGCTACCGACGCATTTCCAAACGCTCTTTATTCACCAAATTCCTTGAGTGTGTTTTCACCTCCCAAATCAGTGCCCGCCTTTCCCGGAACTCCCTCCAATCAGGTTTCTACTCTGCCACAGCACCAAAATGGCTGTTATCAAAGGCACAAATGACATCCTTTGTGACTGTGACTAAGGTAAACTATCCCTCCGCATTCTTCTCGGCCTTTAACAAAATAATTTCATACAATTACATAGAATATACACCACAGAAAAACGCCATTCGGCCCAACCAGCCAAATCTCCACATGAGCCAATGAATTTTTTAAATCGTTTTTGAGATGTGGGCGTCACTGGCAAGGCCAGCATTTATTGCCCGTCCCTAATCACCCTTGAGAAGGTGGTGGTGAGCCACCTTCTTGAACCGCTGCAGTCCGTGTGGTGAAGGTGCACCCACAGGGCTGTTAGGTAAGGAGTTCCAGGATTTTGACCCAGCGACGATGAAGGATCAGTGATATACTTCTAAGTCAGGATAGTGTGTGACTTGGAGGGGAAATTGAAGGTGGTGGTGTTCCCATGCACCTGCTGCTCTTGTCCTTCTAGGTGGAAGAGGTCGCAGGTTTGGGAGGTGCTGCCGAAGAAGCCTTGGCGAGTTGCTGCAGTGCATCTTGTAGATGGTCGACACTGCAGCCACGGTACGCCAGTGGTGGAGGGAGTGAATGTTTAGTGTGGTGGATGGGGTGCCAATCAAGCGGGCTGCTTTGTCCTGGATGGTGTCGAGCTCCTTGAGTGTTGTTGGAGCTGCACTCATCCAGGCAAGTGGAAAGTATTCCATCAAACTCCTGCCTTGTGCTTGTATATGGTGGAAAGGCTTTGGGGAGTTAGGAGCTGAGGCACTCACCGCAGAATACCCAGCCTCTGACCCACACTTTTTGCCACAGTATTTATGTGGCTGGTCCAGTTAAGCTTCTGGTCAATGGTAACCCCAGGATGTTGATGGTTGGGGATTCGGCGATGGTAATGCCGTTGAATGTCAAGGGGCGGTGGTTATACTCTCGCTTGTTGGAGCTGGTCATTGCCTGGCACTTGTGTGGTGTGAATGTTACCTGCCACTTATCAGTCCAAGCCTGAATGTCGTCCAGGTCTTGTTGCTTACAGTCATGGACTGCTTCATTATCTGTGGAGTTGCGAATGGTGCTGCATGCTGTGAAGTCATCAGTGAACATCTCCATTTCTGACCTTATGTTGGAGGGAAGGTCATTGATGAAGCAGCTGAAGATGTTTGGGCCTAGGACACTGCCCTGAGTAACTCTTGCAGCGATGTCCTGGGGCTGTGCTGATTGACCTTCAACCACCACAACCATCTTCCTTTGTGCTAGGTATGACTCCAGTCAGTGGAGAGTTTTCTCCATGATTCCCATTGACTTCTGTTTTACTAGGGCTCCTTGATGCCATACTCGGTTAATTGCTGCCTTGATGTCAAGGGCAGCCACTCTCACCTCACCTCTGGAATTCAGCTCGTTTGTCCATGTTTGGACCAAGACTGTAATGAGGTCAGGAGCTGAGTGGCCCTGGCATAACACAAACTGGGCATCAGTGAGCAGGTTATTGGTGAGTAAGTGCTGCTTGAAAGCACTTTAATTAATAGACAAACAAATAAATAAATAAATAACTGAATAACTAAACTCGTGTCACTGACATGGTTGACCACACCATCCTCCTTCAATGCCTCTCCTCCGTCGTCCAGCTGGGTAGGACTACAGTTGCTCATGCCATTCATATCTATCCAGTCATAGCCAGACAATCATCTGCTTTCGGACTGTTACCTCTGGAGTCCCCCAAGGATCTATCCTTTGCCCCCTTCTACTTCTCATCTACATGCTGCCCCTCGGTGACATCATTCAAAAACACAACATCAGGTGCCCCATGTAAGCTGACGACACCCAGCTCCACCTCGCTACCACCTCTCTCCATCCCTCCACTGCCTTTGATTTGTCATGCTGCTTGTCCAACATCCAATTATTGGCTAAGCTGAAATTTCCTGCAACTAAATATCGGGCAGACTGAAGCCGTCGTCTTTGGTCTCCGCCACAAACTCCATTCCATACCCACTGACTCGATTCCGCTCCCTGGTCACTGTCTAATGTTGAACCAACCTGGTCACAACCTTGGAATCCAATTTGACACCGAGGTTAGCTTCCACCCACATATCCACACCAGCACAAGACCTCTGTAACTGTAGGGGTTTGCAAAATCCCCTCAGTCCCCGAAGATCGGGAAATATTAATCCACATCGTGGACAAAGACTTTGTGTGATTTAAATTGTCTCTGGGTTGGGCAATGTTTCAAAACGTGCCCAGAATCGCAAAAGGCTGCGTTAAGGGGCCCCGGGTGACTGTCTGTGTGGAGTTTGCACATTCTCCCCGTGTTTGCGTGGGTTTCCTCCGGGTGCTCCGGTTTCCTCCCACAGTCCAAAGATGTGCGGGTTAGGTTGATTGGCTATGATAAATTGACCCTTAGTGTTAGGGGGATTAAATACGTGGGGTTACGGGGATAGGGTGGGATATGTGTTGGTGTAGGGGTTACGGGGATCGGGTGGGATATGTGTCGGTGCAGGCTCGATGGGCCGAAATGGCATCTATCTGCACTGTGGGGTTTCTGTGATTCTGTGATTCTGTAAGCTAAGCAGCACTTGACAACACCGGAATCAAAGAATTTTGTAAAACATTGCACACCTTAAGACAGTACATTTTTTATTAAAAATTGTACCCACGAGTTTGGTAAATTGCCCAGGGATAAAAATGGCCGTCAGAAAAGCATGGCCAAGGAAAAAGGGGCTTGGAAGCAGCTCGTGTATGTCTGTGAAAAGGGGGAGGAATAAAGTTTGCAGTCAAATTCTGTCAATCAAAAGGGGAGTTTCCACCTCCCTCCAGGGACAATCGATGCTTATTTACAAGGATGTCTGCACAAGGGATTAAAATCACTTGACTGCGGTTTCAATGACCACAAGAGAATGGGTTTCTGTTTACGTAGTAATCCAACTCCATTCAAATCCCATCACAAACAATGAAACACACCTAAACTATGGAAGAGACTGTTTTAGACAAAGAAAAGGAATAGTTTAAGAATGAATAGGTTTGAATCACCCATTACTAGACAATGGGGACAGTTTGGATCCCTTTGTTTTAGCCCAGAAAACTCCTGATGTGGGCGGGAACATTTCGGCCCCAAAATTGGGGTATATAGAGATAGCTCCTCGGAGGCCTCTCGCTCTCTCTCTCTGGCTTGCCTCCGTGTGCCTTCTACAGCGTGGAGTCTGTCTGTGGAAGTTAAACACCAGCAGTTTACTTTTAAACACTGGGGTGTTTTCACTTCTGGGCAGTGAAGATCTAAGATCGCAGGGCACGGAGCTAGCATTGCAAGTGGTGAGCATATATTTTTCTGGCCTTCCACAAGGAAACTTAGGGTAGGCTTAGGGGTGGGGTAAAGTGGGGATTTCGTTAAGAATTGTTATTTTAGTCTTTTTTCCCTCGTTGTGTCCGTTTCTTTTCCCTCCCCTATTTAAGCAATTTTACTGATTACTTGAATCGTGTGGTGTAGTTTCTTTAGTTTAATAAAATATGACTTTCTCACATCCAGACAATTTGTCCATTAAAATATCTCATTAATTATAAGTTCCTCCATTCAGAACTGGATGGGTGGGTTTAGCGATTCGAAACCGCTGATTGAGATTGGTCAGAGTGCAGCAGCAAAAAGCTGCCTGACCAGGTGAATTACCATAAACCAGGTAAAGGATGGTAAATTACTGTAAACCAGGTAAAGAATGCCCCCCTACAAATTGACGACCGCAGCAGGACTGGAGGCATTTTTTGATATGATATGTGGCCTGGATCTGGAGAAAGCATCAGCTCTTGCTTTTATTGCTTTCAGTCTGTGGGTAGCCCTGCAGAAGTTAGCGGCAGTGTGTAAGCTGACCTATTATGCTATTGGTGGCTGGGTAAAGAAGGGTGAGATGAGGGGGCGGGAGGAGGTTAAACAGGCCAAGAATCGTGAGTCAGATATTGGAAAATGCCAGGCGGAGGTAGAACACCTCATAAGAGAGGTGAATGAGGCCAGAGATAGTGGGAAGAGGGTGCAGGAAGAAAATGCACGCCTCACACTAGAGGTCACGAAATGCCAGGCAGAGATAGAGCGCCTTGTGCAGGAAGTCACAGAGGCTAGGGACAGTGAGATGAGGACACAGGAGGAAAACGCACACCTCAGCCAAGAAGCTAGCGAGGGCAAAAGCCACGCGAGGCACAACCTGGAGTTCCTAAAGTGCCAATTTAAAGAAACTAAGAGTAACGAGATGAGACTGCGGGAAGAGAATGCCCGCCTCACCTTAGAAGTACAGAGCAGGAGGAAATGGTTAGGGAGGTAAAGGCAGCTGATAAGCTGGCCTGCGACCAAAGGTTTAGTGGAGCAGATCATACCCAATGAAACAGAAAGATAGAAAGTTTGAGTATGGAGTTAAGAAGGACTAAAAGGATGGTATGTCTCGTAAGTCCGAAGGGAAGTCCGTCGGACAGTACCAGTTGCCCAAACCAAACCACCCCACAGGCAGCACCCAGAACAGAGCTGGCCAGGGAATTAGAGATCCCAAGACCGCAGCCCACAGCTCTGAGTTTTGAGGAGCTCTGGCAGCAAGAAGGGATGGACAATGGGGTGGTAGGAGAACGCCAGCAGGTCCCGCTAGGCAGGCGGGGACCAGGACCAGTGTACCCCCTCCGACAACGGAGATACGGTCTGCCGATGAATGATAATGACCATGGGGCTGTTCAGCATACCTATCTGGTACCCTATGATGCCCAACAGCTCAGAGACCTGGTGAAACTTATTCCCCTGCTCTCCGAAAAGGGAGACCCCTCAGTGCACTTCCAAGGGATAGAACAGGCAGCCTGTGTTAACGGCTGTGATGAAGAAGAGAAAGCCAAAATGTTGCTTTTCTCTGTAGACAGTAAGCTCTATCAGACCCTTTCAGATGAGGCTAAGAGAGGGCAGAAGGGTTTTGAGGACCTAAAGGAGGATATACTGGAAGCCATGGGTGCGAACGATGGCAATCCATTCGATCGCATAGGGAAAACACTGCAGAAGGAAGGGGAGACCCAACAGGCATTTGCAGACAGGCTGTGGCCAGTCTACAACAGCACGTGTACAGGAGGACAAAATAGGGCGCAACTGAACCAGCAGCAGCAGACCCAATGGTTTCGTTGACTGGTGTCCAATTGCCTACCCCAGATAAAAGCAAAGGCTGATACTTGGTTTGACCACCGAGACGCCCTAGCAACCGAAGAGACTGTAATCCGGCAGCTCACGGTAGCATATAGGAACTGTAGGAATAGTGGGACACCCCAGCAAAAGTGTAAGGTCCACGAGGTTAATCCTGGGGCTCAATACAAGAATGAGTGGCGCCAGGAGGGGAGCCATCCCTCCCAGAACAAGGTCACTTGTTACAGGTGCGGGGAGGATGGCCACTGGCGCAGGGATTGTGAAAAACCCGGGAGAGGCGATATAGCCAGGACCCCTGCAGCCCCAACTCAGAAGGCAGAAACAGAAACTCCTCCTGATACAGTCGAGTCCGTCATGGAGTCGATAAAGTCTTTCCTCAGGGCCAATCAGGGAAAGGTAGCAGCCATCAGTGGTGCTGCAGCCCCCTTGCCCACCTCTCCCTCCCCACAATGACTGGAGAGAAAGGGGTTTAAAGTCAACCCCAAGCAGGCAGCAGGCAGCATGGGGAAGCAGCACCGGAATACCCGGCTACTGCTCGAGCCCAGCAAGAGCCATCAGTGGGAGATAGGAGAGCTAGTGATGGTAAGAAACTATGCCCGGGTGGGAAGTTCAGAGCCACTCTACATGGGACCCTATAGTATAGTTGATAGGGCCAGCCCCATGGTCTATGCAGTAAAATTACCCCGGTGCACAAAGTGGTTCCACGCCAACCAATGTAAATTGTATAAATCTGACCATACAAGTTCAAGTTCACAGGCTGTAAAGAGAGGCACTGTGGCTTGTTTCATGGGAAAAGTTGTCGGGCCCACCAATTGGGACACATCCCCGCCCCAGTGGGACCTAAGTTATAGCCAAAGTTTAAATTTGAACCAGTTATCTAGTTCAGAAATGGAGAAACAGCATCCTGAGAGTAGAAATCTGCAGGCTGCTGTGAGTTCATTCAAAGAATAGATTCGCGCAGGCACAGTCACGCGCCTGAGGGGAGAGGTTTCCGAACAGCAGGTTCACGCAGGTGCAGTCACGCGCTTGAAGTGAAAGGTTTCCCAACAGGAGGTTCGCGCAGGCGCAGTCCCCCAATCCATGACCCCAGCGGCTCCTCTTCAGTTTCCCTGCGCATGCGCAGTCACCTGTTTGAAGACAGAGGCTTCACAGCCTCTGCAGTGGGACTCCGGGGAGGAGGTATGCGGCGGCGCAGTCGCCTGTTTGAGGACAGAGGCTTCACAGCCTCTGCCGTGGGACACCGGGGAAGAGGTTTGCGAAGGTGCAGTTCCCAAGCCTGTGACCCCAGCGACTGCGCCTCAGTTTTCCCGCGCAAGCGCAGTCGCCTGTTTGAAGACAGAGGCTTCACAGCCTCTGCCGTGGGACTCTGGGGAGGAGGTTCATGCAGGCGGAGTTCCCTACACTGTGACCCCCGCGCCTCCTTTTCAGTTTTCCTGCGCAGCCGCAGTCGCCTGTTTGAATACAGAGTTTTCACAGCCTCTGCCAGGGGACTCCGGGGAGGAGGTTCGCGCAGGTGCAGTCGCCTGTTTAAAGGGACAAGCTTCGCAGCCCGCTTCCAGAGTGGTGCCCCCTATGGTGTGAGACTCTGGGGAGGAAGGGATAGCAATTCCTCTTGCAGGGGACAAAAGGAAGGAGCTGGTAACAGGTTTTGGACCTGGAGAGGAAAATTTTCAGCCACCAGCGGCGGGTGGTGTGAGGATACCTGCCCCCAGTAAAGGAGTGGGTAGGGAAAAGGAGACAAACCCGGAGTACCAGCAGGCTGCCAGGTATATTATACAGTGCGGGCTGTTTGCATCAGGGGGAGAAGGTTCCCAGCCACCTAGGGCTGTGACCCAGGCTCAGGGTCCGTCAGCCAATGTTTCCCCCACAGAGACGCCTCTCAGAAGGTCTCAGTGGGTCTGCAAGCCTGAGATAAGATGGTCACCCACTTTACAGTGGAGTAGGGCATACTCCCGAACCAGGGAGAAGCCAAAGGGCAGAGGTCCCCAATCAGCAGCCAAATGCTGCCAGGGACGAGAAGCAGGAGGCAGTCCAGCTTCACTGCAGGCAGCAGTAATCTGCAACAGTGACACCAGAGATTAGCCTGGCCGTCCGGAGATGGGCAGCATTTGTATTACAGCTTTGTGTTAAGTAACCAATGTTTATAGCTTCCTTTTAAGGTGCTTGAATTTTAAGTTTTGATATAACTAGTAGGTTTGTGTTTAAGTTTAAAATTTAAGTTTATAAGTATGCCAAATGCTTGTATTTTGGTCCGAGGTCGAGGGACCCGACCATGTCTCCACCTAAGGCAGCAGGTCAGTGAGAGACCTGGCTGCATGTCCTTTTAAGTTTTTTTGCAGGAGAGTGGACAAAGGAGCAGCCCTGTTGGCCCAGACCGAGCTGGGCATCGAATGAAGATATGGATACTGAAAGTTGGGGTCACCTCGCCACTGGACAAATGCAGGAGGAGACCCCGCAGCGACGTTCGGGAGAAACCAGACAGAGTCAGAAGGAAACTGCCTACTCATCCTACGCGGAAGAGATGGCCACAGCTGGGTGGGACACAGCCCCAACCCAGCAATATCCTGACCGAATTTCACATGCAGGAGACCTCGCTATTGAGGAGTCATGGTGGGGAAGTGCGGACGCCTTGTCAGATAGGGACGCGTTCCCCAGGAGTGGGTGGTGATGGCCCGGGAAAGATTGTAAATGGGAGGGGGAGACCCAAGAGTTGCGTGGGTGCGTTCGGGGAAGGGAGGAACTCAGCCAGGGCCCACGGGCAAGGTTAGAATGTAAGTGTGGCTGGGGAGGATGAGTGGGTGGCCGGATCTGCGATCCAAGTTTGAGTGTGGGGCCAGTGAGAGCCGCCACACAGGCACCCATCATTTTCTGCAGCCAGTCGAGGGAAGAAGGGAGGGGGAGGGACCCGGTGTGTGAAACATAAGATGTACCCCGCCTCCACAAAGGGAAAAGGGAACGGCTCGGGGTGGGTGGATCCAACTGTTCTGTAAAAATCCATTCTGTATGTTTTAAAAGTTTAAGACAACTGAAGGGAGGGTGGAAGGAACATTGACTGCCCGGGTGGGAGGAGCCATACCTACTCGAATTTCACGACACATCATTGGCACGTGATGGTCAGGGTTTATTTCAGCATTTTGTTTCAAATGTTTAATGCAGATTTTTTGTATTTTGTTTTACAGCTCCAAGCTGTGCAGAGGCGTAGGACCCTCTCCATGCTTGGGATCATTTTGATTACATTGTATAACCGAGATTGCAACATTTTGTAATATGTTATAATGTAACAAGTGGTGCAGGGGTATGAGCCCCTTATTGTAACATTTTGTAGTTGATGTATCTGTAGATGCCTACCGTACCATGTTATTTTCTCAGATTTGAGGGGAATAGACGAGTCGGGGAATCAGTGATAGGGAGCTATAGGTAAATATAGGGGATGGCTGTTTGTGAGGGGTCAGAAAATTTTGCTCACTTCTTCAAGTGGATACTACAAGCAAGTTGAAGTATCCAAGGGAGGAATGTAGGGGTTTGCAAAATCCCCTCAGCCCCCGAAGGTCGGGAAATATTAATCCACATCGTGGACAAAGACTTTGTGTGATTTAAATTGTCTCTGGGTTGGACAATGTTTTAAAACATGCCCAGAACTGCAAAAGGCTGCGTTAAGGAGCCCGTTAGCTAAGCAGCACTTGGACAACGCCGGAATCAAAGAAATTTGTAATAAATTGCACACCTTAAGACATTACATTTTTATTAAAAGTTGTACCCTTGAGTTTGGTAAATTGCCCAGTGATAAAAATGGACGTCAGAAAAGCATGGCCAAGGACAAATGGGCTTGGAAGCAGCTCGTGTATGTCTGTGAAAAGGGGGAGGATCAAAGTTGGCAGTCAAATTCTGTCAATCAAAAAAGGGGAGTTTCCCCCTCCCTCCAGAGACAATCCATGTTTATTTACAAGGATGTTTGCACAAGGGATTAAAATCACTTGACTGCGGTTTCAATGACCACAAGAGAACGTGTTTCTGTTTACATAGTAATCCAACTCCATTCAAAACCCATCACACACAATGAAACACACCTAAACTACGGAAGAGACATTTTAGACGAAGAAAAGGAACAGTTTAAGAATGAATGGGTTTGAATCGCCCATTACTAGACAATGGCGTCGGTTTGGATCACTTTGTTTTAACCCAGAAAGCTCCAGATATGGGCGGGAACATTTCAGCCCCAGAATGAAGACACATTTAAAACCCCTGCAGTTTTATCTGCAGCCATCACAGACAATGGCAACTTTATTCAAACCCATCCCAGACAAGGGGATGGTTTGGATCCCTTTGTTTTAGCCCAGAAAACTCCGGATGTGGGTGGGAACATTTCGGCCCAAAAATTGGGGTATATAGAGATAGCTTCTCGGAGGCCTCTCGCTCTCTCTCTCTGGCTTGCCTTCGTGTGCCTTCTACAGCGTGGAGTCTGTCTGTGGAAGTTAAACACCAGCAGTTTACTTTTAAACACTGGGGTGTTTTCACTTCTGGGCAGTGAAGATCTAAGATCGCAGGGCACGGAGCTAGCATTGCAAGTGGTGAGCATATATTTTTCTGGCCCTCCACAAGGAAACTTAGGGTAGGCTTAGGGGTGGGGGTAAAGTGGGGATTTCGTTAAGAATTGATATTTTAGTAGTTTTTCCCTCGTTGTGTCCGTTTCTTTCCCTCCCCTATTAAAGCAATTTTACAGTGATTAATTTAATCGTGTGGTGTAGTTTCTTTAGTTTAATAAAACTTGACTTTCTCACATCCAGACCATTTTTACATTTTAATATATCATTAATTATAAGTTCCTCCAGTCAGAACTGGAAGGGTGGGTTTAGCGATTCGAAACCGCTAATTATGATTGGTCAGAGTGCAGCAGCAAAAAGCTGCCTGGCCAGGTGAATTACCGTAAAACAGGTAAAGGAAGTTAAATTACCATAAACCAGGTAAAGGATGCCCCCCCGACAAATATCGACATTGTGCCATTTTACCGTTTTAAGCGCCCCGCAAGAAATGACCATGTTTGATAGTGAGGAAGAAAGCTGTAGACTGCAGGAAGATATCAATGGACTAGTCAGGTGGGCTGAAAAGTGACAAATGGAATTCAACCTGGAGCAGTGTTAGGTCATGCATTTGAGGAGGGCTAAAAATGCAAGAGAATACACGATAAATGGTAGGACACTGAGAAATGTAGAGGAGCTGCGTGACCTTGGAGTGCATGTCCACAGATCCTTGATGCTAGCAGTGTACGTTAGATAAGATGGTTAAGAAGGCATACGAGATATAATTGCCTTTATTAGCCATGGCATATAATATAAGAGCAGGGAGGTTATGCTTGAACTGTATAAAGCACTAGTTAGACCAAAGCTAGACTATTGTGTGCAGTTCTGGTCACCATATTACTGGAAGGATATGATTGCACTAGAGAGGGTACAGAGGAAATTTACGAGAATGTTGCCTGAACTGGAGAATTTTAGCTATGAGCAAAGATTGGAGAGGCTGGTTCTGTTTTCTTTGGAGCAGAGGGGGCTGAGGGGAGTCTTGATTGACTTGTAAAAAATTATGAAGGAATAGGAATGACCTATTTCCCTTAGCAGAGACGTCAATAACCAGGGTGCATAGATTTAAAGTAATTGGTAGATGGATTAGAGGGGAGTTGAGGAGAACTTTTTTCACTCAGAGGGTGGTGGGGATCTGGAACTCGCTGCCTGAAAGGGTGGTAGATGGAGAAACCCAAATCACATTTAAAAAGTAGTTGGATGTGCTCTTAAAGTGCCATAACCTACAGGGCTACGGACCAAGTGCTGGAAAGTGGGATTGGGCTGGATAGCACATGCCGACACAGACACGGTGGGTCAAAAGGCCTCCTTCTGTGCCATATATTTCTCTGATTCTATGACTCTATATAAATGCAAGTTGTTGCTGTTATTTCCCCCCTTCGCATGGCTCAGTACTTGTTTATAAACGGTTACATCTCTAACTACTTCCATTTCTGAAGAAAGGTCATCAGCCTGAAATGTTACGGCCCAGAAATTTGGGTCGGGGGCTTCCCGCGGGTGCAAGCCCCGACCTGCACTTACCTTGTGTGCCGGCAGTTGAGCTCTGGGCTCCCATGGAATTCCACTCCGGGGCCTGGCCCAGTTGCCGGCACGCTGTGCTTGCATGGCCCAGGGGCGTAGTTAGTGTGATGCGTCCCCTGGGATCACGTGAGCCACAGGCAGCCAATCGGAGGAGGGAAAAGCCCATTCATAAGATTGACAGGAAGACCTGTCTAAACTTATGAATACTCCGGCCCCAAAATAGTAGTAAACCTTCAAATAAATTTTAAAAAATCATCACGCTTTTTAAATAAACTATAAATTACATTAAATAACTATTTAAGACAATAATTTAAATTTTTGAAAAGAAATATTTTATTAGAAGACAGGGCTAAAAATAAGCTTACCTTGCTTTAAAGTATTTAAAAATAATAAACCTGTGGACAAATCTTTTAATTTTAATTAATTGACCTTTTAAAATGCAGGCCTTACGCCTGGTTTTTACATTTCTAAAATCTAAAGCTTACCCTCACGGAAAAACCTGTAAATAAAACGTAATTTCAAAGTGCACGTGCAGACTCCCACGCACACGCATTCGACCTCAGAACCCCTTCGTTCAGAGGAACGGAAGTGCCGGTTTCCCGCGCAAGTGCAGTGCATGCAAGAAACTGGCACTTCCATCAGGTCCACGCCTGAGTACCCCGTGCGTACTCACGCGTTGGGACCCGAGTTTCTGGGCCGTTAACTCTGTTTCTCTCGCCACAGATGCTGCCTTGACCTGCTGACTATTTCCAACATTTTCTGCTTGTATTTCATAGCAGGCGTGGGAACATAGGAACATAGGAGCAGGAGTAGGCCATTCGGCCCTTCGAGCCTGCTCCACCATTCAATATGATCATGGCTGATCCTCTATGTCAATACCATATTCCCGCTCTCTCCCCATACCTCTTGATGCTTTTTGTGTCCAGAAATCTATCTATCTCCTTCTTAAATATATTCAGTGACTTGGCCTCCACAGCCTTCTGTGGTAGAGAATGCCATAGGTTCACCACCCTCTGAGTGAAGACATTTCTCCTCATCTCAGTCCTAAATGTCCTACCCTGTATCCTGAGACTGTGATTCCCCCGTTCTAGACCAACCTAGCCAGGGGAAACATCCTCCCTGCTTCCAGTCTGCGAGCACTGTCAGAATTTTTTACGTTTCAATGAGATCCTCTCTCATTCTTCTAAACTCTGGTGAATACATGTCTGGTCGACCCAATCTCTCATCATACGGCAGTCCTGCCATCCCAGGAAACAGTCTGGTGAACTTTCACTGCACTCCCTCTATGGCAAGTATATCCTTTCTTAGGTAAGGAGACCAAAACTGCACACAGTACTCCCGGTGTGCTCGCAACAAGGCCCTGTATAACTGTACTGAGACATCCTTGCTCCTGTACTCAAATCCTCTTGCAATGAAGGCCAACATACCATTTGCCTTCCAATTGCTTGCTGCACCTGCAAGTTTGGTTTAAGTGACTCGTGTACAAGGACACCCAGGTCATAGTTATGTTTCCCAATCTACTGATTTCAATTTACCATGAGTGGCAGAAAAAACGTTAACTGATAGCATAGCTCGTACTATAACTGGAGTCAGGCAGCAGCCGACTGATTTGAGACAGGAACATGTCACACTTGAAGACCTTAAAGGCGTCATCATTAAGGCAGGCAACTTTATAATAGAATCCCTGCTGGGACTGCAGTTCTTAGCTGGCCCCAGAGCAGACCCTTGGAGCTGCAGACGTCTCGCTGTGTGTGTACCACAAACAAGAAACCTTTTCCTCCGCCTTCACATTGTACTCTCGAACCGACCATGCCGCCACCCTCCCTTCCATCCTCAACATTTCTCCCACCAAACCTGTAACACCTGGACATTAGTTTCACAATGAGACCCAATTGAGGAAAGCAGGTGTCCTTGGACTTTGGTTAACAGCCTCTGTCCCGAAGTTAGGAAGTTCTATGGTAGATAAGGAAAAGGTGTGAGTGGGGGGGGCGGGGTGAGAGCAAGGGAGGGACTTGTGTCTTCACCTCTAAATCACTGGTCAGGCCTCAGCAGGAGTACTGTGTCCAATCCTGGGAACTACACTTTAGGAAGTATGTCATGGCCTAGGAGAGGGTGCAGAGGAGATTTACGACAATGGTACCAGGGATGAGTGACTTCAGTTATGTGGAGAGACTGGAGAAGTTGGGGTTGTTCTCCTTAGAGCAGAGAAGGTTAAGGGGAGATTGACCAGAATGGTACTAGGGATGAGGGACTTCAGTGATGTGGAGAGACTGGAGAAGCTAGGGTTATTCTCCTTGGAGCAGAGCAGGTTAAGGGGAGATTTACCAGAATGGTACCAGGCATGAGGGACTTCAGTGATGTGCAGAGACTGGAGTAGCTGGGATTGTTCTCCTTAGAGCAGAGAAGGTTCAGGGGAGACTGACTGTAATGGTACCAGGGATGAGGGACTTCAGTGATGTGGAGAGACTGGAGGAGCTGGGGTTGTTCTCCTTGGAACAGAGAACGTTAAAGGGAGGTTGACTAGAATGGTACCAGTGATGAAGGACTTCGGTTATGTGGAGAAACTGGAGAAGCTGGTGTTGTTCTCCTTAGAGCAGAGAAGGTTACGGGGAGATTGACCAGAATGGTACAAGGGATGAGAGACTTCGGTTACGTGGAGAGACTGGAGAAGTTGGGGTTCTTCTCCTTAGAGTAGGGAAGGTTAAGGGGAGATTGACCAGAATGGTACCAGGGATGAGTGACTTCAGTGACGTGGATAGACTGGAGAAGCTGGGATTGTTCTCCTTCGTGCAGAGAAGATTAAGGGGAGATTGACCAGAATGGTACCAGGGACGAGGGACGTCAGTGATGTGGAGAGACTGGAGAAGCTGTGGTTGTTCTCCTTAGATCAGAGAAAGTTAAGGGGAGATTGACCAGAATGGTGCCATTGATGAGGGACTTCAGTGATGTGGAGAGACTGGAGAAGCTGGGGTTGTTCTCCTTGGAACAGAGAAGGTTAAAGGGAGATTGACTAGAATGGTGCCAGTGATGAAGGACTTCGGTTATGTGGAGAAAGCAGAAGAGAGAAAGCAGAAGAGGAGGAAGCCGAAGAGGAGGAAGCAGAGGAGGAGGAAGCAGAAGAGGAGGAAGCAGAAGAGGAGAAAGCAGAAGAGGAGGAAGCAGAAGAGGAGAAAGCAGAAGAGGAGGAAGCAGAAGAGGAGGAAGCAGACAAGGAGGAAGCCAAAGAGGAGGAAGCAGAGGAGGAGGAAGCTGAAGAGGAGAAAGCAGATGATGAGGAAGCAA
Organism: Somniosus microcephalus; assembly: GCF_052327205.1. NCBI lineage: Eukaryota > Metazoa > Chordata > Chondrichthyes > Squaliformes > Somniosidae > Somniosus > Somniosus microcephalus. The sequence continues at coordinate 52,330,504 of NW_028225183.1, forward strand.
ACGAGGAGGAAGCAGATGAGGAGGAAGCAGAAGAGGAGGAAGCAGAAGAGGAGAAAGCAGAAGAGTAGGAAGCAGATGAGGAGGAAGCAGAAGAGAAGAAAGCGGAAAAGGAGGAAGCAGTAGAGGAGGAAGCAGAAGAGGAGGAAGCTGAAGAGGTGGAAGCAGACGAGGAGGAAACAGACGAGGAGGAAGCAGAAGAGGAGGAAACAGACGAGGAGGAAGCAGAAGAGGAGAAAGCAGAAGAGGAGAAAGCAGAAGAGAGGAAGCGGAAGAGGAGGAAGTGGAAGATGTGGAAGCAGAAGATGAGGAAGCAGAAGGGGAGGAAGCAGAAGAGGAGAAAGCAGAAGAGGAGGAAGCAGAAGAGGAGGAAGCAGAAGAGGAGGAAGCAGACGAGGAGGAAGCAGAAGAGGAGAAAGCAGATGAGGAGGAAGCCGAAGAGGAGAAAGCAGAAGAGGAGGAAGCAGAAGAGAGGAAGCGGAAGAGGAGGAAGTGGAAGATGTGGAAGCAGAAGATGAGGAAGCAGAAGAGGAGGAAGCAGAAGAGGAGAAAGCAGACGAGGAGAAAGCAGAAGAGGAGGAAGCAGAAGAGGAGAAAGCAGAAGAGGAGGAAGCAGACGAGGAGGAAGCAGCAGAGAAGGAAGCAGAAGAGGAGGAAGCAGAAGAGGAGAAAGCAGAAGAGGAGAAAGCAGAAGAGGAGGAAGCAGAAGAGGAGAAAGCAGAAGAGGAGGAAGCAGACGAGGAGGAAGCAGTAGAGAAGGAAGCAGAAGAGGAGGAAGCAGAAGAGGAGGAAGCAAAAGAGGAGAAAGCAGAAGAGGAGAAAGCAGAAGAGGAGAGGGCGGGAAAGCAAGAGATCTATTCCAGAAGGAGGATAAAGTATGAGGGTACCAGCATCTTGTATCCTTTCAGCCCCAACGCTGGCCAAGGGCTCAGCCATGCCCCTGCCACGAATGGCCAGCACAATCTCCTCCAAGGCAGTGAGGTGATGGTGCGCGTGGGAGATGCACCTCGTGATTGGTACAGATTATTGATAGGTGAGTGATTGGTGAGGGTAGGGAGTCATGCATTGCGAAGTGTGAGAGGCTAGTGATTCAGTTGGTTGGAGATGGCTTTTGAAGATGCATTCACTGACCTTGACCACAGGTCTGAAGTCATAAAGCTTCTTTGGGCACTGGAGCCAGGTGATGGGCGTGACATAGTGGCAGTGACAGCCTCGGTGATCTGCTCCCAAATCGTTTTTTCAGGGTAAGACTGTAGAAAAACAGTGGCAAACATTTAAGGAGGTATTTCATAACTCTCAGCAAAGATATATTCTAGTGAGAAAGAAGGACTCGAAGAGAAGGATGAACCTGCCGTGGCTAACTAAGTAAGTAAAGGACGGTATCAATTTAAAAACAAAAGCATACAAAGTTGTGAAGAATAGTGAAGGCCAGAGGATTGGGACATTTTTAAAAAGTAGCAAAGGACGACTAAAAAAAGTGAAGATAGCTTAAGGTAGCAAGAAATATGAAAACAGACAGTAAGGGCTACTACAGGTATATAAAAAGGAAGAGAGCAACTAAAGTAAACGTTGGTGCCCTAGAGGATGAGTCTGTGGAATTAATAATGGGAGACTATGAACAAATATTTTGTATCGGTCTTCACAGTAGAATACACTAAAAGCATCCCGATAATGGATAATCAAGGGGCTATTGGGGTGGGAGGATCTTAAAACAATCACTATCACTAGAGCGAAAGTACTAGGCAAACTAATGGGCCTAAAACTGGACAGGTCCCCTAGATCTGATGGCCTGCATTCTAGAGTCTTAAAGAGGTGGCTGCAGAGATAATGGATGCATTGGTTGTAATCTACCAAAATTCCCCGGATTCTGGAGAGATCCCAGCGGACTGGAAAAGCGCAAATGTAATGCCCCTGTTTAAGAAAGGAGGGAGTCTGAAAGCAGGTAACTATCGACCAGTTGGCCGAACATTTGTCATTGGGAAATAGCTGGAGTCCATCAGTAAGTCAGTGGTAACAGGACATTTAGAAAATCATAATATATTCAAGCAGAGTCACCATGGTATTATGAAAGGGAAATCATGTTTCACAAATTTGCTGGAGTTCTTTGACGATGTAATGAGCAGGGTGGATAAAGGGAAACCAGTAGATGTCGTGTATTTGGAATTCCAGAAGCATTCAATAAGGTGCCACATGAAAGGTTACTACACAAGGTAAGAGCTCACGGGGTTGGGGGTAATATATTGACACGGATAGAGGATTTGCTAACTAACCGAAAACAGAGAGTCAGGATAAATGGGTCATTTTCAGGTTGGCAAGCTGTAACTAGTGAGGTGCCACAGGGATGAGTGCTGGGGCCTCAATTATTTTCAATCTATATTAATGACTTGGATGAAGGTACTGAGTGTAATGTAGCCAAATTTGCTGATGGTGCAAAGATAGGTGGGAAAGCAAATTGTGTGGAGGACGCAAAGAATCTCCAAAGGGATATAGACAGGCTAAGTGAGTGGACAGGAATCTGGCAGATGGAGTGCAATGTGGGAAAATGCAAAGTTATCCACTTTGGTTGGAAAAATGAAAAACAATTTATTATTTAAATGGTGAGATATTAAAATATGCTGAGGTACAGAGGGATCTGGGGGTCCTTGTACATGAATCACAAAAAGTTAGCATGCAGGAAGGCAAATGAAATGTTGGCCTTTATTGCAAAGGGAATGGAATATAAAAGTAGGGAAGCCCTGCTACAACTGTACAGGGCGTTGGTGAGATCATACCTGCAGTTTTGGTCTCCTTATTTAAGGAAGGATATACTTGCATTGGAGGCAGTTCAGAGAAGGCCCATGAGGTTGATTCCGGAGGTGAAGGGGTTGTCTTATGAAGAAAGGTTGAGCAGGTTGGGCCTATACTCCTTGGAATTAGAAGACTGAGAGGAGATCTTATTGAAACATATAAGATTCTGAAGGGGTTTGACAGGGTAGATGCTGAGAGGATGTTTCCCCTCGTGGGGGAATCTAGAACTAGGGGGCATAATTTCAGAATAAGGGGGCACCCTTTTAAATCGGAAATGAGGAGGAATTTCTTCTCTCAGAGGGTCATGAATCTTTGGAATTTTCTTCCCCAGAGAGCTGTGGAGGCTGGGTCATTGAATATATTTTAGGTGGAGATAGAACGTAATGAAACTCACTACGCACTTGGTTTAGCATAAAGCAAGGTTTTAATCAACTTGTTTCAGAACATGGAGGCCTAGTTGTACTTCACTAGTTCCTTGTCTTACAAAATGTCCCTGACCGCCGGGGCCGACGCCCGAGTATTTATACTCCATGGACGGCGCCACCAGCAGGCCGTCCAGCGTTATTTCATGCGTAGTTTCTTGGTGAATGATGAGATTTATAACAGACAGATTTTTGAAAGGTAAGGGAATCAAGGGTTATGGGGAACAGTCAGAAAAGTGGAGTTGAGCCCAAGATCAGATCAGCCATGACCTTATTGAATGGCGGAGCAGGCTCGAGGGGCCGAATGACCGACTCCCGCGCCTACGTCTTCTGTTCTTATGTTCAATTCGATGTGAATGGCAGACAATGGACGATGGACAATACGTGATTTTTGAAAGGTAAGGGCGTCAAGGGTTATGGGGAGCGGGCAAGGAAGTGGTGGTGAGGCCAAGATCAGATCTGCCATCATCTAATTGAATGGCGGAGCAGGCTCGAGGAGCCAAATGACCCACTCCTGCTCCTACGTCTTATGTTATGTTCTTATGTTCTTACCTTCCACTACTGAGTGCCCATCACGAAGTCCACCATCTGCACTCAACCCTTTCAACCCCTTCCCCATGAAGAACACAATAAAAAAGAATATAAATTCCACCGTTACCCAATTACCATAATCACTCTTCATCCACATCGAAACAAACAATGGAACCATGACACAACCAACAGCACTTACAGCTATTAAACTATTCACCCTGGTGCTTATTCTTAGTGGCTATCCTATAAGTTGTACCATTGTTTAAAACGGGACAATGGGATAGACCGAGTAATTACCGACTGGTCAGCCTAACCAGGTGGGCAAGTTATTGGACAAAATTCTGAGGGACAATATTAATTGTCATTTAGAAGGCACAGATTCATCAAGAACAGTCAGTACGGATTTGTTATGGGAAGGTCGTGTCTGACTAACTTGATTGCATTTTTTGTGGAGGTAACAAGGGGGGCCGATGAGTGTAGTGCTTTTGATGTAGTCTACATGGATTTTAGCAAAGCTTTTGATAAGGTCCCACATGGCAGACTGGTCGGAAAAGTAAAAGCCCATGGGATCCAAAGGGAAATTGGCATATTGGATCCAAAATTGGCTCAGAGGCAGGAAGCGAAGGGTAATGGTCGACGGGTATATTTTGATTGGAACGCTTATTCCAGTGGGGTTCCACAGGGCTCAGTACTGGGTCCCTTGCTTTCTGTGGTGTATATATCAATGATTTAGATTTCAATGTAGGGGGCATGATTAAGAAGTTTGCAGATGATACAAAAATTGGCCGTGTGGCTGATATTGAAGACGATAGCTGCAAACTGAAGGAATATATCAATGGACATGTCATGTGGGCAGAAAAGTGGCAAATGGAGTTCAATCCGGAGAAGTGTGAGGCAATCCATTTGGGGAGGGGCAACAAGGAAAGGGAACACACAGGGTACTGAGAAATGTAGAGGAACAAAGGGACCTTGGAGTGCATGTCCACAGATCCCTGAAGGTAGCAGGACAGGTAGATAAGGTGGTTAAGAAGGCATACGGGATAGTGCAGCCAGCCCACTGATATGCTGAATGACAGACCTTGGCCCACTGATCTGCTGGAGGACAGATCTCGGCCCAGTGATCTGCTGGAGGAAAGATCTCGGCCCAGTGATCTGCTGGAGGTCAGATGTCAGCCCACTGATCTGTTGGAGGACAGATCTCTGCCCACTGATCTGTTGGAGGACAGATCTCTGCCCACTGATCTGTTGGAGGACAGATCTCTGCCCACTGATCTGTTGGAGGACAGATCTCGGCCCACTGATCTGCTGGAGTTTGGATCTCGGCCCAGTGATCTGCTGGAGGATAGATCTCGGCCCACTGATCTGCTGGAGGATAGATCTCTGCCCAGTGATCTGCTGGACGTCAGATCTCGGCTCACTGATCGGCTGGAGGACAGACCTCTGGCCATCGGAGACATTCTGCAAGCCACTTTCAACTGAAGAGTCCAGACCCGGCATGGAAACTATCTGAGCTTCCATTGCAGCACTTTTCCATTCCATGGAAGATGCTTGGCGTCCCATGGAAACTGCAATGACTGCAATGGAAGATGCAACCTCAGTCATCAGACGCTGCTTGATGTTGGGCACCACAGGTCAATGGCTGGAATTGACTCTCCTCTCCACGTTGGAGAGGATGGTTCCAGGCTGTGACATGGACAAAGTTGGAGGCGGACTCCTCCACGCACTTCGACATGGCCCGTAGGCTTTCAGCCGGGCTCTCCATTGAACTAAGGATTTGGGGTGTCGCACCCATCAGCCTTCTTCTGAATCTTGGCCATGCGAGGTCCTCATCTGACTCCTCTGCAGCAGGACCAGGATGCAAACATGCCCCCTCACCCCCAGCAAGATGGCCTATGTGGTGTCACTTCCACCCATCGTGGCTGCTGCCGACTAGTGCCCAATGCATCCCACTGTGACGATCCCTCTTCTAAGGTAGCCTCTAAGTTGTGGTCTCTGAGTTGGTGCCTGTGACAGTGGTAGTCATTGAAACCGTGCATTTGCCCTCACTTTACTCCTCCTCCTCCTAATTTTTTGGTGGGTGTGGTGCGAGGGCGAGGGCGAGGGCAAGGTGACACTTGTACATCCTGAACCTGCTCCTTGGGGCGAGGCGGATCTTGCTCCTGGGAGCCAGCAATGATAAAGCTGGAAGTGTTAGGGCGCGGCACATGTGGCCACAACAGGAGGATGTGCGATATGAGATCATCTGGAGTTTGGGAGTGAGGATAGCTTTGGGTGATTAGGGATCAGGAATAGTTGAACAGCTGCAAGGAAGCTGGAGTGGCCACGTACCTCTAGGTGAGATGCCCCCTGCCCTGCCTCTGGCACCAGGACCTGCACTCCCCTCCCGGTCACGACCAGTGCTGCCTCCTGAAGGAGAGCCGTGCTTCTGCTCCCCTGGTCAGGTCCTGCTGCTGCCTGTTATGTGCTTATTTTTCCTGGAAGGGAAAGAGCGATGATTGTTAACGACCGTATTGGCAGGTGTATTTTCGTGTGTGTGTGTGATGCCTCACATGACTAAAGAGCTCTAAACTAGACAATTTCATTCATTTTGCCTCTAATTTCCACCCTTCCCTTACCTTCACACGGGCCATCTCCGACTCTTCCCTTCCCTTCCCTTCCTTGGCTTCTCCATCTCCATCTCTGGGGATAGGTTATTGACCAACATTCACTACAAGCCCACTGACTCCCACAGCTACCAGGACTACACTTCCTCCCACCCTGCCTCCTGTAAGGACTTTATTCCATTTTCCCACTTTCTCTGTCTCCACCACATCTGCTCCAATGATGCCACCTTCCACACCAGTGCGTCCGACATGTCTTCCTTTTTCCTCACCTGACGATTCACCTCTACTGTGGTTGACATGGCCCTCGACCATGTCCGTTCTATCTCCCGCACTTCTGTCCTCACCCCTGCCCCTCCCTCCTGGAACCATGATAGGTTTCCCCTTGTCCTCACCTTTCACCCCACCAGCCTTCACATTCAACGGATCATCCTCCGCCATTTCCGCCACCTCCAATGTAATCCCACCACAAAATGCATCTTCCCCTCCCCTCCCCTTTCAGCATTCCGTAGGGACCGCTCCATCCGAGACACCCTAGTCCACTCCTCTATCACCCCCAGCAACCCTTCCCCTTTGCCTGGCACCTTCCCGTGCAAGTGCAGAAGATGCAGCACCTGCCCTTGTCCCTCCCCCCTTCCCACTGTCCAGGGCCCCAAACACCCCTACCAGGTGAAACAGCGATTTACTTGTGCTTCCTGCAAACTAGTATACTGTATTCGTGATGCGCTATCAATTACTCATAAAAGACTGAGAGTTAGAAGAGTAACTAAAGGCTTTTATTAACAACAGAATGGAGGTCTGCCTCGCGTGGTCGACCGGTCCATGATACTAAGGGCTGGGGAGCAGTCACCTTTATACAAGGACCTGTGGGAGGAGTCAGCCGAGGCATGTCCAGGCATGTACACAGTGGAATACAAACAGGACAAACAGGAATACAAACAGTGGTTTGCCACATTCACCCCTTGTTTAAAATTGAGTCCGGCGGGGTGAAGTGTATTAAAAGTTAGTGTATTGGAGTCTCTCCGGAGGTCTTGTCTGCCGCTGTGATCTGCGTGGCGACGGCAGGGGTAGTGAAGTTTCTGGCGTCGAGTCCAGCGTAGGCTGTGGCACAGGCGTGTCGTCCTCGTAGATGTCGAGCGGGTCGCGGGGCCCAGGCCTGCCGTCTGCTGGGGCTGGATATCGGATCGTGGGGGGGGGGTGGTAGTGGGTAGTAGGTTACTGCGGCCCCTGAGGGTGCAAGGTCTCTTATGGAGACTGTGCCCTCCCGCCCGTCCGGGTATGCGATGTAAGCATACTGGGGGTTGGCGTGGAGGAGGTCGACCCTCTCGACCAGGGGGTCCGTTTTATGGGTCCTCACGTGTCTTCTCAGTAGGACCGGCCCTGGGGACGTCAGCCATGGCGGTAGCGATGTCTCCGATGTGGACTTCCTTGGGAAGACAAACATTTCCTCATGAGGGGTGGCGTTAGTGGCAGTGCAGAGCAGTGACCGAATAGAGTGGAGCGCATCGGGGAGCACATCCTGCCAGCGGGAGGTTGGAAGGCCCCTAGACTTTAAGGCTAGCAGGACGGCCTTCCAAACTGTCGCATTTTCTCTTTCCACCTGTCCGTTCCCCCGGGGGTTGTAACTGGTGGTCCTGCTTGTGGCAATACCCCTAGTTAGCAGGTACTGACGGAGTTCATCGCTCATAAACGATGAGCCCCGGTCGCTATGGATATAGCTGGGGAAGCCGAACAGGGTGAAGAGGTTGTTCAGACATTTAATGACCGTGGCACTTGTCATGTCCGGGCAGGGGAAGGCGAACGGGAAACGGGAGTACTCATCAATAATATTGAGGAAGTACACATTGCGGTCGGAGGAGGGGAGAGGCCCTTTAAAATCGACGCTCAGGCGCTCGAAGGGGCGAGTGGCTTTTATCAGGTGGGCCCTGTCTGGTCTATAAAAGTGCGGTTTGCACTCAGCGCAGACTTGGCAGTTCTTGGTCATGGTCCTGACCTCCTCAATAGAGTAAGGCAGGTTGCGGGCCTTGATGAAGTGGAAGAACCTGGTGACCCCCGGGTGGCAGAGGTCATTGTGGAGGGCCCGCAGTCTATCGATCTGCGTGCTGGTGCAGGTGCCACGCGATAGCGCATCCGGCGGTTCATTTAGCTTCCCGGGCCGGTACAAGATCTCGTAGTTGTAGGTGGAAAGTTCGATTCTCCACCTCAAGATCTTGTCATTTTTGATTTTGCCCCTCTGCTTGTTGTTAAACATAAAAGCAACTGAACGCTGGTCAGTGAGCAGGGTAAATCGTTTTCCGGCCAGGTAGTGCCTCCAATGACGCACAGCCTCCACAATCGCCTGGGCCTCCTTCTCAACAGCGGAGTGTCTGGTCTCCGGGCCTTGGAGGGTTCGTGAAAAGAAGGCCACGGGTCTCCCCGCCTGATTGAGGGTAGCGGCCAGGGCAAAGTCAGACGCGTCGCTTTCCACCTGGAAAGGGATGGATTCGTCCACTGCGTGCATGGTGGCTTTGGCAATGTCCTCCTTGATACGGTGGAAGGCTAAGCGGGCCTCTGCCGTCAAGGGAAAAGAGGTGGACTTGATCAGCGGACGGGCCTTGTCCGCATAGTAGGAGACCCACTGGGCGTAATAAGAGAAAAACCCTAGGCACCTCTTCAGGGCCTTGAGGCAGTGGGGCAGTGGAAGTTCCATAAGGGGACGCATCCGGTCGGGGTCGGGGCCGATGACTCCGTGTTCCACAACACAGCCAAGGATGGCGAGGCGGTTTGTGCGGAATATGCACTTCTCCTTGTTATATGTCAGGTTTAGGAGTTGGGCGGTGCGGAGGAATTTTTCGAGGTTTGCGTCATGGTCCTGCAAGTCACGGCCGCAGATGGTCACATTGTCCAGATATGGGAAAGTGGCCTGCAACGCATTTTGATCTACCATCCGGTCCATCTCCCTTTGGAAGACGGAGACCCCGTTGGTGACGCCAAAGGGAACCCTAAGGAAGTGATAGAGGCGGCCGTTTGCCTCAAAGGCAGTGTACTGGCGGTCCTCAGGGCGGATGGGGAGCTGGTGGTACGCTGATTTCAGGTCAGTGGTCGAGAAGACGCGGTACTGCGCGATCTGGTTGACCATATCAGCTATACGGGGGAGTGGGTAGGCGTCCAGCAGGGTGTAGCGATTTATTGTCTGGCTGTAGTCGATGACCAGGCGCTGCTTCTCGCCGGTCTTAACGACCACAACCTGGGCTCGCCAGGGGCTGGTGCTGCCCTCAATAATCCCTTCTTTCAGGAGCCGCTCCACTTTGGTTTTAATGAAAACCCTGTCCCCGGCACTGTATCGCCTGCTCTTTGTGGCGATGGGCTTACAGTCGGGGGTGAGGTTAGCAAACAGTTGGGGGGGGGTGGCTCTGAGTGTGGAGAGGTTGCACCTGGTGCGCGGCGGGCAGTTTGGAAGCTGCTGGCTGCGGACTGTGAGTGGGGGTAGGGGTCCACCGTACGCCATCGTAACACTTTTAAGGTGGCACTGAAAATCTAACCCCAGCAGGACGGCAGCGCAGAGGTCAGGCAGGAACAGAAGTTTAAAATGATCGTACACGGTCCCGTCTACTACGAGTGTCGCCACGCAGTAGCCGCCAATGTCCGCCGACTGGGACTCAGAGGCCATAGAAATCCGCTGTTGCGCAGGCAGGACTGGGAGAGAGCAACGCCACACCGTGTCGGGGTGGATGAAGCTCTCCGTGCTCCCAGAGTCAAAAAGGCAGATTGTATCGTGACCATTTACCTTAATGTCCATTGTGGAACTGGCCAGTTGGTGCGGTCTCGCTTGGTCCAGTGTAACGGATGCCAGCGTAGGGGTCGGTGTGTCGCTGCGGGTATCAGATGAGGCGGTGTCGGGGGCCTGCTGCGTCCCGGCTGTCATCCAAGATGGCGGCGTCCATGATCCCCTTGTGGCTGGAGGCGTCCAAAATGGCTGCTGTACCGGTGATTCGCACATGGCCGGGGAGGCCCAAGATGGCGGCCCGCATGGCCCACACGCGGCGCTGCTGGGGTCCGGGGTGGCTTTGGCCCTGCAGACGCTAGCGTAGTGTCCCTTCTTCCCGCAGCCCGAGCAGATCGCGTTTTCCGCCGGGCAGCTCGCTCTGGGGTGTTTTGCCTGGCCACAGAAGTAGCATTTCTGGCCTTGGGGCACTGCTGTCTGGCCTTGGGACACTGCTGCGGTAGTTGGGCCGTTGTTGGGGTGTGGCTGGGGTGGCACGGCGCTATGAGGCGGTCCTACCGTGTCCCAGGCTGTCATTCCCCGCGGCATCCACGGTGCAGAGGAGTAGGCATCCATGCCCTGGTAGGCTGCATCCAACGATAGTGCGAGGTCAGAGGCCTTGTTGAGGTCGAGGTTACTCTGCTCCAACAGTTGCTGTCGGGTGTAATTGGATCTGTGGCCCGCTACAAAAGCGTCCCGGATAAGTTCCTCTGTGTACACGGCGGCCTTTACATCCTTACAACCACAGGCCCGGCCAAGCACAGACAGTGCCTGAAGGTATTCCACGGTCGATTCCCCAGGTTGTTGTTTACGACTCCCCAGGAGGTGCCTGGCGTACACTTCGTTCACTGGGCGCGTGTACTGGTCCTTGAAGAGCTTGATAGCGTCCGCGTACGAGGTCGCGTCTTGGATGACCGAGTACACTCGGTGGTTCACTTTGGAGGTCAGGACATCCAGTTTGTCCTCGTCCGATTTGATTGCTTCGGAGGCGGTCAGGAATTTTTCGAAACACTTAAGCCAGTGAGTAAACTTGGTGGATGAGTCCGCCTCCCGATGATCTAAGTCCAGTCATGCTGGTGTGAGGTTCTTCTCCATCATAAAAATGTTGTTAATAAAATTGATGCGCTATCAATTACTCATAAAAGACTGAGAGTTAGAAGAGTAACGAAAGGCTTTTATTAACAACAGAATGGAGGTCTGCCTCGCGTGGTCGACCGGTCCATGATACTAAGGGCTGGGGAGCAGTCACCTTTATACTAGGACCTGTGGGAGGAGTCAGCCGAGGCATGTCCAGGCATGTACACAGTGGAATACAAACAGGACAAACAGGAATACAAACAGTGGTTTACCACAATTCGCTGCTCACGATGTGGTCTCCTCTACATTGGGGAGACCAAACGCAGATTGGGTGACAGCTTTGCGGAACGCCTCCGTTCAGTCCATAAGGGTGACCCGGAGCTTCCGGTCGCCTGTCATTTTTATTCACTGCCCCATTTCCACTCTGACCTCACCGTCCGCGGCCTCTTGCATTGTTCCACAGAAGTTCGAGGAACAGCACCTCATCTTCCGATTAGGCACTTTACAGCCTTCCGGGCTCAATATCGAGTTCAACAATTTCAGATCATAACCTCGGCCTCCATTAAATTTTTATGTATTTTTTATCCACACCTTTGGTTTGTGCTTTTTCCCTTTTTTTCTCTCCAACATGGCAGCTGTCTCTCATTCTGCCAGCGCATTTCACACTCCATCTAGAGCCGTCTTTTGTCTCTTTACTTGTCATTTTACTATCGGGTCTCGTCTTGAATATCTCTTAATGTCTCTTCACTTCCCTTTTATTCTTTCATCCCCTCCCCCATTTCCCAGCCCCCAAACTGGCCTTTTAATCTGTTTCCTTTCCTGACTTTTCTCTCAGTTCTGTAGAAGGGTTTCGACCTGAAACGTTGACTCTATTTCTCTCTCCACGGATGTTGCCTGGCCTGCTGAGCTTTTCCAGCGTTTTCTGTTGTTATTTCGGATTTCCAGCATCCGCAGTATTTTGCTATCGAGCTATGAACCAGGTGTAGCACCTGTGAAGGATGCGATATTGTGGGTTCTGTGAATGTCAGTGTAGAATTAGATGGTGGATACAGAGCGTTGAGGGTGTGGTGCTGATGGTGGCGCAGTTATGGAGAAGTGTGTTTGTGAGATGAGATCTCACCTTAATCACTCCAGTCAAGTTATTAAATTTCTTGCGGCACTGGAACCATGCCCCGGGGTTAGGGCTCCTGGCTGTGGCCTCCTGGGCGATTTCGCCCCACATGCACCACAATAGTTGCCTCTGTGTCCTTCACATCACCCAGCCACCCCCCCACCTCCAACCCTCATCCTCTCTGTCTCCTCCACATGACCTCCAGGGCTGCATCGGAGCACCTGGGCACCCTCATTCTTGCTACTAGAAACATCACTGCACTCCCAGCTGTTGCACTCTACACCTTCAGTGGAAGTGTGTGCGAGGAGCCCACTGTATACTGCTTCACGAAAATTACGTCTCATCAGCACTTGAGTGCTGTACCTGCAGGTGGCGACGTTCGCCGAATTTCTTAGACACTAAAGAGTTGGCCAAGATTGCGTCTTAAGCTGAAATGTCATTTTAGACCGTGTTTCGTGCAAGACAACATCTTTGTAAAGGAGAAGTATCCAGCGCTAGGAAGGAGCACGAGAAGCTTGCTAAATAGCTGATTGCCACTTAAAATATGATTTGGACAGGTTGGGTGATTGGGCAGAAGCATGGCAGAGGCAATATAACGTGGATAAATGCGAGGTTATCCACTTTAGTGCCAAAAACAGGAAGGCAGATTATTATCTGATGGCAATAGATTGGGAGAAGGGGAAGTGCAACGAGACCTGGGTGTCCTTGTGCACAAGTCGCTGAAGGTAAGCATGCAGGTGCAGCAGGCGGTTAAGAAGGCAAATGGTATGCTGGCCTTAATAGCGAGAGGATTCGAGTTCAGGAACAAGGATGTCTTGCTGCAGTTGTACAGGGCCTTGGTGAGACCACATCTTGAGTATTGTGTGCAGTTTTGGTCGCCTTATCTGAGGACGGATGTTCTTGCCATGGAAGGAGTGCAGCGAAGATTCACCAGGCTAATACCTGGGATGGCAGGAATGATGTATGAGGAGAGATTGGGTCGATTGGGCTTGTACTCGCTGGAGTTTAGAAGAATGAGAGGGGATCTCATTGAAACTTATACAATTCTAACAGGACTAGAGAGACTAGATGCAGGAAGGATGTTCCCGATGGTCGGGGAGTCCAGAACCTGGGGTCACATTCTAAGGATAAGGGGTAAGCCATTTAAGGCTGAGATGAGGAGGAATTTCTTCACCCATAGAGTGGTGAACCTCTGGAATTCTCTACCACAGAAGGCAGTAGAGGCCAATTCATTAAATATATTCAACAAGGAATTGGATATATTTCCTAAGGCTAAAGGGATCAAGGGATATGGGGAGAAAGCAGGGACAGGGTACTGAATTTGGATGATCAGCCATGATCTCATTGAATGGTGGAGCAGGCTCGATGGGCCGGATGGCCTACTCCTGCTCCAAACTTCTATGTTTCTATGTTTCTAAAATGCCTTCTAGCTAGCTGGCTGCTGCTGGAGTTGTGACCTCTGAACCACTTTGGGAGTCTTTGTGGGACAATTTTTCAAGGCTTCACCAACACTCTTATCAATATTTATTCTGGAAATTTTCTGACGACTTCACTGAAAAAGAGTAAGGGCTAAAAATTCGTGGCCGCCACGAGAGTTGCCGCTGTCACCGTGGCCTCGGGATAATGACGGCTGAAATAGATGAAGCGGTACAAGAGAAAAGTTCACACTGGAGGCTAAAGACTTTTAGCCCAGCGCTAACTTCCCATGTAATGCCCTCCTGGTGACGTTAGTGCAGGCATTGAAGGCGAAGTTGGCGTCCAGAAGCGGCGTTCCAGCTTCCAACAGCCTCTGGAAGCGAGGCAATCAGTTCACTGGTCATTGTGGTAAATTAATAGGGCTATATTATAAAGGGGCAAAGCCTTCAGCCCTAATAAAAATTAAAATGAAGTGAAAAATGCAGTTTTCAGCCCTTACTGACGTTAAAATAACTTAACATTAAAAAGTCCCAAATGGGAGTCTTCAGCTCTTAAAGCTGAATTGCCTTCCGACCCTCAAATAATGGGAAAAGTGCTTCAGCACTCGCCCTAACCCATGGAATGGGCACCCAGGTTCTCGCACACAGCAGTCTAGCTTTATGTATGGAGTCAACAGTGTAAGATAGGCCCTCTATCCAAAGGGGCCAGGAGGCCCATCAGAAATAACGATCTGTGACCAGATCACCGAGGCCATCACTGCCACCAGTCTTTGCCCCCCACCCCACCACCCGGCTCCAGCGCCCAAAGAAGCTTCATGACCTCAGACCAGTGGTCAAGGTCAGTGAATGCATCTTCAAAAGCTACCTCTTACCAACTGCACCACTTGCCTCATGCACTGCTAAGCACTCACTCCAAAACACTCAACAGCACACCAAAACGATCCAAAACACACTAAAAGAGTCCAAAACACTCCCAAACACGCCAAAAGAGTCCCATACACTTCGAAACCCTCTGAAACACTCCAAAACAATAGCTTCAAAACAGTCACTCCCAAACACTCCGATCGACTTCAAAACACGACATAAGTCAAAAACACACCAGAACACTCCACAACACTCCAAAACAGTCCAAAACACACCAGAACACCACAACACAATATAAAACATTCCAAAACACTCCCAAACACTCGAAAATTCTCGCTTCTAAACACTAAAGCCAAAACACTCCAATACACTACAAAACACTGCACAACACTCCAACACATTCCCAAACACTCCATAAAATTGCCATACACTTCGAAACCCTCTAAAACACTCCAAAACACTCGCTTCAAAAGAGTCAATTCTAAACACTCCGATCCACTTCAAAACACGACATAACTCAAATACACACCAGAACACACCACAACACTCCAAAACACTCGAAAATTCTCGCTTCTAAACACTCAATCCAAAACACTCCAATACACTACAAAACGCTCCAAAACACTCGGTTCAAAACCGTCACTCCCAAACACTCCAATCCACTCCGATCCACTTCAAAACACGACATAAGTCAAAAACACACCAGAACATTCCACAACACTCCAAAACAGTCCAAAACACACCAAAACACCACAACACAATATAAAACACTCCAAAACACTCGCAAACACTCGAAAATTTTCGCTTCTAAACACTCAATCCAAAACACTCCAATACACTACAAAACACTGCACGACACTCCAACACACTTCCAAACTCTCCGAAACAGTCCCATACACTACGAAACATTTCAAAACACTTCACAACACTCCAAAACAGTCCAAAACATTCGGTTCAAAGCAGTCAATTCCAAACACTCCAATACACTCGAATCCACTTCAAAACACGAGAGAACTCAAAATCACACCAGAACACTCCACAACACTCCAAAACACTCGGTTCAAAACAGTCACTCCCAAACACTCCAATCCACTCCAAAACACTTCAAAACACGACATAACTCAAAAACGCACCAGAACACTCCACAACATTCCAAAACAGTCCAAAACACTCCCAAATTCTCGCTTCTAAACATTCTGTCCAAAACACTCCAATACACTTCAAAACACTCCGACACACTCCCAAACACTCCAAAACAGTCCCATACACTGCGAAACACTTCAAAACCCTCCAGAACACTGGCTACTAAGCACTCACTCCAAAACACTCACTCCAAAACGATCCAAAACACACTAAAAGAGTCCAAAACACTCCCAAACACGCCTAAAGTGTCCCATACACTTCGAAACCCTCTGAAGCACTCCAAAACACTAGCTTCAAAACAGTCACTCCCAAACACCCCGATCCACTTCAAAACACGACATAAGTCAAAAACACACCAGAACACTCCACAACACTCCAAAACAGTCCAAAACACACCAGAACACAACAACACAATATAAAACACTCCAAAACACTCCCAAACACTCGAAAATTCTCGCTTCTAAACACTAAAGCCAAAAAACTCCAATACACTACAAAACACTGCACAACACTCCAACACATTCCCAAACACTCCAGAAAAGTGCCATACACTT
Source organism: Somniosus microcephalus (assembly GCF_052327205.1). Classification (NCBI taxonomy): domain Eukaryota; kingdom Metazoa; phylum Chordata; class Chondrichthyes; order Squaliformes; family Somniosidae; genus Somniosus; species Somniosus microcephalus. The sequence continues at coordinate 52,346,747 of NW_028225183.1, forward strand.
CGAAAACCTCTAAAACACTCCAAAACACTCGCTTCAAAAGAGTCAATTCTAAACACTCCGATCCACTTCAAAACACGACATAACTCAAATACACACCAGAACACCCCAAAACAATAAAAAAACACTCCAAAACACTCCCAAACACTCGAAAATTCTCGCTTCTAAACACGAAATCCAAAACACTCCAATACACTACAAAACACTTCAGAACACTCCAACACACTTCAAAACACTCCAAAAGAGTCCCATACACAACGAAACACTACACAGCATTCCAAAACAGTCCAAAACACTCGGTTCAAAGCAGTCAATCCCAAACACTCCAACCACTCCAAAACACTTCAAAACATGACATAACACAAAAACACACCAGAGCACTCCACAACACTCCAAATCAGTCCAAAACACACCAAAACACCAAAACACTCAAAACAATATAAAACACTCCAAAACACTCCCAAACACTCGAAAATTCTCGCATCTAAACACTAAATCCAAAACACTCCAATACACTACAAAACACTGCACGACACTCCAACACACTTCCAAACTCTCCAAAACAGTCCCATACACTACGAAACACTTCAAAACACTTCACAACACTCCAAAACAGTCCAAAACACTCGGTTCAAAGCAGTCAATCCCAAACACTCCAATCCACTCCAATCCACTTCAAAACACGACATAACTCAAAAACACACCAGAACACTCCACAACACTCCAAAACACTCGAAAATTCTCGCTTCTAAACACTCAATCCAAAAGACTCCAATACACTACAAAACGCTCCAAAACACTCGGTTCAAAACCGTCCCTCCCAAACATTCCAATCCACTCCGATCCACTTCAAAACACGACATAAGTCAAAAACACACCAGAACATTCCACAACACTCCAAAACAGTCCAAAACACACCAAAACACCACAACACAATATAAAACACTCCAAAACACTCCCAAACACTCGAAAATTTTCGCTTCTAAACACTCAATCCAAAACACTCCAATACACTACAAAACACTGCACGACACTCCAACACACTTCCAAACTCTCCGAAACAGTCCCATACACTACGAAACACTTCAAAACACTCCACAACACTCCAAAACAGTCCAAAACACTCCCAAATTCTCGCTTCTAAACATTCCATCCAAAACACTCCAATACACTTCAAAACACTCCGACACACTCCCAAACACTCCAAAATAGTCCCATACACTGCGAAACACTTCAAAACCCTCCATAACACTGGCTACTAAGCACTCACTCCAAAACACTCAACAGCACACCAAAACGATCCAAAACACACTAAAAGAGTCCAAAACACTCCCTAACACGCCAAAAGAGACCCATACACTTCGAAACCATCTGAAACACTCCAAAACACGAACTTCAAAACAGTCACTCCCAAACACTCCGATCCACTTCAAAACACGACATAAGTCAAAAACACACCAGAACACTCCACAACACTCCAAAACAGTCCAAAACACACCAGAACACCACAACATTATATAAAACACTCCAAAACACTCCAGAAGAGTACACTTCGAAACCTTCTAAAACACTCCAAAACACTCGCTTCAAAAGAGTCAATTCTAAACACTCCGATCCACTTCAAAACACGACATAACACAAATACACACCAGAACACGCCACAAGAATCCAAAACAGTCCAAAACACCCCAAAACAATATAAAACACTCCAAAACACTCCCAAACACTCGAAAATTCTCGCTTCTAAACACTCAATCCAAAACACTCGAATACACTACAAAACACTTCAGAACACTCCAACACACTTCAAAACACTCCAAAAGAGTCCCATACACAACGAAACACTACACAGCATTCCAAAACAGTCCAAAACACTCGGTTCAAAGCAGTCAATCCCAAACACTCCAACCACTCCAAAACACTTCAAAACACGACATAACACAAAAACACACCAGAGCACTCCACAACACTCCAAATCAGTCCAAAACACACCAAAACACCAAAACACTCAAAACAATATAAAACACTCCAAAACACTCCCAAACACTCGAAAATTCTCGCATCTAAACACTAAATCCAAAACACTCCAATACACTACAAAACACTGCACGACACTCCAACACACTTCCAAACTCTCCAAAACAGTCCCATACACTACGAAACACTTCAAAACACTTCACAACACTCCAAAACAGTCCAAAACACTCGGTTCAAAGCAGTCAATCCCAAACACTCCAATCCACTCCAATCCACTTCAAAACACGACATAACTCAAAAACACACCAGAACACTCCACAACACTCCAAAACACTCGAAAATTCTCGCTTCTAAACACTCAATCCAAAACACTCCAATACACTACAAAACGCTCCAAAACACTCGGTTCAAAACCGTCACTCCCAAACACTCCAATCCACTCCGATCCACTTCAAAACACGACATAAGTCAAAAACACACCAGAACATTCCACAACACTCCAAAACAGTCCAAAACACACCAAAACACCACAACACAATATAAAACACTCCAAAACACTCCCAAACACTCGAAAATTTTCGCTTCTAAACACTCAATCCAAAACACTCCAATACACTACAAAACACTGCACGACACTCCAACACACGTCCAAACTCTCCGAAACAGTCCCATACACTACGAAACACTTCAAAACACTTCACAACACTCCAAAACAGTCCAAAACATTCGGTTCAAAGCAGTCAATTCCAAACACTCCAATACACTCGAATCCACTTCAAAACACGACAGAACTCAAAAACACACCAGAACACTCCACAACACTCCAAAACACTCGGTTCAAAACAGTCACTCCCAAACACTCCAATCCACTCCAAAACACTTCAAAACAAGACATAACTCAAAAACGCACGAAAACACTCCACAACACTCCAAAACAGTCCAAAACACTCCCAAATTCTCGCTTCTAAACATTCCATCCAAAACACTCCAATACACTTCCAAACACTCCGACACACTCCCAAACACTCCAAAATAGTCCCATACACTGCGAAACACTTCAAAACCCTCCATAACACTGGCTACTAAGCACTCACTCCAAAACACTCAACAGCACACCAAAACGATCCAAAACACACTAAAAGAGTCCAAAACACTCCCTAACACGCCAAAAGAGTCCCATACACTTCGAAACCCTCTGAAACACTCCAAAACACTAGCTTCAAAACAGTCACTCCCAAACACTCCGATCCACTTCAAAACACGACATAAGTCAAAAACACACCAGAACATTCCACAACACTCCAAAACAGTCCAAAACACACCAAAACACCACAACACAATATAAAACACTCCAAAACACTCCCAAACACTCGAAAATTTTCGCTTCTAAACACTCAATCCAAAACACTCCAATACACTACAAAACACTGCACGACACTCCAACACACTTCCAAACTCTCCGAAACAGTCCCATACACTACGAAACACTTCAAAACACTTCACAACACTCCAAAACAGTCCAAAACATTCGGTTCAAAGCAGTCAATTCCAAACACTCCAATACACTCGAATCCACTTCAAAACACGACAGAACTCAAAAACACACCAGAACACTCCACAACACTCCAAAACACTCGGTTCAAAACAGTCACTCCCAAACACTCCAATCCACTCCAAACACTTCAAAACACGACATAACTCAAAAACGCACGAAAACACTCCACAACACTCCAATACAGTCCAAAACACTCCCAAATTCTCGCTTCTAAACATTCCATCCAAAACACTCCAATACACTTCAAAACACTCCGACACACTCCCAAACACTCCAAAATAGTCCCATACACTGCGAAACACTTCAAAACCCTCCATAACACTGGCTACTAAGCACTCACTCCAAAACACTCAACAGCACACCAAAACGATCCAAAACACACTAAAAGAGTCCAAAACACTCCCTAACACGCCAAAAGAGTCCCATACACTTCGAAACCCTCTGAAACACTCCAAAACACTAGCTTCAAAACAGTCACTCCCAAACACTCCGATCGACTTCAAAACACGACATAAGTCAAAAACACACCAGAACACTCCACAACACTCCAAAACAGTCCAAAACACACCAGAACACCACAACATTATATAAAACACTCCAAAATGCTCCCAAACACTCGAAAATTCTCGCTTCTAAACACTAAATCCAAAACACTCCAATACACTACAAAACACTGCACGACACTCCAACACACTTCCAAACTCTCCGAAACAGTCCCATACACTACGAAACACTTCAAAACACTTCACAACACTCCAAAACAGTCCAAAACATTCGGTTCAAAGCAGTCAATTCCAAACACTCCAATACACTCGAATCCACTTCAAAACACGACAGAACTCAAAAACACACCAGAACACTCCACAACACTCCAAAACACTCGGTTCAAAACAGTCACTCCCAAACACTCCAATCCACTCCAAAACACTTCAAAACACGACATAACTCAAAAACGCACGAAAACACTCCACAACACTCCAAAACAGTCCAAAACACTCCCAAATTCTCGCTTCTAAACATTCCATCCAAAACACTCCAATACACTTCAAAACACTCCGACACACTCCCAAACACTCCAAAATAGTCCCATACACTGCGAAACACTTCAAAACCCTCCATAACACTGGCTACTAAGCACTCACTCCAAAACACTCAACAGCACACCAAAACGATCCAAAACACACTAAAAGAGTCCAAAACACTCCCTAACACGCCAAAAGAGTCCCATACACTTCGAAACCCTCTGAAACACTCCAAAACACTAGCTTCAAAACAGTCACTCCCAAACACTCCGATCCACTTCAAAACACGACATAAGTCAAAAACACACCAGAACACTCCACAACACTCCAAAACAGTCCAAAACACACCAGAACACCACAACATTATATAAAACACTCCAAAACGCTCCCAAACACTCGAAAATTCTCGCTTCTAAACACTAAATCCAAAACACTCCAATACACTACAAAACACTGCACAACACTCCAACACTCTCCCAAACACTCCAGAAGAGTCCCATACACTTCGAAACCCTCCAAAACACTCCAAAACACTCGCTTCAAAAGAGTCAATTCTAAACACTCCGATCCACTTCAAAACACGACATAACTCAAATACACACCAGAACACGCCACAAGAATCCAAAACAGTCCAAAACACCCCAAAACAATATAAAACACTCCAAAACACTCCCAAACACTCGAAAATTCTCGCTTCTAAACATTAAATCCAAAACACTCCAATACACTACAAAACACTGCACAACATTCCAACACACTTCCAAACTCTCCAAAACAGTCCCATACACTACGAAACACTTCGCAGCATTCCAAAACAGTCCAAAACACTCGGTTCAGAACAGTCACTCCCAAACACTCCGATCCACTTCAAAACACGACATAAGTCAAAAACACACCAGGACACTCCACAACACTCCAAAACAGTCCAAAACACACCAAAACACCACAACACAATATAAAACACTCCAAAATACTCCCAAACACTCGAAAATTCTCGCTTCTAAACACTCAATCCAAAACACTCCAATACACTACAAAACACTGCACGACACTCCAACACACTTCCAAACTCTCCGAAACAGTCCCATACACTACGAAACACTTCAAAACACTTCACAACACTCCAAAACAGTCCAAAACACTCGGTTCAAAGCAGTCAATCCCAAACACTCCAATGCATTCCAAAACACTTCAAAACACATAACTCAAAAACACACCAGAGCACTCCACAACACTCCAATCAGTCCAAAACACACCAAAACACCAAAACACTCCAAAACAATATAAACCACTCCAAAACACTCCCAAACACTCGAAAATTCTCGCTTCTAAACACTCAATCCAAAACACACCAATACACTACAAAACGCTCCAAAACACTCGGTTCAAAACAGTCACTCCCAAACACTCGAAAATTTTCGCTTCTAAACACTCAATCCAAAACACTCCAATACACTACAAAACACTGCACGACACTCCCACAAACTTCCAAACTCTCCGAAACAGTCCCATACACGACGAAACACTTCAAAACACTTCACAACACTCCAAAACAGTCCAAAACACTCGGTTCGAAGCAGTCAATCCCAAACACTCCTCCAATCCACTCCAAAACACTTCAAAACACGACATAACTCAAAAACACACCAGAGCACTCCACAACACTCCAAATCAGTCCAAAACACACCAAAACACTCAAAACAATATAAAACACTCCAAAGCACTCCCAAACACTCGAAAATTCTCGCATCTAGACACAAAATCCAAAACACTCCAATACACTACAAAACACTGCACAACACTCCAACACACTTCCAAACTCGCCAAAACAGTCCCATACACTACGAAACACTTCAAAACACTTCACAACACTCCAAAACAGTCCAAAACACTCGGTTCAAAGCAGTCAATCCCAAATACTCCAATCCACTCCAAAACACTTCAAAACACATTACTCAAAAACACACCAGAGCAGTCCACAACACTCCAAATCAGTCCAAAACACACCAAAACACTCCAAAACAATATAAACCACTCCAAAACACTCCCAAACACTCGAAAATTCTCGCATCTAAACACAAAATCCAAAACACTCCAATACACTACAAAACACTGCACAACACTCCAACACACTTCCAAACTCTCCAAAACAGTCCCATACACTACGAAACACTTCAAAACACTTCACAACACTCCAAAACAGTCCAAAACACTCGGTTCAAAACAGTCACTCCCAAACACTCCAATCCACTCCAATCCACTTCAAAACACGACATAACTCAAAAACACACCAGAACACCATAACACAATATAAAACACTCCAAAAACTCCCAAACACTCGAAAATTCTCGCTTCTAAACATCCAATCCAAAACACTCCAATACACAACAAAACACTGCACGACACTCCAACACACTTCCAAAATCTGCGAAACAGTCCCATACACTACGAAACACTTCAAAACACTTCACAACACTCCTAAACAGTGCAAAACACTCGGTTCAAAGCAGTCAATCCCAAACACTCCATTCCACTCCAAAACACTTCAAAACACGACATAACACAAAAAACACCAGAGCACTCCACAACAGTCCAAATCAGTCCAAAACACACCAAAACACCAAAACACTCAAAACAATATAAAACACTCCAAAACACTCCCAAACACTCGAAAATTCTCGCATCTAAACACTAAATCCAAAACACTCCAAAACACTACAAAACACTGCACGACACTCCAACACACTTCCAAACTCTCCAAAACAGTCCCATACACTACGAAACACTTCAAAACACTTCACAACACTCCAAAACAGTCCAAAACACTCGGTTCAAAGCAGTCAATCCCAAACACTCCAATCCACTCCAATCCACTTCAAAACACGACATAACTCAAAAACACACCAGAACACTCCACAACACTCCAAAACACCCGAAAATTCTCGCTTCTAAACACTCAATCCAAAACACTCCAATACACTACAAAACGCTCCAAAACACTCAGTTCAAAACAGTCACTCCCAAACACTCCAATCCACTCCAATCCACTTCAAAACACGACATAACTCAAAAACACACCAGAACACTCCACAACACTCCAAAACACTCGGTTCAAAACAGTCACTCCCAAACACTCCAATACACTCCAAAACAGTCCAAAACACCACAACACAATACAAAACACTCCCAAATTCTCGCTTCTAAACATTCTATCCAAAACACTTCAATACACTACAAAACATTCCGACACACTCCCAAACACTCCAAAATAGTCCCAGACACTACGAAACACTTCAAAACCCTCCATAACAATGGCTACTAAGCACTCACTCCAAAACACTCAACAGCACACCAAAACGATCCAAAACACACTAAAAGAGTCCAAATCACTCCTAAACACGCCAAAAGAGTCCCATACACTCTGAAACTCTCTAAAACACTCCAAAACACTCGCTTCAAAACAGTCACTCCCAAACACTCCGATCCACTTCAAAACACGACATAAGTCAAAAACACACCAGAACACTCCACAACACTCCAAAACAGTCCAAAACACACCAAAACACCACAACACAATATAAAACACTCCAAAACACTCGAAATTTCTCGCTTCTAAACACCCAATCCAAAACACTCCAATACACAACAAAACACTGCACGACACTCCAACACACTTCCAAAATCTGCGAAACAGTCCCATACACTACGAAACACTTCAAAACACTTCACACCACTCCAAAACAGTCCAAAACACTCGGTTCAAAGCAGTCAATCCCAAACACTCCAATCCACTCCAAAACACTTCAAAACACGACATAACTCAAAAACACACCAGATCACTCCACAACACTCCAAATCAGTCCAAAACACACCAAAACACTCAAAACAATGTAAAACACTCCAAAACACTCCCAAACACTCGAAAATTCTCGCTTCTAAACACTAAATCCAAAACACTCCAATACACTACAAAACACTGCACAACACTCCAACACACTTCCAAACTCTCCGAAATAGTCCCATACACTACGAAACACTTCAAAACACATCACAACACTCCAACACACTTCCAAACTCTCCGAAATAGTCCCATACACTACGAAACACTTCAAAACACTTCAGAACACTCCAAAACTGTCCAAAACACTCGGTTCAAAGCAGTCACTCCCAAACACTCCAATCCACTCCAAAACACTTCAAAACACGACATAGCTCAAAAACACACCAGAGCACTCCACAACACTCCAAATCAGTCCAAAACACACCAAAACACTCAAAACAATGTAAAACACTGCAAAACACTCCCAAACACTCGAAAATTCTCGCTTCTAAACACTAAATCCAAAACACTCCAATACACTACAAAACACTGCACAACACTCCAACACACTTCCAAACTCTCCGAAATAGTCCCATACACTACGAAACACTTCAAAACACATCACAACACTCCAACACACTTCCAAACTCTCCGAAATAGTCCCATACACTACGAAACACTTCTAAACACTTCAGAACACTCCAAAACAGTCCAAAACACTCGGTTCAAAGCAGTCACTCCCAAGCACTCCAATCCACTCCAAAACACTTCAAAACACGACATAACTCAAAAACGCACGAAAACACTCCACAACACTCCAAAACAGTCCCAAACACTCCCAAATTCTCGCTTCTAGTCATTCTATCCAAAACACTCCAATACACTACAAAACACTCCGACGCACTCCCAAACACTCCAAAATAGTCCCATACACTGCGAAACACTTCAAAACCCTCCATAACACTGGCTACTAAGCAGTCACTCCAAAACACTCAAAAACACTCAACAGCACACCAAAACGATCCAGAACACACTAAGAGTCCAAAACACTCCCAAACACGCCAAAAGGGTCCCATACACTCCGAAACCCTCTGAAACACTCCAAAACACTCGCTTCAAAACAGTCACTCCCAAACACTCCGATCCACTTCAAAACACGACATAAGTCAAAAACACACCAGAACACTCCACAACACTCCAAAACACACCACAACACAATATAAAACACTCCAAAACACTCCCAAACACTCGAAAATTCTCGCTTATAAACACGCAATCCAAAACACTACAAAACACTGCACAACACTCCAACACACTTCCAAACTCTCCAAAACAGTCCCATACAGTACGAAACACTTCAAAACACTTCACAACACTCCAAAACACTCGGTTCAAAACAGTCACTCCCAAACACTCCAATCCACTCCAAAACACTTCAAAACACGACATAACTCAAAAACGCACCAGAACTCTCCACAACACTACAAAACAGTCTAAAACACTCCAAAATTCTCGCTTCTAAACATTTTATCCAAAACACTCCAATACACTACAAAACACTCGGACACACTCCCAAACACTCCAAAATAGTCCCATACACTACGAAACACTTCAAAACCCTCCATAACACTGGCTACTAAGCACTCACTCCAAAACACTCAACAGCACACCAAAACGATCCAAAACACACTAAAAGAGTCCAAAACACTCCTAAACACGCCAAAAGAGTCCCATACACTCCGAAACCCTCTAAAACACTCCAAAACACTCGCTTCAAAACAGTCACTCCCAAACACTCCGATCCACTTCAAAACACGACATAAGTCAAAAACACACCAGAACTCTCCACAACACTCCAAAACAGTCCAAAACACACCAGAACACCACAACTCAATATAAAACACTCCAAAACAGTCCCAAACACTCGAAAATTCTCGCTTCTAAACACTAAAGCCAAAACACTCCAATACACTACAAAACACTGCACAACACTCCAACACATTCCCAAACACTCCAGAAGAGTCCCATACACTTCGAAACCCTCTAAAGCACTCAAAACACTCGCTTCAAAAGAGTCAATTCTAAACACTCCGATCCACTTCAAAACACGACATAACTCAAATACACACCAGAACACGCCACAACAATCCAAAACAGTCCAAAACACCCCAAAACAATATAAAACACTCCAAAACACTCCCAAATACTCGAAAATTCTCGCTTCTAAACACTAAATCCAAAACACTCCAATACACTACAAAACACTTCAGAACACTCCAACACACTTCAAAACACTCCAAAACAGTCCCATACACCACGAAACACTTCACAGCATTCCAAAACTGTCCAAAACACTCGGTTCAAAGCAGTCAATCCCAAACACTCCAATCCACTCCAAAACACTTCAAAACACGACATAACACAAAAACACACCAGAGCACTCCACAACACTCCAAATCAGTCCAAAACACACCAAAACACCAAAACACTCAAAACAATATAAAACACTCCAAAACACTCCCAAACACTCGAAAACTCCCGCATCTAAATACTAAATCCAAAACACTTCAATACACTACAAAACATTCCGACACACTCCCAAACACTCCAAAATAGTCCCAGACACTCCGATCCACTTCAAAACACGACATAAGTCAAAAACACACCAGAACACTCCACAACACTCCAAAACAGTCCAAAACACACCAAAACACCACAACACAATATAAAACACTCCAAAATACTCCCAAACACTCGAAAATTCTCGCTTCTAAACACTCAATCCAAAACACTCCAATACACTGCAAAACACTGCACGACACTCCAACACACTTCCAAACTCTCCGAAACAGTCCCATACACTACGAAACATTTCAAAACACTTCACAACACTTCAAAACAGTCCCAAAACACTCGGTTCAAAACAGTCACTCCCAAACACTCCAATCCACTCCAAAACACTTCAAAACACGACATAACTCAAAAACACACCAGAGCACTCCACAACACTCCAAATCAGTCCAAAACACACCAAAACACTCAAAACAATGTAAAACATTCCAAAACACTCCCAAACACTCGAAAATTCTCGCTTCTAAACACTAAATCCAAAACACTCCAATACACTACAAAACACTGCACAACACTCCAACACACTTCCAAACTCTCCGAAATAGTCCCATACACTACGAAACACTTCAAAACACTTCACAACACTCCAAAACAGTCCAAAACACTCGGATCAAAGCATTCACTCCCAAGCACTCCAATCCACTCCAAAACACTTCAAAACACGACATAACTCAAAAACGCACCAAAACACTCCACAACACTCCAAAACAGTCCCAAACACTCCCAAATTCTCGCTTCTAGACATTCTATCCAAAACACTCCAATACACTACAAAACACTCCGAAGCACTCGCAAACACTCCAAAATAGTCCCATACACTGCGAAACACTTCAAAACCCTCCATAACACTGGCTACTAAGCAGTCACTCCAAAACACTCAACAGCACACCAAAACGATCCAGAACACACTAAGAGTCCAAAACACTCCCAAACACGCCAAAAGAGTCCCATACACTCCGAAACCCTCTGAAACACTCCAAAACACTAGCTTCAAAACAGTCACTCCCAAACACTCCGATCCACTTCAAAACACGACATAAGTCAAAAACACACCAGAACACTTCACAACACTCCAAAACAGTCCAAAACACACCACAACAGAATATAAAACACTCCAAAACACTCCCAAACACTCGAAAATTCTCGCTTATAAACACTCAATCCAAAAAAATACAAAACACTGCACAACACTCCAACACACTTCTAAACTCTCCAAAACAGTCCCATACAGTACGAAACACTTCAAAACACTTCACAACACTCCAAAACACTCGGTTCAAAACAGTCACTCCCAAACACTCCAATCCACTCCAAAACACTTCAAAACATGACATAACTCAAAAACGCACCAAAACACTCCACAACACTACAAAACAGTCTAAAACACTCCAAAATTCTCGCTTCTAAACATTCTATCCAAAACACTCCAATACACTACAAAACACTCGGACACACTCCCAAACACTCCAAAATAGTCCCATACGCTACGAAACACTTCAAAACCCTCCATAACACTGGCTACTAAGCACTCACTCCAAAACACTCAACAGCACACCAAAACGATCCAAAACACACTAAAAGTGTCCAAAACACTCCTAAACACGACAAAAGAGTCCCATACACTCCGAAACCCTCTAAAACGCTCCAAAACACTCGCTTCAAAACAGTCACTCCCAAACACTCCGATCCACATCAAACACGACATAAGTTAAAAACACACCAGAACTCTCCACAACACTCCAAAACAGTCCAAAACACACCAGAAAACCACAACTCAATATAAAACACTCCAAAACAGTCCCAAACACTCGAAAATTCTCGCTTCTAAACACAAAAGCCAAAACACTGCAATACACTACAAAACACTGCACAACACTCCAACACATTCCCAAACACTCCAGAAGAGTCCCATACACTTCGTAACCCTCTAAAGCACTCCAAAACACTCGCTTCAATAGAGTCAATTCTAAACACTCCGATCCACTTCAAAACACGACATAACTCAAATACACACCAGAACACGCCACAACAATCCAAAACAGTCCAAAACTCCCAAAACAATATAAAACACTACAAAACACTCCCAAACACTCGAAATTCTCGCTTCTAAACACTAAATCCAAAACACTCCAATACACTACAAAACACTTCAGAACACTCCAACAGACTTCAAAACACTCCAAAACAGTCCCATACAACACGAAACACTTCACAGCATTCCAAAACAGTCCAAAACACTCGGTTCGAAGCAGTCAATCACAAACACTCCCCCAATCCACTCCAAAACACTTCAAAACACGACATAACTCAAAAACACACCAGGACACTCCACAACACTCCAAATCAGTCCAAAACACACCAAAACACTCAAAACAATATAAAACACTCCAAAGCACTCCCAAGCACTCGAAAATTCTCGCATCTAAACATAAATCCAAAACACTCCAATACACTACAAAACACTGCACAACACTCCAACACACTTACAAACTCTCCAAAATAGTCCCATACACTACGAAACACTTCAAAACACTTCACAACACTCCAAAACAGTCCAAAACACTCGGTTCAAAGCAGTCAATCCCAAACACTCCAATCCACTCCAAAGCACTTCAAAACACGACATAACACAAAAACACACCAGAGCACTCCACAACACTCCAAATCAGTCCAAAACACACCAAAACACCAAAACACTCAAAACAATATAAAACACTTCAAAACACTCCCAAACACTCGAAAATTCTCGCATCTAAACACAAAATCCAAAACACTCCAATACACTACAAAACACTGCACAACACTCCAACACACTTCCAAACTCTCCAAAACAGTCCCATACACTACGAAACACTTCAAAACACTTCACAACACTCCAAAACAGTCCAAAACACTCGGTTCAAAGCAGTCAATCCCAAACACTCCAATCCACTCCAAAACACTTCAAAAAACATAACTCAAAAACACACCAGAGCACTCCACAACACTCCAAATCAGTCCAAAACACACCAAAACACCAAAACACTCCAAAACAACATAAACCACTCCAAAACACTCCCAAACACTCGAAAATTCTCGCTTCTAAACACTCAATCCAAAACACTCCAATACACTACAAAACACTGCACGACACTCCAACACACTTCCAAACTCTCCGAAACAGTCCCATACACTACGAAACACTTCAAAACACTTCACAACACTCCAAAACAGTCAAAAACACTCGGTTCAAAGCAGTCAATCCCAAACACTCCAATCCACTCCAAAACACTTCAAAAAACATAACTCAAAAACACACGAGAGCACTCCACAACACTCCAAATCAGTCCAAAACACACCAAAACACCAAAACACTCAAAACAATGTAAAACACTCCCAAACACTCGAAAATTCTCGCTTCTAAACACTAAATCCAAAACACTCCAATACACTACAAAACACTGCACAACACTCCAACACACTTCCAATCTCTCCGAAATAGTCCCATACACTACGAAACACTTCAAAACACTTCACAACACGCCAAAACAGTCCAAAACACTCGGTTCGAAGCAGTCAATCCCAAACACTCCTCCAATCCACTCCAAAACACTTCAAAGCACGACATAACTCAAAAACACACCAGGACACTCCACAACACTCCAAATCAGTCCAAAACTCACCAAAACACTCAAAACAATATAAAACACTCCAAAGCACTCCCAAGCACTCGAAAATTCTCGCATCTAAACACTAAATCCAAAACACTCCAATACACTACAAAACACTGCACAACACTCCAACACACTTACAAACTCTCCAAAATAGTCCCATACACTACGAAACACTTCAAAACACTTCACAACACTCCAAAATAGTCCAAAACACTCGGTTCAAAGCAGTCAATCCCAAGCACTCCAATCCACTCCAAAACACTTCAAAACACGACATAACACAAAAACACCAGAGCACTCCACAACACTCCAAATCAGTCCAAAACACACCAAAACACCAAAACACTCAAAACAATATAAAACACTCCAAAACACTCCCAAACACTCGAAAATTCTCGCATCTAAACACAAAATCCAAAACACTCCAATACACTACAAACACTGCACAACACTCCAACACACTTCCAAACTCTCCAAAACAGTCCCATGCACTACGAAACACTTCAAAACACTTCACAACACTCCAAAACAGTCCAAAACACTCGGTTCAAAGCAGTCAATCCCAAACACTCCAATCCATTCCAAAACACTTCAAAAAACATAACTCAAAAACACACTAGAGCACTCCACAACACTCCAAATCGGTCCAAAACACACCAAAACACCAAAACACTCCAAAACAATATAAACCACTCCAAAACACTCCCAAACACTCGAAAATTCTCGCTTCTAAACACTCAATCCAAAACACTCCAATACACTACAAAACGCTCCAAAACACTCGGTTCAAAACAGTCACTCCCAAACACTCCAATCCACTCCAGTCCACTTCAAAACACGACATAACTCAAAAACACACCAGAACACTCCACAACACTCCAAAACAGTTCAAAACACTCGGTTCAAAGCAGTCAATCCCAAACACTCCAATCCACTCCAAAACACTTCAAAACACGACATAACTCAAAAACACACCAGAGCACTCCACAACACTCCAAATCAGTCCAAAACACACCAAAACACCAAAACACTCAAAACAATGTAAAACACTCCAAAACACTCGAAAATTCTCGCTTCTAAACACTAAATCCAAAACACTCCAATACACTACAAAACACTGCACAACACTCCAACACACTTCCAAACTCTCCGAAATAGTCCCATACACTACGAAACACTTCAAAACACTTCACAACACTCCAAAACAGTCCAAAACACTCGGTTCGAAGCAGTCAATCCCAAACACTCCTCCAATCCACTCCAAAACACTTCAAAACACGACATAACTCAAAAACACACCAGGACACTCCACAACACTCCAAATCAGTCGAAAACACACCAAAACACTCAAAACAATATAAAACACTCCAAAGCACTCCCAAGCACTCGAAAATTCTCGCATCTAAACACTAAATCCAAAACACTCCAATACACTACAAAACACTGCACAACACTCCAACACACTTACAAACTCTCCAAAATAGTCCCATACACTACGAAACACTTCAAAACACTTCACAACACTCCAAAACAGTCCAAAACACTCGGTTCAAAGCAGTCAATCCCAAACACTCCAATCCACTCCAAAGCACTTCAAAACACGACATAACACAAAAACACACCAGAGCACTCCACAACACTCCAAATCAGTCCAAAACACACCAAAACACCAAAACACTCAAAACAATATAAAACACTTCAAAACACTCCCAAACACTCGAAAATTCTCGCATCTAAACACAAAATCCAAAACACTCCAATACACTACAAAACACTGCACAACACTCCAACACACTTCCAAACTCTCCAAAACAGTCCCATACACTACGAAACACTTCAAAACACTTCACAACACTCCAAAACAGTCCAAAACACTCGGTTCAAAGCAGTCAATCCCAAACACTCCAATCCACTCCAAAACACTTCAAAAAACATAACTCAAAAACACACCAGAGCACTCCACAACACTCCAAATCAGTCCAAAACACACCAAAACACCAAAACACTCCAAAACAACATAAACCACTCCAAAACACTCCCAAACACTCGAAAATTCTCGCTTCTAAACACTCAATCCAAAACACTCCAATACACTACAAAACACTGCACGACACTCCAACACACTTCCAAACTCTCCGAAACAGTCCCATACACTACGAAACACTTCAAAACACTTCACAACACTCCAAAACAGTCCCAAAACACTCGGTTCAAAGCAGTCAATCCCAAGCACTCGAATCCACTCCAAAAACACTTCAAAAAACATAACTCAAAAACACACTAGAGCACTCCACAACACTCCAAATCGATCCAAAACACACCAAAACACCAAAACACTCCAAAACAATATAAACCACTCCAAAACACTCCCAAACACTCGAAAATTCTCGCTTCTAAACACTCAATCCAAAACACTCCAATACACTACAAAACGCTCCAAAACACTCGGTTCAAAGTCACTCCCAAACACTCCAATCCACTCCAGTCCACTTCAAAACACGACATAACTCAAAAACACACCAGAACACTCCACAACACTCCAAAATAGTCCAAAACACTCGGTTCAAAGCAGTCAATCCCAAACACTCCAATCCACTCCAAAACACTTCAAAACACGACATAACTCAAAAACACACCAGAGCACTCCACAACACTCCAAATCAGTCCAAAACACACCAAAACACCAAAACACTCAAAACAATGTAAAACACTCCAAAACACTCCCAAACACTCGAAAATTCTCGCTTCTAAACACTAAATCCAAAACACTCCAATACACTACAAAACACTGCACAACACTCCAACACACTTCCAAACTCTCCGAAATAGTCCCATACACTACGAAACACTTCAAAACACTTCACAACACGCCAAAACAGTCCAAAACACTCGGTTCGAAGCAGTCAATCCCAAACACTCCTCCAATCCACTCCAAAACACTTCAAAACACGACATAACTCAAAAACACACCAGGACACTCCACAACACTCCAAATCAGTCCAAAACACACCAAAACACTCAAAACAATTTAAAACACTCCAAAGCACTCCCAAGCACTCGAAAATTCTCGCATCTAAACACTAAATCCAAAACACTCCAATACACTACAAAACACTGCACAACACTCCAACACACTTCCAAACTCTCCAAAATAGTCCCATACACTACGAAACACTTCAAAACACTTCACAACACTCCAAAACAGTCCAAAACACTCGGTTCAAAGCAGTCAATCCCAAACACTCCAATCCACTCCAAAGCACTTCAAAACACGACATAACACAAAAACACACCAGAGCACTCCACAACACTCCAAATCAGTCCAAAACACACCAAAACACCAAAACACTCAAAACAATATAAAACACTCCAAAACACTCCCAAACACTCGAAAATTCTCGCATCTAAACACAAAATCCAAAACACTCCAATACACTACAAAACACTGCACAACACTCCAACACACTTCCAAACTCTCCAAAACAGTCCCATACATTACGAAACACTTCAAAACACTTCACAACACTCCAAAACACTCGGTTCAAAGCAGTCAATCCCAAACACTCCAATCCACTCCAAAACACTTCAAAAAACATAACTCAAAAACACACCAGAGCACTCCACAACACTCCAAATCAGTCCAAAACACACCAAAACACCAAAACACTCCAAAACAACATAAACCACTCCAAAACACTCCCAAACACTCGAAAATTCTCGCTTCTAAACACTCAATCCAAAACACTCCAATACACTACAAAACGCTCCAAAACACTCGGTTCAAAGTCACTCCCAAACACTCCAATCCACTCCAGTCCACTTCAAAACACGGCATAACTCAAAAACACACCAGAACACTCCACAACACTCCAAAACAGTCCAAAACACTCGGTTCAAAGCAGTCAATCCCAAACACTCCAATCCACTCCAAAAACACTTCAAAACACGACATAACTCAAAAACACACCAGAGCACTCCACAACACTCCAAATCAGTCCAAAACACACCAAAACACCAAAACACTCAAAACAATGTAAAACACTCCAAAACACTCCCAAACACTCGAAAATTCTCGCTTCTAAACACTAAATCCAAAACACTCCAATACACTACAAAACACTGCACAACACTCCAACACACTTCCAAACTCTCCGAAATAGTCCCATACACTACGAAACACTTCAAAACACTTCACAACACGCCAAAACAGTCCAAAACACTCGGTTCGAAGCAGTCAATCCCAAACACTCCTCCAATCCACTCCAAAACACTTCAAAACACGACATAACTCAAAAACACACCAGGACACTCCACAACACTCCAAATCAGTCCAAAACACACCAAAACACTCAAAACAATTTAAAACACTCCAAAGCACTCCCAAGCACTCGAAAATTCTCGCATCTAAACACTAAATCCAAAACACTCCAATACACTACAAAACACTGCACAACACTCCAACACACTTCCAAACTCTCCAAAATAGTCCCATACACTACGAAACACTTCAAAACACTTCACAACACTCCAAAACAGTCCAAAACACTCGGTTCAAAGCAGTCAATCCCAAACACTCCAATCCACTCCAAAGCACTTCAAAACACGACATAACACAAAAACACACCAGAGCACTCCACAACACTCCAAATCAGTCCAAAACACACCAAAACACCAAAACACTCAAAACAATATAAAACACTCCAAAACACTCCCAAACACTCGAAAATTCTCGCATCTAAACACAAAATCCAAAACACTCCAATACACTACAAAACACTGCACAACACTCCAACACACTTCCAAACTCTCCAAAACAGTCCCATACATTACGAAACACTTCAAAACACTTCACAACACTCCAAAACAGTCCAAAACACTCGGTTCAAAGCAGTCAATCCCAAACACTCCAATCCACTCCAAAACACTTCAAAAAACATAACTCAAAAACACACCAGAGCACTCCACAACACTCCAAATCAGTCCAAAACACACCAAAACACCAAAACACTCCAAAACAACATAAACCACTCCAAAACACTCCCAAACACTCGAAAATTCTCGCTTCTAAACACTCAATCCAAAACACTCCAATACACTACAAAACACTGCACGACACTCCAACACACTTCCAAACTCTCCGAAACAGTCCCATGCACTACGAAACACTTCAAAACACTTCACAACACTACAAAACAGTCCAAAACACTCGGTTCAAAGCAGTCAATCCCAAGCACTCAAATCCACTCCAAAACACTTCAAAACACGACATAACACAAAAACACACCAGAGCACTCCACAACACTCCAAATCAGTCCAAAACACACCAAAACACCAAAACACTCAAAACAATATAAAACACTCCAAAACACTCCCAAACACTCGAAAATTCTCGCATCTAAACACAAAATCCAAAACACTCCAATACACTACAAACACTGCACAACACTCCAACACACTTCCAAACTCTCCAAAACAGTCCCATGCACTACGAAACACTTCAAAACACTTCACAACACTCCAAAACAGTCCAAAACACTCGGTTCAAAGCAGTCAATCCCAAACACTCCAATCCACTCCAAAACACTTCAAAAAACATAACTCAAAAACACACTAGAGCACTCCACAACACTCCAAATCGGTCCAAAACACACCAAAACACCAAAACACTCCAAAACAATATAAACCACTCCAAAACACTCCCAAACACTCGAAAATTCTCGCTTCTAAACACTCAATCCAAAACACTCCAATACACTACAAAACGCTCCAAAACACTCGGTTCAAAACAGTCACTCCCAAACACTCCAATCCACTCCAGTCCACTTCAAAACACGACATAACTCAAAAACACACCAGAACACTCCACAACACTCCAAAACAGTCCAAAACACTCGGTTCAAAGCAGTCAATCCCAAACACTCCAATCCACTCCAAAACACTTCAAAACACGACATAACTCAAAAACACACCAGGACACTCCACAACACTCCAAATCAGTCCAAAACACACCAAAACACTCAAAACAATATAAACCACTCCAAAGCACTCCCAAGCACCTGAAAATTCTCGCATCTAAACACTAAATCCAAAACACTCCAATACACTACAAAACACTGCACAACACTCCAACACACTTACAAACTCTCCAAAACAGTCCCATACACTACGAAACACTTCAAAACACTTCACAACACTCCAAAACAGCCCAAAACACTCGGTTCAAAGCAGTCAATCCCAAACACTCCAATCCACTCCAAAACACTTCAAAAAACATAACTCAAAAACACACCAGAGCACTCCACAACACTCCAAATCAGTCCAAAACACACCAAAACAACAAAACACTCCAAAACAACATAAACCACTCCAAAACACTCCCAAACACTCGAAAATTCTCGCTTCTAAACACTCAATCCAAAACACTCCAATAGACTACAAAACACTGCACGACACTCCAACACACTTCCAAACTCTCCGAAACAGTCCCATACATTACGAAACACTTCAAAACACTTCACAACACTCCAAAACAGTCCAAAACACTCGGTTCAAAGCAGTCAATCCCAAGCACTCCAGTCCACTCCAAAACACTTCAAAAAACATAACTCAAAAACACACTAGAGCACTCCACAACACTCCAAATCGGTCCAAAACACACCAAAACACCAAAACACTCCAAAACAATATAAACCACTCCAAAACACTCCCAAACACTCGAAAATTCTCGCTTCTAAACACTCAATCCAAAACACTCCAATACACTACAAAACGCTCCAAAACACTCGGTTCAAAGTCACTCCCAAACACTCCAATCCACTCCAGTCCACTTCAAAACACGACATAACTCAAAAACACACCAGAACACTCCACAACACTCCAAAACAGTCCAAAACACTCGGTTCAAAGCAGTCAATCCCAAACACTCCAATCCACTCTAAAACACTTCAAAACACGACATAACTCAAAAACACACCAGAGCACTCCACAACACTCCAAATCAGTCCAAAACACACCAAAACACCAAAACACTCAAAACAATGTAAAACACTCCAAAACACTCCAAAACACTCGAAAATTCTCGCTTCTAAACACTAAATCCAAAACACTCCAATACACTACAAAACACTGCACAACACTCCAACACACTTCCAAACTCTCCGAAATAGTCCCATACACTACAAAACACTTCAAAACACTTCACAACACGCCAAAACAGTCCAAAACACTCGGTTCGAAGCAGTCAATCCCAAACACTCCTCCAATCCACTCCAAAACACTTCAAAACACGACATAACTCAAAAACACACCAGGACACTCCACAACACTCCAAATCAGTCCAAAACACACCAAAACACTCAAAACAATATAAAACACTCCAAAGCACTCCCAAGCACTCGAAAATTCTCGCATCTAAACACTAAATCCAAAACACTCCAATACACTACAAAACACTGCACAACACTCCAACACACTTCCAAACTCTCCAAAATAGTCCCATACACTACGAAACACTTCAAAACACTTCACAACACTCCAAAACAGTCCAAAACACTCGGTTCAAAGCAGTCAATCCCAAACACTCCAATCCACTCCAAAGCACTTCAAAACACGACATAACACAAAAACACACCAGAGCACTCCACAACACTCCAAATCAGTCCAAAACACACCAAAGCACCAAAACACTCAAAACAATATAAAACACTCCAAAACACTCCCAAACACTCGAAAATTCTCGCATCTAAACACAAAATCCAAAACACTCCAATACACTACAAAACACTGCACAACACTCCAACACACTTCCAAACTCTCCAAAACAGTCCCATACACTACGAAACACTTCAAAACACTTCACAACACTCCAAAACAGTCCAAAACACTCGGTTCAAAGCAGTCAATCCCAAACACTCCAATCCACTCCAAAACACTTCAAAAAACATAACTCAAAAACACACCAGAGCACTCCACAACACTCCAAATCAGTCCAAAACACACCAAAACACCAAAACACTCCAAAACAACATAAACCACTCCAAAACACTCCCAAACACTCGAAAATTCTCGCTTCTAAACACTCAATCCAAAACACTCCAATACACTACAAAACACTGCACGACACTCCAACACACTTCCAAACTCTCCGAAACAGTCCCATACACTACGAAACACTTCAAAACACTTCACAACACTCCAAAACAGTCCAAAGCACTCGGTTCAAAGCAGTCAATCCCAAGCACTCCAATCCACTCCAAAACACTTCAAAACACGACATAACACAAAAACACACCAGAGCACTCCACAACACTCCAAATCAGTCCAAAACACACCAAAACACCAAAACACTCAAAACAATATAAAACACTCCAAAACACTCCCAAACACTCGAAAATTCTCGCATCTAAACACAAAATCCAAAACACTCCAATACACTACAAACACTGCACAACACTCCAACACACTTCCAAACTCTCCAAAACAGTCCCATGCACTACGAAACACTTCAAAACGCTTCACAACACTCCAAAACAGTCCAAAACACTCGGTTCAAAGCAGTCAATCCCAAACACTCCAATCCACTCCAAAACACTTCAAAACACGACATAACTCAAAAACACACCAGAGCACTCCACAACACTCCAAATCAGTCCAAAACACACCAAAACACCAAAACACTCAAAACAATGTAAAACACTCCAAAACACTCCCAAACACTCGAAAATTCTCGCTTCTAAACACTAAATCCAAAACACTCCAATACACTACAAAACACTGCACAACACTCCAACACACTTCCAAACTCTCCGAAATAGTCCCATACACTACGAAACACTTCAAAACACTTCACAACACGCCAAAACAGTCCAAAACACTCGGTTCGAAGCAGTCAATCCCAAACACTCCTCCAATCCACTCCAAAACACTTCAAAACACAACATAACTCAAAAACACACCAGGACACTCCACAACACCCCAAATCAGTCCAAAACACACCAAAACACTCAAAACAATATAAAACACTCCAAAGCACTCCCAAGCACTCGAAAATTCTCGCATCTAAACACTAAATCCAAAACACTCCAATACACTACAAAACACTGCACAACACTCCAACACACTTGCAAACTCTCCAAAATAGTCCCATACACTACGAAACACTTCAAAACACTTCACAACACTCCAAAACAGTCCAAAACACTCGGTTCAAAGCAGTCAATCCCAAACACTCCAATCCACTCCAAAGCACTTCAAAACACGACATAACACAAAAACACACCAGAGCACTCCACAACACTCCAAATCAGTCCAAAACACACCAAAACACCAAAACACTCAAAACAATATAAAACACTTCAAAACACTCCCAAACACTCGAAAATTCTCGCATCTAAACACAAAATCCAAAACACTCCAATACACTACAAAACACTGCACAACACTCCAACACACTTCCAAACTCTCCAAAACAGTCCCATACACTACGAAACACTTCAAAACACTTCACAACACTCCAAAACAGCCCAAAACACTCGGTTCAAAGCAGTCAATCCCAAACACTCCAATCCACTCCAAAACACTTCAAAAAACATAACTCAAAAACACACCAGAGCACTCCACAACACTCCAAATCAGTCCAAAACACACCAAAACAACAAAACACTCCAAAACAACATAAACCACTCCAAAACACTCCCAAACACTCGAAAATTCTCGCTTCTAAACACTCAATCCAAAACACTCCAATAGACTACAAAACACTGCACGACACTCCAACACACTTCCAAACTCTCCGAAACAGTCCCATACATTACGAAACACTTCAAAACACTTCACAACACTCCAAAACAGTCCAAAACACTCGGTTCAAAGCAGTCAATCCCAAGCACTCCAGTCCACTCCAAAACACTTCAAAAAACATAACTCAAAAACACACTAGAGCACTCCACAACACTCCAAATCGGTCCAAACACACCAAAACACCAAAACACTCCAAAACAATATAAACCACTCCAAACACTCCCAAACACTCGAAAATTCTCGCTTCTAAACACTCAATCCAAAACACTCCAATACACTACAAAACGCTCCAAAACACTCGGTTCAAAGTCACTCCCAAACACTCCAATCCACTCCAGTCCACTTCAAAACACGACATAACTCAAAAACACACCAGAACACTCCACAACACTCCAAAACAGTCCAAAACACTCGGTTCAAAGCAGTCAATCCCAAACACTCCAATCCACTCTAAAACACTTCAAAACACGACATAACTCAAAAACACACCAGAGCACTCCACAACACTCCAAATCAGTCCAAAACACACCAAAACACCAAAACACTCAAAACAATGTAAAACACTCCAAAACACTCCAAAACACTCGAAAATTCTCGCTTCTAAACACTAAATCCAAAACACTCCAATACACTACAAAACACTGCACAACACTCCAACACACTTCCAAACTCTCCGAAATAGTCCCATACACTACAAAACACTTCAAAACACTTCACAACACGCCAAAACAGTCCAAAACACTCGGTTCGAAGCAGTCAATCCCAAACACTCCTCCAATCCACTCCAAAACACTTCAAAACACGACATAACTCAAAAACACACCAGGACACTCCACAACACTCCAAATCAGTCCAAAACACACCAAAACACTCAAAACAATATAAAACACTCCAAAGCACTCCCAAGCACTCGAAAATTCTCGCATCTAAACACTAAATCCAAAACACTCCAATACACTACAAAACACTGCACAACACTCCAACACACTTCCAAACTCTCCAAAATAGTCCCATACACTACGAAACACTTCAAAACACTTCACAACACTCCAAAACAGTCCAAAACACTCGGTTCAAAGCAGTCAATCCCAAACACTCCAATCCACTCCAAAGCACTTCAAAACACGACATAACACAAAAACACACCAGAGCACTCCACAACACTCCAAATCAGTCCAAAACACACCAAAGCACCAAAACACTCAAAGCAATATAAAACACTCCAAAACACTCCCAAACACTCGAAAATTCTCGCATCTAAACACAAAATCCAAAACACTCCAATACACTACAAAACACTGCACAACACTCCAACACACTTCCAAACTCTCCAAAACAGTCCCATACACTACGAAACACTTCAAAACACTTCACAACACTCCAAAACAGTCCAAAACACTCGGTTCAAAGCAGTCAATCCCAAACACTCCAATCCACTCCAAAACACTTCAAAAAACATAACTCAAAAACACACCAGAGCACTCCACAACACTCCAAATCAGTCCAAAACACACCAAAACACCAAAACACTCCAAAACAACATAAACCACTCCAAAACACTCCCAAACACTCGAAAATTCTCGCTTCTAAACACTCAATCCAAAACACTCCAATACACTACAAAACACTGCACGACACTCCAACACACTTCCAAACTCTCCGAAACAGTCCCATACACTACGAAACACTTCAAAACACTTCACAACACTCCAAAACAGTCCAAAACACTCGGTTCAAAGCAGTCAATCCCAAGCACTCCAATCCACTCCAAAACACTTCAAAACACGACATAACACAAA
Source organism: Somniosus microcephalus (assembly GCF_052327205.1). Lineage (NCBI taxonomy): Eukaryota > Metazoa > Chordata > Chondrichthyes > Squaliformes > Somniosidae > Somniosus > Somniosus microcephalus. The sequence continues at coordinate 52,372,999 of NW_028225183.1, forward strand.
AACACACCAGAGCACTCCACAACACTCCAAATCAGTCCAAAACACACCAAAACACCAAAACACTCAAAACAATATAAAACACTCCAAAACACTCCCAAACACTCGAAAATTCTCGCATCTAAACACAAAATCCAAAACACTCCAATACACTACAAACACTGCACAACACTCCAACACACTTCCAAACTCTCCAAAACAGTCCCATGCACTACGAAACACTTCAAAACGCTTCACAACACTCCAAAACAGTCCAAAACACTCGGTTCAAAGCAGTCAATCCCAAACACTCCAATCCACTCCAAAACACTTCAAAACACGACATAACTCAAAAACACACCAGAGCACTCCACAACACTCCAAATC